>NW_006921748.1:4917196-4926713 GCF_000298275.1 Orycteropus afer afer
TGTGGAGTGAGACCCGACTCATAGCGACCCCTCCTTGGGTTTACAAGACAGTATCACTACGAAAGTAGATTGCCCAACCTTCCTTCCGAGAAGTGGCTGGTGAATTTGAGCCACCAGCCTTCTGGTTAGCAGTCAAGTGCCTTAGGCACTACTCTACTAGAGCTTCCAATAATAGTTCATAGTTATAGAAGAAGTAAAATTAAAATATAAATTAAAATATAAAAATGTATTTAGCTCAAGGGGAGGGAACACTGAAAAGAGAAAAAAAATGCATTGACCCATGTCACTTTAGTTTTATATATTTCACTGTACATAAAATATATTTCAATAAAATGCATTTAAAATAGATGTATACATCTAGCTGGATAACTAACCAAAAGGTAAGATAACAGCTTTTAGAATCGAAGCTATTTTGACTTATACATGTAAAGATAAATTTCTAAATTCACAAATTGCAATAAATTATTTCCTTACAACTTACAGACTTAGTTTTCAAAAGCTTTTTAAATTATTCCCTTAGACCTGTTATTATAACGTATCCTTTTTGATATAAGCAAAAAAAAAAAAAAAAACTTTTAAGACTAGAAATGTAATTAATCCAGCTAACTTTTTTTTGCCACATGGAACTTTGAGGAAAAGGAGCATACACAAATGAGATGTACCACACAGTAACTGTGCACATTAACATATTGCATAGTCATGTGACTTTGGGAAGAAGAAGACTATCTCATTCATTTGGTACTGAATAAATATTAAATGCCAGAAAAGATAGAGGATGAAAAAAGGTCAAATTATGGCAGTTTCAGAGAATGCCATGGTAATTAATTTGTTACCAAAATCTTACCCCAAGCTTGGCTCTTGAGAGTGGTGTTATCAGCTGGAAAACAAGCATATATCAAAGAGACATAGAGGCACACAGAATGTGATTTGTATGAAATATACATACAGATTAGAGAGAAGCTAAAGGATGAAAAGACTTGCAAATTACCTTAAAAGAGTTTTATGCCTAAACTAGTGGGCCACCTCTGTCTTCTGTCTTACTTTTTCTTTCCTTCAGATTTTACTGTTCAAAAGTAGTTTACAAGAACATTAATTACAATTTCCTTCACCAACTTAATTTCCACAATTTGGCTTCTTGAGGAAGCATTTCCCTTTAAATATAATAGAGATCTGACATTGCATTGTCTTAAAAAAAAAAAAAAGTTAAACGTAAAGTAACTGTCAAAAGCCATCTGTTGCTGTGCAATTGATTCCAACTCATAGTGACCCCATGTATTACAGAGTAGAACTGAGTTCCACAGGGTTTTCTGGCTGTAATCTTTAAGAAGTATCAGGCCTTTCTTCAGAGGTGCTGCTAGGCGGGTTCAAATCACCAACTTTCCATTAATAGCTGAGAGCAAACGGACAAAGTATACAACACAGTAATTCCACCCCCAGGTGTCTACTCACAAGAAAGGAAAACATGTCCACTCATAATAGCCAAAAAGGGGAACAACTCAACTGTCTATCAGCTGTTGAGTGGCTGAACAAAATGTAGTATATTTATACAGTGATACAGAGTTCAACAATAAAAAGGAACAGCAAACTACTGGTAGTAATACAGATGAAACTTAAAAACATACCAAGTAATGAAAACTAGATACAAAGGACCACATACTGGAAGGTTTCATTTCCAGAAAATGGTTGTTAGGAGCTGTAGGTTGGAGCAGGAATTGACAGTGAAGGGGCACAGAGGAACCTGTTGTGATGGAAATGTTCTAAAACTGGAATTGGTGATGAATGTACAACTCAACAGTTACTGAAAATCTTGAAATTGTACACTTAGGATGAGTATGATTTAGGTATATCTGAATTTTTGAATGGAAAACCATTTTACTCTATAAACTTTCACCCAAATTACAGTAAAAGAGGTAAACCCAAGTAGTTAACCCATTTGGCTGCTAACCAAACAGTCAGCAGTTTGAACCCACCAGCTGCTCTGCAGGAGAAACATGAGACAGTCTGCTTCTGTAAAGATGTACAGCCTTGGAAACCTTAAGGGGGCACTTCTGCTCTGTAGGGCCACTATGAGGTGGAATTGACTTCATGGAAGTGGGGTTGGTTGTCCAATGGGCAGGTGTTGCTGAGAGAACTGAAAAGGCCCCACCCACCCAGCAGCAGCTGATTGGAGCCCCTCCTCCGCCCTGGTGGCACACAGGTGGGTCTCTGGTGGCTTCTGCCTCTGCCGCACTTCCACTTAGGCTCTGTTGGAGTCTGCACCTGTGGGTGCAATCATAAACCCTGTCACCACCTCCAGCTCCCCACATCCCTGAGTGCGTACCCCGCACATCTCCGCACTGACACCTTGTTTCCTGGCTTTATTATTCAGTTAATAAATGCAGTTTAAATGGCGAAATTCCCAATGATTCATGCCTTAATTTTAACAACCCTCCTGTAGTTCTTGAACAAGGATGACCTTGATGAAAATGAAAATGCTATCTTTGCTAAGGCCTTTAAAATAGATCAGAATTTACATAATTATGAAATCAGTATTTTACTTTGCAAAGGTTTCTCACAGTTCTTGCCCCAGCACCTGGAACAGTGCCTGCACATAATTCATGCTTGAAAAAAAAAAAAAAAAACTTGTTGGATGAATTAATAATTGAATAAATGACTTTCAACAAGAAGAATAGGGGAAGACAAGGGAAAGTAAGCTGGCTTTACCTGGTCTGTTGTTTCTGGAGGTGTTTGAGGCCTCTTAAATATTCCATGAGCTGTTAGTCCCTGGTTGAGCAGAATTACTTGTGTCATTTGGCATCACACACAATGAGATGTATAATGTATACTTAGGATTTGGCTTAACTTGTGGACACATTCTGTGTGACCATTGAATGAGTACCAGGAAATCCCAGGGCCCACTTTCTCCAGTGAGATGTTGATCTTGCCACTTGGCTTTTGAGAAAGATGTAGATCCCTGGAATTTGCATCATGGCTTTTTCTCCTGAGTGAAAGCAAATTGAGTGCTTTTTCAAGCCATGCCTTACTTGAATCCTGTGTTGCCTGTAGCTCTTAGGGGCAAGCCATATTGTATTATATATGAAAAATGATGTCTGTCAGCTCTTGGACTCTTACTTACCTCACGGGGACTCCAGAGAGCAAGGAGGGGAGTTGACATTTTTAGCCTAGGACTTCTAATGAAGGCTTGATACGGAGTATATCCTTTTTTGCTTGGATGTTTCAGTCCTGATTCAAATTAGAATTGAATGGAGTGATCATTCCAGGTTATACTCCTTTTATTATAATCTTTCATTGCTTAGTCGTAATTGTAAAGCTCATTCTTTTCACCTTTCTATCTTCTGGAGTCCACCACTCATCTATCAGTTTGTTGTACTGTGGTGGCTTGCGTGTTGCTGTGAGGCTGGAGGCTATGCCACCAGTATTTTCCATATACGAGCAGGGTCACCCATGGTGGTCAAGTTTCAGCGGAGCTTCCAGACTTAAGACACTCTGGAAAGAAGGAGCAGGCCATCCACTTCAGAAAGAACTGACCACTGAAAACTTTATGAATAGCAGTGAAACACTGTCTGATAATGTGCTCTATCAAGAAGTTACTTTCAATTCAGCTAAATTTCATGAAGTGTACCTATTTTTTATATTAGGTTCATTAACAAGAAGGCCTCAACATACTGTGCCATCAGCATACTCTGGTATATCAGAGAACTTTCTTAACCATGAAAAATCAGAGTCTCTGAAACCGTGAGGTCTTCTGCCTAACTTTCACTGGCAACAGCCGTTTCTTACCATGTCAACTTTACTGAAGTTGTAAGAATCCTTTTGCTGTCTTTACATATGTGACAACCTATGTCCAAGCCTCTGCCCCCTCTTCCGTTTCTGATTTCACTACCTTATTCACTGCTGCTTGTAATAACTTCAGGTCTCCACTGTATGGCTTCAGTGGCTGTCTTTAGGGTGCAAAAACAAGATTTGCCCATTCTCCCTTCTTAAGACTCTACTAGTATTCCCACATTTCCTAGCAGTTCTCTAGGTAGGCTGTATTGCTAATAGTTTGAAAGTTCCCCCATCCCTGAGCAGGAAAAGCTTTACTGTGTTTGAGTTAACCCCTAAGCTAATCTAGGGCCCCCAATCCTCATTTCTGTTTTTGTCTTGGATCCGTTTTAAGTTTCTCCTAAGATTCTCTGACAACAGTGTTTCTCAACCTTTAAGGTACATCAGAATAACCTGAACGGCTTGTAAAAATGCAGTTGCTGGGTCCCACTCCCAGAATTTCTGATTCAGTTGGTCTGGGGTGAGCCCTAATAATTTGCATTGCTAATGAGTTCCCAGTGGTGCCAGTATGCGGATTTAGGATCCACACTCAGAGAACTACTGATTTATAGTTCTGTCCACACAAGATGTTAAGGTCTGACCTCTGTCAGCTACTTATCAGATTAGTCATTTGTCCAAATATATTTGATTAGCTCCCCTATGAAATTGAATGGGGCACCTCAGATGCAATCAATTTCACCAATAACTGCTGCTCCTACCTCATCTTAAATTTGCCTCCCCAAATTTCATGTCATTTGGTGATACACTTAAGGAGTCTGGAATTCTCATCCTCCCAAGCATTCCTTTAGCAGAAGATGTGAACATGTATACTGAAATCCCAGTACACTAATAAAATCCAGTGAGTAGAGATGGTTAACCATCTTTTTGAGTGTTGATTGATGAAAGACATTCCTGGCCTTGTAAATAATGTGTCTAGTCACTTCTTTCTTTTTCTTTTTTAATCAAATTGCTCCATTTTCTAAACTAGTGATTCCCTAACTTTGCTTCATATTTAAACTCACCTGGGGATCGTTAAGAAATACTAGTGCTTGACTCCCATCCCAGGCACGGCTTTAATTGATATGATGTAATCTGGACCTTGGGACTTGTACAACTTTCCCAGGGTAAGTCCAACGTTTAACATAGTTTACAAATAACTTTCTTAAACTGTTTTGTTTGCACAGCCTTTAGGTCTTTCTGATAATGGATTCCTTCTCACTAACAGCAAGATCTCTACATTTGTTAACAGAGGCTGGGTTTGTAGCAGCTTCCAAACCTCAGTGATTTACTCAAAAACAGACTCATGCGGCATACCCAGTGTGGGTTGGAGAGGGATTTGATCCATCTTTTCCTCTCCCGGGTGTGTACCAACAGACTTTACTATAGAACAAAGCTCTTTGTTGCAGCAGGAAGAAGGGCAGATGGAGAGTCCTGCCACTATTCCAAAATGCTTCCACCTGGAAAGGGCACAGTCGCTTCTGTTCTTATTTCATTTGCCAGATTAAATCTCATGGTCACTCCTAACTTTACAGAGGTGTGTAAGTGTGATTTAAAAAATAAATAAATAAATAAACTGCTGTTGAGTAGATTGCAATTCATAGCAACCCCTCCTTGGTTTTCTGAGGCAGTATCACTACAGAAGTAGATTGCCCAATCTTCCTTCCGAGGAGTAGCTGGTGGGTTAGAACTGCCAGCCTTCTGGTTAGCAGTCAAATGCCTTAGGTACTACGTCACCAGAGTTCCTGTAAGTGTGATAAGCCAAAAAAAATAAAAAATAAAAAACCAAACTCACTACCTTTGAGTCGTCTCCGACTCATAGCAACCCCTCCTTGGGTTTCTGAGGCGGTGATATCACTAGGAAGTAGATTGCCCAAACTTCCTTCTTTTCTTCGGTGTAAGTGTGATTCTACTACCTTATTTTCAGAAGTAGAGGGGAATTAGATATTGGTGAACAGCAGAAAAGGAGAGTTTTGAGATGCCTTATTATACACAGCATAAATAATTGTAAATGCATTCATATCATAGAGGAGAATATGTGTAAGGGGAGTAAAGATTTGAGAAAGTACTTTTTGGGATGATGTGGGTGGCCTTTAACATTAGTCTGAGAAATAACTAATTTTAGAAATGAAACACAGGCAGTCTCCAGGTTACAAATGAGATTAATTCCTAAATGTGTTTAAGATGAATTTGTAGCTAAATTGTGACCAGTGGCATATAGTTCTTATTCAGCCTCACTTTCATGGAAGAAAATGCTCAAAGCTTTTCAATGATTTAAAAGCTGCACATGCAGCAAGTGAAGGTAATTGTAATGAATTTGTTGCAAGTAAGGGTTGGTTCGTAGGAGTCCTCATGGCACAGTGGTTAAAGCATTCAGCTGCTAACCAAAAGGTCAGCAATTCAAACCCACCAGGCACTCTATAGGAGAAAGATACGGCAGTATGCTTCCATTAAAATTTGGAAACTCCGTGGGGCAGTTCTATTCTGTCCTATAAGGTCATTGTGAGGCAGTAGGAAAGGGGTTGGTTCAATCATTTAAAAGTGAGGGTAAATTTACATAATATTAAAGGGCAAGTGCAAGTTGTCCTTGGTAACCCAAGGGCTGCCTGTAAACAATAACAGCAATACATTATGGGGCAGAGAGCAATAAAAAAATTTTACCATAAAAGTAAATAGAGACTTCCGGTAAGATGGAAGAATAGGCAGACAAATGACACAGACCCTCTTCAACAAAAAAAAAGAAAAACTAATTGACAGAGGCAGAAGATAATCCTGGAGCCCTGAGCTTTGAAAGGAACTATACAGAAGTAGATAAGGCACCAACTAATGGAAAAACCTGAATGAAAACAGTGAGTACAGAGGTGGTCGGAGCTGTGGATTGTCAGCTACTCTGATGGAACCAACAGCCTGAATATTTCCAAGTGGTGTTGGGACCTGAGAATTGACCTAAAGATCAGCCCTGGTCACCAAGAGCCGCAAGGACAACTGCACTGGTGGCCTGTGACTAGGAAGGGAAATAGCAAGGAGGGACACTACTTGAGCTGTGGACTTTCCACTGTCTGGAGGGCACAGCCATTTTGGATATTTAAAGTGACTGAGGGTGCAGCCATTTTGAGTCTTTACAAATGGCAACCATTTTGGATTTTAAAGTGATAGCATTCTCATTCGGATTCCAGGAACTTAAGAATAGGCTCTGTTTGCCAAGGTTGGCAGGGGCATCCAAGAGGCTGACAACAGGAAAGGAAACAGGTGATGAGTGTACAAGTGATGTCAACTAGTGAATAGAGGAGCACAGTACCCTGCTTGCATAGATAACATACAAAGAAAACTGAAATCATGGGCAACTCACTTCAACATACAATCACTAATTAAACACAAAAATGTCATATGTCTCAGAGACAACACAGCATCACAGTCCACACAAAGAAGCAAGATAAAGCAGAAGAAACAAGGGACCAGGATACAGACCCAAAACACATCCCTGAGAAAGACGCAGCATTGCAACTCCTTGATAAGGAATTCGAAAGAATTATATTTAGGTATCTTCAACAAATTGAAAGCTATATCAAGAAAAACACAGAGAAAACCCTAGAATAATTTTAAAAGACAATACAAGAACAAAATGACAAATGAAAAATTAGAAATGATACAAAATCTAACACAGAAATCCAGAAGATTAATACTAAATTTTCAGAAATAGATAGGACATTGAATGCGCAAAGGAACAGAATTGAATCAATGGAAGACAGAATTAGGGAGATTGAAGGCAAATACCTGAACACTTCTTTGGAAAGGGATAAATCAGAAAAAAAGATCAAAACAAAATGAAGAAAGCCTAAAGTTCATGTGGGATACCATCAAAAGTAATAGCCTATGTGTAATCAGAATTCCAGAACAGGAAGAGACAAATAAAACCACAGAGATAATTTTTGAACATTTGTTGGAAAAGAATTTTCCTGGTATGATGAAAGATGAGAATATATCCATTCAGGAAGTCCAATGAACCCCAAACAGGATAGACCCCAAAAGAAAATCACCTGGACATATCATCATCAAACTTACCAAAACAAAAGACAAAGAATCATGAGAGCAGCATGGGAAAAACTAAAAGTTACCTATAAGGGGCAACCAATAAGACTAAGCTCAGATTTCTCAGCAGAAACCATGCAGGCAAGAAGACAATGAGATGGTATATATCAAACTCTGAAAGAGAAAAATTTCCAACCAAGAATTATCGACCCAGCAAAATTGTCCCTCAAATATGATGGTGAAATTAGGAGATTTCCAGATAAGCATCTTCATGAGAAGATTTTTTATAGCTTCACTACTCCCAGACCACAAATCAAATTCCTTCAAAAGATTCTACATGATCTGACGCTGCTTACTGTCAGTCCATCCCACCAGAACATCAGGGGGACAGGAAGCCTTGTCACCTGTACTGTGTTACTCTTTTGTATCTCAGGTGTGTTGGGACAAAAAAGTTAGGAACCTTTATGAACACATAAAAAGGTTAAGAGCATCTGCATTAAGTGATAAGTGAGAACACCTTGCTGAATTGTCTTGGAGTGGAGCTAGTCTGCCAAAAGTGAATGATGAGATATGGACAGAATGATCCAGTAGTCCCTACATTTGGAACAAATTAAAGTAGAAATAGAAATATTCTCCTCCTGGAGCATGTTTAAAGCCATTGTGAAAAATAGAAAAAAGCACCTCATTCATTTATTCAACAATGCCCTGGTTAAATGTCTACCAGATGATTAGATTAGTGCCATAGGTGAACAAGGGAATTGAGGTGTTTCATGCTCCTTCTGAATGGAAAGTGAACTTCCTTGAGCACTGCATTCTATCCTTGTCTGCATCAGAAGGCAAGGAGGGCTGGGAATGCAAACATAGTATTACTGATTGGAAAATAGTACTGATGTTGTTTGTTGTTTTTGTTATGTGCCATGGAGTCAGACCTGACTCATAGAGACCACTGCTTGGGTTTCCAAGACAGTATCACTCGGAAGTAGATTGCCCAACCTTCCTTCTGAGGATTGGCTGGTGGGTTTGAACCGCCAGCCACCTGGTTAGCAGTCAAGTGCCTTAGGCATTATGCTACCAGAGCTCCTAATACTGCTGATGTTGTTGTTGTTGTTGTTATGTGCCGCTGAGCCGGACCCGACCCATAGCGAACCCTCCTTGGGATAATACCGTATTTTTACAAAAAAAAAAGAAAAAAGAAAAAGCTCATGTTAATATGTTTGTTTCCAAACTGTGCAACCCCTTCATGTGTTAGTTTCCTATGTGCCTTATGCAAATGTGGAAGTTATGTGTCAACTTATCTGGGCCTGGTTTTGAGTGGATGGGCAGCTGGATGTACTTAATTCCCCATAATGAGACTGGTAATCACTCCACGGTGGCATCTACTGTGAGCAGCAAAGTAGCTGTCTTTGGGATGTGATCTGCTTCCAGTATGTAAGAAACCTTGAGAAAGATCTCTGCAGCTTTTTGGCACACTTGGACCCTGCAGGTAGGTGAGTCTTCAGTCAGCAGCCTGCCATGTTTCTTGCCAATTTTAGGACTATCTCTGAACTTTAACTAGTGACCTGCCATGCTGTTTGGTACTCTTTTTTTTTTTTTTTTTTTAATTAGGATTTGGGGTGAAGATTTACAGAGTAAATTCACTTTTCATACAGCAGTTCACATATACTTTGTCTCATGTCATTGACCAAAA
>NW_006921748.1:4937270-4951338 GCF_000298275.1 Orycteropus afer afer
TCTTGGCACTGTGCCATTTTATTTGTCGACCTTGAGTTTGTCAGCCTCAGCAGCTAATAGCTGCCTGAGTGGGCTGGAAGTAAGAAGCAGAGCTGAAGCCTAGGGCTGAAGGGCTTTCACCCAGCCCCTGGAGTTCAGCAGTTTGACTTCTAGCCTCATAAACTGTAAGGGAATAAATCCCTGTTTGTTAAAGTCATACACCCATTTGTGTATCTTCTGTCAGAACAGCATCAGACAACCAAAACAGCACATTATATGCATGGGTGTTGTTTACATTGGCATGTTATCTGCAAAAAATATAGTAAGTAGGATTTGAAAAGTGAAAAAGAGGTGGCCAAGGAAGACCTTCTTGGGAAATTGAAAATTGGAGTTGGTGGACTGTACACAAGCAGATAATTTGAATGAGTTCCCACATAAACAGTTCAGCTAATTTTATTTGAAAGGATATTGAAAGAAAAATGGTGACCAGTAGCAGGAAGACAATTGTTACTACTTAGTAGCCTCCCATTGCCCCAGTATCACTCTTCAGTAAAATGGGAATAATAGTAGGTTATTTTGCCTTAAAGTAATAGATAATGATTGGGCTCTAGTGATTGAGCCTGGGTATTCTCTTTAGCTTGATGATCCTCAGTTTCTCCATCTGCAAAAGAACCAAATACTATTCAACATCCTGTTTGTACTCCAAATCCAGTGACAAGAACAAAAGAATGGGTTTTAACAATAACAATGGGAAATTTCCTAAATTTTTGTGACTTCTATGACCTGTTCAGGGCACACAGGCCAGACACCCAGACGTGGGAGGTGGGGGAGGAGTTGGGGCCTAGAGAAAACCAAGGGAATCCAGGTAAGGGAGCCCAGGTAAGGGCAGGCAGACAGTCCAGGCACCCAGATGCGGGAGGTGGGGAAGGAGCCAGGGCCAGACAGAGTTGTGGGATCCAGGTAAGGGAAGGGAGACAGACCACACACCTAAGAGGCAGGGGGAAGCCAGGGACAGTAGACACAGGATCCAGGTAAGGGGAGGCAGAGGGATTTTGAACAGCTAAGGAAGACAAATTTGTCTGTCAGTTTGTCATACTGTGGTGGTGTGTGTTGCTGTGAGGCTTGAGGCTTTGCCACCAGTGTCTCCAATGCCAGCAGGGTTGCACATGGTGCACAGGTTTCAACACAGCTCACAGACTGAGACAGACTAGGAAGAAGGAAGAGGCCATCCACTTCTCAAAAATTGGCCAGGGAAATCCTTATGAATAGCAGAGAAATACTGTCTGATACATTACTGAGCAACTTTATGAATTGCCCTGAAATATTGTCTGATACAGTGCAGGAAGACCAGCCCCCTTAGGTTGGAAGGCATTCATAATACCAGTGTGAAAGAGCTGCATCATCAGAGTAGAATCAACCTTAATGATACAGATAAAGTAAACATTTTGGGACATTCATTTGCTGATGTGGCACAACTCAATTTGAATGATTCAGGAAGCATCAAAAGAAGATAGAAGGAATACACAGTCATTGTACCAAAAAGACCTGCTCGATCTTCATCCATTTCAGGAGGTAGCATATGATCAAGAACCAATGGTACTGACGGAAGAAGTTGAAGCTGCACTGAAGAAATTGGAGAAGAACAAAGCACCAGGAATTGACAGAATACCCATTGAGATTTTTCAACAAATGGATGCCCCACTGGAGGCACTCACTCAGTTATGCCAAGAGACTTGGAAGACAGCTACCTGGGCAACTGATTGGAAGAGATCCATATTTGTACCCATTCCAAAGAAAGGTGATCCCAGAGAATGTGGAAAGTATCAAACAATAGCATTAATATCGCATGCAAGTAAAATCTTACTGAAGATAATTCAAAAATGGTTGCAGCAGTATATTGACAGAGAACTTCCAGAAATACAAGCTGGATTCAGAAGAGGATGCGGAATGAGGGATATCATTGCTAATGTCAGATGGATCTTGGCTCAAAGCAAAGAATACCGGAAAGATGTTTATTTATGTTTTATTGACTATGCAAAGACATTTGATTGTGTGGATTATAACAAATTATGAGCAACATTGAGAAGAATGGGAATTCCAGAACAATTAATTGTACTCATGAGGAACCTGTACATAGACCTTGTTCAAATGGAACAAAGGGACACTGCATGGTTTAAAATCAAGAAGGGAGTGTGTCAGGGTATCCTTTCACCATACTTATTTAATCTATATGCTGAGCATATAATCTGGGAAGCTGGACTATGTGAAGAATGTGGCATCAGGATTGGAGGAAGAATCATTAACAACCTCTGATGCGCTGATGACACAACTTTGCTTGCTGAAAGTGAGGATGACTTAAAGCACTTACAGATGAAGATTCAAGAATACAGTATGGGTTGCATCTCAATATAAAGAAAACAAACATCCTCACAAATGAAACTATAAGCATCATCATGATAAATGGAGAAAAAACTGAAGTTGTCAAAGACTTCACATTGCTTGATTCTACAATTGATGCCAATGGAAGCAGCAGTCAGGACATCAGACAACATATTGTTGTTGTTGTTATGTGCCGTCAAGTCAGCCCTGACTCATAGCGACCCCTCCTTGGGTTTCCGAGGCAGTATCACTACGGATAGTAGGATTGCCCAACCTTCCTTCCGAGGAGTGGCTGGTGGGTTTGAACCGCCAGCCTTCTGGTTAGCAGTAAAGTGTCTTAGCCACTATGCTACCAGAGCTCCCTAGCTGCAAAGGACCTCTTTCAAGTGCTGAAGAGCAAAGATTTGTCCTTGAGGACTAAGGTGCACCTGACACAAGCCATGGAGCTCTGGTGGCGTAGGGCCTAAGGCATTTATTTGACTGCTAACCAGACGGCTGGAGGTTCAAACCCACTAGCCACTCCTCAAAAGGAAGACTGGGCAATCTACTTCCATAGAGATACTGCCTTAGAAACCCAAGGAGGGGTTGCTATGAATTGAGATCAACTCAACAGTAGTGAGTTTGGTTGTTTTTTGTTTGTTTGTTTTCAAATGCATATGAGAGCTGGACAATGAATAAGGAAGACTGAAAAAGAGTTGATGCTTTTGAGCTGTGGTGATGGTGAAGAATGCTAAGAGTACCATGGACTGCTAAAAGATCTAATAAATCTGTCCTGGAGGAGGCACAGCAGGAATGCTCCTTGGAGGTGAAAATGTCCAGACTTCGTCTCACCTACTCTGGTCATATTGTCAGATGGGATCATTTCCTGGAGTAAGATGTCATGCTTGGTAAGGTGGACAGTCAACGAAAGAGGGGAAGGCCCTCAACGAGATGGATTGACACAGTGGCTGAGGCAATGGGCTTAAGTATAGCAAGAATCATGGAGCTGGTATGGGACCTCAGCATAGGGTTGCTGTGAGTTGAACACAACTCGACAGGACCTAACAACACAACCTCTCCATAAAGTCATACTATATATCATCTTTCTATCTTTTCTAATAGCCTAGAACTCACATTCTCTGTAGTAGGAAGTCACTATCTGCCTAAAATGCATTCTGTTGCCATGAAATGTCAGAGAACTTAATGGAGTTTTTGTTTGTGTGTGTCTATGCAAGCAGGGGTGATTGAAGGTGCTGGCCCCATTGGGCCACAGCAGCACCCATTATGAGGCCTGCTCATTCCCTGCTAGGATGGAGAATTGTGCCCAAAGGAGTTCACAGCATCAATCACCTACCTTGTATTGAGCCTAGATCACCAGCCTAGACTTCTGATTCCTTCAAGGATAATTTATTTAGGGGTCCTTTTAGTTCTCCCTGTCATTGGGATTTTGGTGGGTGGGTTCTTACACTCCTCTCATAATACCCCTTTTCTCTGAATCTCAGGAGTTGAAACAAAGTGCCTTATTTCTATCCCAAATCATTTGGGATCCTCATGCAAATAACTCCACCCTCTTTCTCAGTGTCTGCAGGAGAGATGGGATGAGAGAGGATGCCAGTTTCTCTAATTCAAATTCAAAATTGCCTTCATAGGAACTAGGATGCCTAGTCTGCATTAGTGTGACACAGTGGTTATAAGCTTAGATGCCAGAGTGCCTGGGCTCTAACTCCAGGTTTGCTCTTGTATAACTTGGGTAACATTGAAGAAGTCACTTATCTTCTCTGTACCCCAGTTTCTTCATCTGAAGAAATTGGATAATAATAGAATTTACTTCCTAAGGCTGTTTCAGGTTTAAATAAATTATTCCATGTAAAAGGATTATTATAATTCCTGATCTATACTAAGAAGTATATAATGTTATTATTTTTTAATTATTTTTATTTATTCTGTTATTTTTTTAAAGGGATGAAAAGGAAATATTTATTCAAGTAATTATTGAACCCTTAGTGTGTACTTATCACTGGAAACAAATGGTGAAAAGAACAGACCTAATTTCTACTTGAATGGCTTTTACACACTAAGGGGAGAGGTGGGTGATAACCAAGCATGTAAGAGATAAGTGGAATAAGTGCTTTGAAAGAAACAACCTTATGTTATGAAAGAGGGTACAAGAGGGAGACATAATTTAGATATTGACATCAAAGAAAAGTTCTCTAAGGAAATGGTATTTAAGCCAAGAACAGATGTATCAAAGGAACTAGCCAAGTAAATACTAGGATGTCAAAGAGCCAGGAGGAACATGTCAGAGGAATGAACATATGCAAAGACCTTGAGCTAAGAAACAGCTGATCTTGTGCAGAACCTGAAAGAAAGCTGGTATGTCTGGAACTTGGTGGATAAGGCAAGCTGTGAAAATGTAAGACTGGAGGGAAAGTTGGAACCAGATCATGCACCAGCTTATAAATCACAGCAAGGAAGTGGGATGCCATTTTGAGTGCAAAGGAAGTCACTGAAATCTTTTTCGAAGGGGAACAAGATTATCTGTTTCAGATTATTAAATTATCCCTGTGTTTCTTGTATAAAAAATGGATCTTCGTAGAAAAAATGAGAGAGAGTAAATAGTAGTCTACAAACACATTATGGTGGCTTGGATTCAGGTTGTAGAAGGATATGGGAGCAGTGAGTGGATTTGAAATTTGTTTTGGAGGAAGGATGATTGAGAGTGGCTAATAGATCGACTATGGTAGTGAGGAAAAGGGAGGACTCAAGGATGATTCATGAGTGTTTGGTGTGAGCAATGGAGTGGATTGTGAGGCCACTTACAGTGTGATTAGGAAGATGGGAAGAGTGGGTTTTTTTTTTTTTTTTTTTTCCTTTTTGCTAAATTAGGGTCATTTAACAGTGTTCCAACATCTCCTCCTGATATGTGTACATAGCTTAGGAAAAGGAAAAAGTTTTTTCATCTTGATGTGTGGGCTTCTCTGAAAGTTGCCTTTGATGATCAAAAATTTCTTCTTTTGCAGACATTTTAAATTTTACTACAGCCCTCCTACATTCAAATATTCAGCCAGGGTGATCTTCCCACCTCAACATTTCAACCAATCAGATAGTAGCTCTCCTTCAAGGTCCAAGCCAGTCAGATTTCTTGATGCATATGGACTTGAGTTTAGTAACCCAGTGCTGCCACCAGTTGGCAATGAGTTGATTCTGACTCATAGTAACTTGGTGTGTGTCATGGTAGAACTGTGCTCCACACAGTTTTCAGTGGCTGATTCTTCAGAAGGAAATCACCAGGCTTTTCTTCTGAGGTGCCTTAGTGACTCAACTAGCCCTTTGATTAGTGTTTCAGTTACATTGTGCTGCTCTAACAGAAAACACCATAAATGGGATGGCTTTAACAAAAAGGAGCTTATTCTCTCACAGTGTTGGAGGCTAGAAGTCCGAGTTCAAAGTGCCAGGCTCTAGGGGCTGGGTGAAAGCCCCTCAACTTTGGGCTTCAGCTCTGCCTCTTGTTCCTACCCCACTGAAGCTGGAGGCTTTCTTCACTTAGGTAGCTGCTGAGGCTGACAAACCGAAGGTTCATAAGTAAAAAGACATAGTCCCAATATTAACCAAACCACAAGGCAGCCCACTGATTCAAGTCCATTAAGAGTCCCAAGCTTGGCAGACAACATGGCAAGCTGCTGAATGAAGACTCAGCTATATGTAGGATTCAAGCATGCTAAAAGCTGCAGCCCATTCCTAAAGCTTCTTATATATTGGGAGCAGACCATATCCTTAAGGCTGCTCACAATAGATTCCACCATGGAGCTGATTACCAGTCTCATCATGGGGAAATACTGCAACCAGCTGCCCAGCCATTCAAAACCAGGCCCAGCCAAACTGACACAGAACCTTAACTACCACAATTAGCAATCAAGTGTGTTAATCATTTGCACTACTGAGGGCCTCTAATTCCCTGCCAACATGTTCCTTATTCAACTTCTATAATGGCCTCATGTTGCAACTCTACTCTTGGACAGTCCAGTAAAGAAGAAATGAATTGTGGGAGACGCTCAGGGGGCCTGAGTGCATGGAAGGATAAAGAAAAAAAAAAGAAAGAAAGAAAAAAAAGAAAGAAATGAATTGTAAAATCGTTCACACACACATTATTCTTTCTCCTATAACCTAATTTTCCTTTGAACTTCAAAGCATTTGTTTCATCTTATGCTTCTTGGGGGATTTCATGATAGAAAGGACAACCCTATGCACCCTCCTCTTTCTTAGTGTTTCCTATAATTAGCACACACAGATTTCCCACTTCTACATAATCCTGTTTTGCTGAGAATACTTAAAAGTGACCAAAATGAATGCTATCATTAAAATGTATCACATTATTAAAGAAATTCCATGATCATTGTATAGAACTTAACTTCATCACATCAGTGAATACCAGGGTAAATAATATTACTCATGTTGCGTATCACTCTGAATCTCAAACTTCTTTACATGTAAACCAAAGTTTCCACCATTTTCCATGAAATTCAGGTAGGATTATATAACATTATGGAAAAAATTTTCAAAGTACTATTTTCCTTTTATAAGATTTTGTAAATGTCACTGAGATGAAAAATCAAAACAAATGAATCTATAGGGCCCATAGTTGAGATGCCTGGAACCCTAAAATGATTAGAAATCATAGAGCCCAAACTCTTCATTTTGGAAAAGAAACTGAGGCCCAGAGAGAAGAATGACTACTCAGACTCACAGAGGAATTAATGTGGGGCTGAGACCTGAACCTCCACCTTCCATTTCCCAAATTGGCTCCTACTCCTCACAGTGAGGCATCTGTAAGACCTTTCATATCATACTTGGTGATTCACTGATGATAGATAAGATTCCTCATCTATAAAAGTGCACAGCTGAACTAAAGGCCTAAGACTCCTCAGGGTTCAAACATCAGGTGATTGTAGTCTCTAAATTTGGACAGGAAGGAATGGTATGGAAAGGAGAAGGTGCTTAATGGAGCTTCTTGTCATCTCAAATTTCAGCGTTCTTTTTTTTCTCTCTCTTCAAAATAATACAGAAATTCACTGTTTTTGTACTATCTTTTGCAACTTTATTTGTTTGCAACATTGGCATAGTGGATAGCATATTTGGCTGCTTATCAGACGGTCAGCAGTTCAAACTCACCAGCCATTCTTCTGGAGAACGATGAGGCAGTCTGCTTCCATGAAGATTTACAGCCTTGGAAACCTTATGGGGCAGTTATACTCTGTCCTGCAGGGTCACTATGAGTGGGAATCGACTTGACAGCAGCAAGTTTGGGTTTGGATTTAGTGCTATTTTTAATGATGAAAAGCTGGTATAAATTGTCCAACAAGTAGTGGGTTTATTAAATAAACAAAGTTTATTTAATACATTTGTTTATTAAATAAACAAAGTAGATTACAAACAAAAAGGATTGTTTTGGTTCTTAGTGTGGCTTTAACTGAAATAGGTGGATGGCTTTAACAAACAGGAGTTTATTCTCTTACAGTTTAGGAGGCTAGAAGTCCAAGTTCAGTGTACCAGGCTCTAGGGGCTGGGTGAAAGCTCCTCAACCTTGGACTTCAGCTCTGCCTCTTGCTTCCAGCCCACTGGAGCTGCAGGTCTCTTCTCTCAGGCAGCTGCTAGCTGCTGAGGCTGACAAACCCAAGGTCGACAAATAAAATGGCACAGTCCCAAGATTACCAAACAGCATAGCAGGCCACGAGTTCAAGTTCAGAGACAGTCCCAAGATCAGCAGGAAACATGGCAGCCTGCTAACCGAAGACTCGTCTACCTGCAGGGTCCAAGCATGCCAAAAAGCTGCAGAGACTTTTCTCAAGCCTTCTTTTGGTCACTGAAAGCAGACTACATCCCTAAGGCAGGTACTAGCTGCTCACAGTAGATTCCACCATGGAGGTGATTACCAGTCTCATCATGGGGAATAAGTACATTCAGCTGCCCATCCACTCAAAACCAGGCCCAGCCAAGTTGACCCATAACCTTAGCTATCACAGATGGCCTGATGACACTTTCGTAGAAAGTAATACATGTGCATAGAGAAGAATCTGAAAAGAAGTACAATAATGTGTTACCAGCCGGTGACTCAGGATGGGTGGGGATTTGAGATATTCTTTATATTATTTTGCCTGTTTGCATTTTCTGACATTAATGAGCCTGCATAACTTTTGTAATCAAAGAATAATAAAAAACACATGACATTAAAAAAAGGACTAATATAAGAAAACTATGCATAACCAACAAGGAGCTCCAGTGGTGCAGTGCCTAAGGCATTTGATTGCTAACCAGAAGGTTGGCGGTTCAAACCCACCAGCCACTCCATGGAAGGAAGACTGGGCAATTGACTTCCATAAAGATTAACCACCTTGGAAACCCAAGGGGGTCGCTATGAGTCAGAATTGACTCTCGGGCAGTGAGTTTGTGTGTATATGTGTATTATATATATATATATATATATATATATATATATATATATAGCCCATCATTGGGGGTTAGGAGGAAGAGGAGGCCATGAGTAGGACCTTTCTCTTTGCCTTGCTTTGAGTCATCAGAATTTTAAATAGCAAAGTGAATTTCTTTTTTAAAAAATTGTTATATATATATATATTTGTTGTTGTTACGTGCCGTCAAGTGGGCCCCTACTCATAGCGACCCTTCCTTGGGTTTCCGAGGCAGTATCACTACAGAAGTAGGATTGCCCAACCTTCCTTCTGAGGAGTGGCTGGTGGGTTTGAACCGCCAGCCTTCTGGTTATCAGTCAAGTGCTTTTAGCCACTATGCTACCAGAGCTCCTATCTATCTATCTATCTATCTATCCCAACATTTGCCAGTTCAGCATGTTTCAGGTGTACAACTAAGTGATATAATCACATCACGTAGTGCAGCTACCACCATCATCATTGCCAAATTTCTCATCATGTATAAACACGCATTGTTCCCTAAACAGTCGTTTCCCCTTTGCCCCTCACTCCTTTCTCTGGTAACTTCTAATAAACTTTGGTCTTTATACATTGCCTCCTCTTGTTATTTTGTATATACCAAAAAATAAAAAAACAACTCACTGCCATTGAGTCAATTCTGACTCACAGTGACCCCCTTTGGGTTTCTGAGGCGGTAAATCTTTATGGAAGTCGATTGCCCAGTCTTCCTTCCGCAGAGTGGCTGATGAGTTTGATTCACCAACCTTCCTGTTAGCAAATGCCTTAGGCAATATACCACCAGCCCTCCTTATTTCATATAAGTGAGATCATATACTATTTGTCCTTTTGTGATAAATTTATTTCACTGAGCATCAGGCTTTTGAGGTTTATCCATGTTGTAATATGAATCAGGACTTAATTTCTCTTTATGGCTATGCACAGTGTCAAATTGCCCAATAAGCAAGGTAAGCACAGGTTTATTTGTGCTTACTTACTAATCTAAGTGAAAAATGTCACATGGAAACCCTTGTTCACTATAGATTAGTAAGTAAGCCCATGCTTTTTTTGCTTATTGGATAATCTGCCCCCTGGCAATGTAGTATTCCATTGTATGTATGTACTACATTTTGTTTATCCCTTCATCCATTAGGGACACTTAGGTTGTTTCCACATTTTGGCTGTTGTAAATTGTGCTTCCATGAACTTTGGTGTACAGGTGTCTGTGTTGATGCTTTCAGGTGTCTCAAGACAAAATAAATTTTATTTTGAAATGAAAATTTCAATGAGATATCAGTTAAAAGGCACTGCCTTGGGCTAAGGAAGTAAAGTTATTTAAAGGCCAGATTATAACAATATAGCATATTTAAAAAATCTGTTTCAACATCCAGGGGGTGTTTAGACCTGAAGCATGTGGTGAGGGACAAGTGTGCTTGAAGTGGGAGAAGAAAGGATAATTTCATCAGGTCTACAGGCAAAGGTCATAATTTGAGATGTTGCCTACTGAGCAGGGACCATTGTCTTTATCAACTTCTTCTCAACTTTGAGAAAAATAATAAACACAGTGACAATTTGAAACAAATCATCTAGAAGGAGAGAGTGTGAAAACAGAAACAGTAATGAGAGGGAGGAACTGCCAAGGATTGGCTAAGACGCAGATATCAACTGCCACATCTCCAGGAACTTGAAAAATCTGTTGGGTTCCTGAAAAAGGTGCATTTCTCTTTGAATATGACTGATGGAAGGGATCAAAAAGCAAGAGTTAGAAGAAGTTTGATGAATCTAGATAAGCTGCTTAATGTTGCTGAAGAGAAGGAAAAAACCTAGATAGATATTTTGAGCTTGCTTCTTAGAAGGCTCAAGCAGAAAAAAAAAAAAAAAAAATTAGTAGTGATAACTTCCTGGGGACTGAATCGGAACAAGTTAACAGTGATCTGAAGAACTGATGTCTTTGCAAGAAAGTTCTCTGTGGATGATTAAAAGAAAAACTGTAAGCTGAAAACATTGCAACAGCTTGGAATTAATATCCCTTGGAACTGGTGCTTAAAAAAAACCTCACGGCCATGAAGTTGATTCTGACTCATAGTGACCCCTTTGGTTTCTGAGGCAGTAAATCCTCGCGAAAGTAGATTGTCCAGTCTTCCTTACACACAATGGCTGGTGGGTTTGAGCCCCCAACTTTCTGGTTAACCGTCAAATGCCATAGGCACTACACCACCAGAGCTCTTTGGAATTGGAGATTACCTAAATCTTATTCTAATGATCAATCAGTGTGGCAAAATCTCTTAAAGCATTTACCTCAGGGTCAGTTTTCTAATTGGGGTTAGGAAGGGAAGAACACAGGAGTATTTAATTGCAGAGAAAACTTGAATTTAAGATTCAAAAATTTTAAATGAAGAGTCTAAGATTTAAGTTTAAGATTTAGCAGACCTAATGTAGTCAGGACGAAGCTCTGCTGAACTAGTGAGTTAAGTCATGAGTTACTCAAAAGAGTAACTATTGAACTCTCTGATGGGACTACAGAGCCCCTTTCCTTTGTCAGCTGCTGCTTCCTTGGTTTTCATGACTCAATGTTATCCAGTCCTTACACCTGTGTGCACTGTTGGAGATACTGTGTGGCCCACTTATGTACCTACCCTCTTGAGACATTGTTTTCTGAGGCACTTCCATCAGAGAAGAGTTGTGGTCAGACCCTCTCGATGCAGCCAGGCTCATGGCTGCCTGCTGAGAGACTCAGCTCCAAGAGTTTTCCTCCATGCCAAAAGGTCCCAACACTGCTGATCAGAATATTCTTGCTCGAATGTGCTTTGGCATACTCTGGGTACTCATCCAGTTCAAACTGCTGTGATTAAGGTTGTTATCTGTTGTCTGTAAGGTTGTTATCAGGGCCCAGGGCAGGACTTTGGAACTCTTTTCCTGCTGGGGTAGATTGATAGTATTCCTTGTGGTATTTCAGGCCACAGTTGAAGAATTGAACAGTTTATAGCTTTTTTTCTTTGTTTTCTCTTTTAATCTTCCACAGAGAACTTTCTTGCCAAGACTTCAATTCTTTAACACTGGGAGGTGAGGAAACCCTTGCTCCTTTTTTCAGGTCCTCCTCACTCCATCATATCTCAACAGACAGTGTCCTGGAGTCATGGTCTTCACCTCCCCTCTCTGCAGAGCGCACAATCCAAACTTCCTGTGTGGTTGCTTGCACCTATAACCTGTATAGTCTGTAGCACCTTTAGTCAGAGAAGCCTTAAAACACTGTCTTTTGCCTGTTCTTGTCCCCACTCCCCCAGAAATTTAAATCCATTGGTTAAGTATAGAGAACCCACCTGGAATACATGCATAACAATAGCTAGAGAGTCTATAATTTAGCCAAAAGATATATTAAGAATGATTGAATCTGCATGCTCCACTACACTTTGTGCATGATTGAATTCATAATAGTCAATTCTTGAATCTATGCCACCTATACCTTATTATGCACGGTTGATATATGATGTTGTGTGCCATCGGATTGATTTTGACTCATAGCAGCTCTATATGACAAAGTAGAACTGCCTCATAGGGTATTCTAGGCTTTACAGAAGAAGCCCTGGTGGCACAATGGTTTAGCATTTGGCTGCTAACCCAAACGCCGAAGTTTGAAGCCATCAACCACTCTGTGGGAGGAAGATGTGGCACTCTGCTTCTGTAAACATTATAGCCTCGGAAACACCATGGGGCAGTCTACTCTGTCCTAGAGCAGTGCTGTGAGTCAGCATCCACTCAGTAGCAAAGGTTTTGGTTTTTGGAATCTTCACAGGAACAGATCTTTTCTCTGGCAAGGTGACTGGTGAGTTAGAACCACTGACCTTTTGGTTAGCAGTTGAGCTCTTAACCTTTGTGCCTCCAGGGTTCCTGGTGGATATGTAGAAAATTAAGAAAGGAGTTTAGTGGGAAGGGTTCTAAGCCTTCAGGTGTGACTGATAGAACAGTTTGAATCTGTTTGAATTACTTTCCTTTCTATCCCATTATCATCTTATTCCTTATAGGCAACATATCACTGGTGGTATGATGGTTAAGAGCAGCTCTGGTGGCATAGTGCCTAAGGCATTTGACTGCTTAACCAGAAAGCTGGCAGTTCAAACCCACCAGCCACTCCTTAAAAGGAAGACTGGACAATCTACTTCCATAGAGATACGACCTCGGAAACCCAAGAAGGGGTCACTATGAGTTGGATTTGACTCGATGGCAGTGAGTTTGGATGATTGTTAAGCACTAACAGAAATGTAGGCAGTTGGATTCCACCATTGACTTTGAAGGAGAAAAGATCTGACATTCTGCTCCTGTAAAGATGACAGCCTAGAAAACCCAATGGGCAGTTTTACTCTTCCATATAGGGTCACTAGGAATTGAAAGTAATGTGATGGCATACAACAACAATGCCTTGCTCACTATTTACTGACTCAGATGCTTGCATCTTTGCCAATTGCAGCCCTTGCGTGCCCATTCTCTCAATTTTTGGGGAAGGTTTTGCTCCTTTTGCTGTGCTTTGCAGTGTCCTGGCTGAGATGATACAGTTTAGGGCATTTCTTTCTCCCATCTTGCTTCTTTCATCCCTCCTTTCCTCCTCCTCTCCCTAACCCAATGTTCTGCAGCTGTGCTACATTTGCTATGATAGGCACCCTCTTTCTGCATTAGTGTTCCATGTGCACCGTGTTGAAGGGAGGGACATTTTAGCATTCATTGGTGGGAAAACTCATTTCCTCCTTGGACTGGGATGTGATGCTAGGCCTTTGAGCAGAAGCATGGAAGTCATGACACTCCTGGCACAGAGCCATAGACGTTCTTTCAAAGCAGCAGTGTATGAAAAGGAAAGAGACCTAGGATAAGCAAACCATTATCGAAGAAGAAGAACAAAGTAGGTCTCACGCTGCCAGATTTTAAAACCTACTATACAGCCACAGTAGTCAAAACTGCCTGGTATTGGTACAATGACAGACACATAGACCAATGGAATAAAATTGAGAACCCAGAAATAGATCCATTGACCTATGGTCAGCTGATCTTTGACAAAGGGCTGAAATCCATTAAATAGGAAAGAGATTGTTTAACAAATGGTGCTGGGAAAACTGAGCATCCATTTCCAGAAAAATGAAACAAGATCTGTACTTCACACCATACATAAAAACTAACTCCAGATGGATCAAAGACTTGAATGTGAAACCTAAAACTATAAAATTCCTCAAGGAAAAAACTTGACTGCTAACCAGAAGGCTGGCGGTTCAAACCCACTAGCCACTCCTCGGAAGGAAGGTTGG
>NW_006921748.1:4951940-4975671 GCF_000298275.1 Orycteropus afer afer
GGGGCAGAGCACACAGACTGGGGTGGAATTCCTGCCAACCCAGAAGGTGGTGGGAGTGAGGGATGTCTGGACCTCCATTCACTAAGATGGTGTGGGGTATGAGAGTAACAAGGGGAATATCACAATTCTCTAGTTGTTCATGTCCGGAATGTTCTTGCTGTTCCCGACAAGTGAAGCCTAGTCTTAACTCCCTGGAATCTGGGAGAATGCTTTCACTTTAAATATCCAAAGTGGTCTAACCTTTTGTAGACATTCAAAATGGCTGTGCCCTCCAGACAGCCAAAAGTCCACAGCTCAGCCCGTCTCCCCCTTTGCTGCTTCCCCTTTTGTTCACTAGCCACCTGTGCAGTCCTCTGTGCAGCTCCTGGCTAGCAGGGCTGATTTTTAGGCTGATTCTTAGGTCCTTATACCACTTGGCAGTAACCAAGCTGCCCGTACCATCAGGAACACTGACAGACCACAGCTCTGTATGTCTCCTTTTTTGGTATTTTCATGCAGGTTCTTCTACTAGTTGGAGTTTAGTCCACTTCTGTATCCTTCCCTTCAAAGCTCAGGGCTCCAGGATTATCATCTGTATCTGTGTTAGTTGGTTCCCTTTTCTTGTTGAAGAGGGTCTGTGTAGTTTGTCTGCTTATTCTGCCATCTTACTGGAATTCCCAGTAGATGTAACATTTTGAGAAGTGAGGTTGCTGGAAGTATATGAGATTACATAGACAGATGAATGACATTCTTATCTCATGCAGTAAATAAGATCCACTAAGAGCTTTCAGAGAATTCCATGTTTGGTGAGGAGATATTTCCTGTTTTCCAGGATCCCACACAACTGGATGCTGTCCTGATGGGGCCTATGAAAGGAAGAGGACTCAGAACCAGACTAGAAGACCTAACAGCCATGCTTCTGGTGTGTCTCTGCCTCTACGTTGCTGTATGACTCTGAGTTTTACCTTCTGTGGGCTTCATTTTCTTCATCTTCAAAATGAGAAAGTTGAGTGAATAGCCTCCAAGTTTCCTTCATGTCCTAAAGACCAATGAATAAGGCTTTTTAACTTTCCATTTTCTTAAAGTGAGTAATACCAGAACACAAAAGAAGGAAGAAAGATAGAAAAAGAAGGAAGGAAGGAGGGAGAGAGAGAGAGAGGGAGAGAAGTAAAAAGAGAAGGAAGAAGGAAGGAAGGGAAGGAGAGAGAAAGGGAGAAAGAAAAAGGAAGGAAGGAGGGATGAATGGTGGGAGGAAGGAAGGAAGGGAGAAAGGAAGAAAGACCCTCCATTTGCCTTTTATTTCTGAAGGTAGAATTTTCTTGGTATGGGACGTTCATTTGTCGTTGTGTTATTTACTTCTCCTTGTCACTTAAGAGTGTTGATTCCTCCTCTCCCTCATTTCTTCTATCTTCCATGACATCACACTCTCCTGGTTTTCTTATAAACTCTCTGGTGGTAGCTTCTAATTTCTGTCACCTGTTCCTGCTCCTCCCCCTGCCCTCTTCTTTATATAAGCTTATCCCATCTTCTGTATTGAATACCATCTATAGCCCGATGACTTCCCAAATTTTATCTCTAGCTCAAACTTCCCCTTTCAACTCTATACTCATAATCAACTATTTGTGTGCCTCTTCACCACTCCCAGGCATCATAAAGTTAACATATCTCACATGGAATGCACTATCTACTACCCCCAAAACCTGCTCTTCCACAGTCTTTGTTATCATGGTAAATGGCACCATCATCTAACATTTTCTTACACTAGAAATCATCATCACTGATTTGATTCCTCACTCTCCTTCACTTTATTCACACAAACCAATCCATGGCACTGCCCATTCTGCCACCAAAGTATGTGTTAAATCTCTCCACTTGTCTCCACTCTATAATTGCTGCTAAAATATCAAAAATGTCTCAACTCTTGCCAGAAATATTGCAATTGCCTTCTAATCAGTCTCCCTCTTTTTCTCATCTTTATCAAATCTGTTCAACAGAAAGCACTTTTAGTGGTTTTTAAAATATATAAAATAGATCACATCACTGTGCTTAAATTATTCCCTATTTCCCCATGCTATAGGGGCAGAGAGGCCACATCTTCCAACCTCCTCAAACCCCACAAGAGGAAGACAGACTCACCATCAGCAGCCCAAGGCCTGTTCCTGCAAGGCCAGACATGCTGTCTCCCTCTAGCCCTTTCCCCAACCCTGATAACCAACCACTCCTGCTGTGGAACCTACCCCTCTCTGCTGGGCTTGATAATTAGCTGCAGTGGCCACACAGAACTCACAGATTATGGGGTTTATTAGGGAAGCACCAGGCTACGATTCAAGTTCAGGAACAACACTCAGTCTCTCTCAGCCTGCCGTCCTCAGCCAATAGTCTCAGTCTCTCTCCCAGCAGTGAGTGTCTCTTGGTGCCTTTCTCTCAGCAATGTGTGTCTCTCAGTGTCTCTCTCTCAGCAGTGTCTGTCTCTCAGGAGCGTGTTTCTCTCAGCAGCATGTCTTTCTCAGCCAGCAGTCAGAGAGACTCCTTCTGCCTCTTTTTGAGGCCAAATCAACCAATCCCAGCATCAAAATTCTATACACCTGAGAGAGAGCAAAATTCCCAGAAAATTACTTTGTGCTGTTCCCAACAGAAATACCCCAAGTGGATGATTTTAACAATCAGGAACTATACTCAGTTTCTCACAACAAATTCCACCATGGAGTTTACAAAGACTTATGGCTAGAAAAGCCATACCAGGAAATTTACTACACTGCACCCCATATGCTTAAACACTTTTTGCTATGCTCTATTAGGTTCTTTGTGTCTTAGCCCTGTTGACCTCTTCAGGTTCATTTATGCTTCTTCTCCGCTTTGCTTCTCCCCATTTCAAGGCCTTTCTACATCCTGTTTCCTTTGGTTAGAATGCCCTTCACTTGATGTTTACATAGCTGTATAGCTGCCTTCTTACCTTTCCAGTTTCAGGTTCAATATCACCTCCTTTAGAAACAACTTTTCTGACAAACTTGTTGTCAAATTGGTCCTTATATATTTATATGTTAGTTCTACTTGCTCATTGTGTTTTTGTGCAATCTCCATAGCCTACACTAGGTGCTTAGTCAACATATAAAGTACCTTTCAGTGCTACTGTAGGGAATTAGAAATTCAACTCTGAAAATAGGAGGAGAAAATACATTATGTACTAATTAAGAAGCACAATGGAATGATATTATCATGGTTTCTAGGAATTACAATTTTCAGCCAACGTTGAGTTGACTTAGTTCTTCTCTTAGCAATGATTTAACACTGTAGACTTCTCTTCATCTATAATTTTTGTAGAAAGATAGATTTCATCTTTCATGCTTTCCTTAATTCTTAAAATGAAGTTGGTCTGAATATTTCGTAAGTGCCTCTAGGTAGCTTGATATCTGGTCCTCTGATTCGCTTTCTCTGTAGACCACAGAAGGGTACTAAGAGAAGCATGGAACTAGGGAAGAGTTTTAGTCCTAGCTCTGCTACTTATTTATAGTGTGATTTGGAGTCTGTCAGCTCATTCTCTAAGTAACAGATATTGAACAAGCAGGACTCATGGAGGATAATCATAAAAGCAATTTCATTTGTCTCTCTCAGTCTCTTTGTACGTGCTCTGTGGTGGAATTCCTCTGCTGCCGTTGGATAAATATTTGACAATTCTCTTGAGTTTTCATGTTTAGGTAATAAAATTTCCTGCAATCCTTTTAAGTCACAAAACACAGTTTAAAAAGGGTGTAGTGACAGACATCATCTAACTTCAAGGGGAAGAGAGAGAATGATCATCAACTCAAGGCTGATTACTATGAGGTGAATGTCAGACATACCTCTACTCTCTAACCATCTGACACTAGCTATCCCTCCTATGGCATTCCTTATGTCTCTATTGGGCCTAATAATTTGGCCACATAGAACTCACAGTCCATACTCTGCTTATGGGGTTTATTAGGGAAATAATAGGTTAAAATTCAGGAACAGGTCAACTAGGAAGTGATAGGAACAACTCAGAATACAATTTCTTTGATAAGAACAGCTTCTTCTCAGCCATGTCTTCAGGCAGGCCTCTGCTGCCAGGTCTTTCTTGGGCCTGGCCTCTGCCCTGCTCAGACAAGACTTACAACATTGTAGCTCACAGACAATTGCCTAGAGGCAGCCCACTCCACAAACAAGCCTCCTGCCTGAAGCTCCTCAGCTCTCTTACTCCATTCGTTGGCAAACTCACTGTAGCCACCTTGCCCTGTGGGGCCAAGAAGACCACCATGTTGTCCTGCAGCAATCTCCTGGTTCTGTTGCCATTGGTCTCTGCTGCGCTTGCTCCTGCTTCTTACCATCTCACATTGTCTTCAATGTTACAGCTTTCTCTGTCTCCTGCATCCAGGAGATTCTCAGCACAGGGATTCTGAGTCCAAAGGACATACTCCTCTACCAGATCCTCTTCTTGATGGTAGTAAGATCTCCCTCCAACCTCTGGGATTGGATCCCTTTAAGCCCAGTGGGATGACCAAACTAACCAATTCTCTACAAGTATTCTATGTATCTTATTTGCACCAGCAGACTTTGCATTCCCCTTAGTGAGCCACAAGTACCTTATTTGCATGTTGTTGTTGTTGTTATGTGCCTTCGAGTTGGACCTGACTCACAGCCACCCCTTCTTGGGTTTCCAAGGCAGTATCACTACGGAAGTAGATTGCCCCATCTTCCTTCTGAGGAGTGGCTGGTGGGTTTGAACCGCCAGCCTTCTGATTAAAAGTCAAGTGCCTTAGGCACTATGCTACCAGAGTTTCTCTTTATTTGCATAGTCCCACCCAATTATGTCTAGAAGGGTCATATAATAGTAATTCACTGCACCATCCACACTCTGTGTTTAACACTTAGGTAACAGCCAGAGCTTCTGACTTCATTCTAACTCACCTGATGCAGGCAAGAACTAAGAACTATATAGTCCGTGAAGAAAATGGTGGGAGGGATCATCATCTTCTCTTTATATACCTCTCCTATCCCAACAACATCCCATCTTGCTGATGTATGTTTCTGACCTTTCAAAGATAGGGAAGTAGGGAGAGGGGAGGTAAGGGGATTGGGAAAGCTATTACTTGACTGGTACTTTTCTGAGACAGCTTTGTAATGTTTGGATCCAACAGGAGTTTCAGGCTGTCACTTTGTCTTTTGGATGCTTCAGTGGCCTTTTCTGGGGCTTTGATAAGTGACTACACTACCAACGACTTCTTCTAGCTTGCTGTCTTGCCCTTAGACCTTAGTTTTGGGCACTTTACTTCACAGAAATTCTCTCTCCCAGGAGAGAGAATCACTATCACTCTTCCTGCCAGTTTTCATGGGTGGAATTTACCATAGCTCTAGTCCAATTCTTTCTTCTGTCTGGTTGACCTCTGGCCTATGAGAAACTCTTATGCATTATTTTCCCTAAGAAATAAGTGAAAGTCCCTCTCTCTTTCTTCCAAACTGTACACTGATCATTTATTATCCTCTGGGTTTCTTAGACTGGAATCAGACACCAGTCCACTGAACTCTCCTTCTTGCAGGGGACCCATAGTGTTTTTACTTGTAGCTTTCTCTCCTTAGTATTTAGTTCGATGTCTGGACCATGCCATAACCTGAATTAGAAATGAAAGTTGGGCTCAGAATCATTTTTCTCTTTCCATTTTGAGTAAATGACCTTGAATGTGAGTTCTTTTCTGTCCCCTTTTTCTTAGACTGTAGTTTTCTGAACAGGCCACTCTAGACATCCTCTAGACATGTAAAATGAGAATAATAATAGTTTCTACCTCACAGAGTTGTGTGAAGGTTAAATGATTTAATGCACATAAAGCACTTACACCAGACCCTGGCATGTACTAATTGCCATGTAAGGATCAGCTATTATCATAATTACAATGCCTTGGGTTGAACCCTCTAGTTCATTTCTCTAGTTAGTTGTATGGGCTTTAGACAGAGGGGTGATGGTGGAGGAAGAAGAAACCAAAAAGATTAGTTTTGAGCTGGAGAGTTAGGTCTAGGAGTGGGAGACTTAAGTATTTTGAGTTTATAAACATAATGAGAAGTGGCAAATTAAAAATAGTATTGTTGAATTATTATTATTTTTTTAAAGCTTGGTTTGTTGTTGTTGTTGTTGTTATGTGCCATCGAGTCGGCCCTGACTCATAGCGACCCCTCCTTGGGTTTCCGAGGCAGTATCACTACGGAAGTAGGATTGCCCAACCTTCCTTCCGAGGAGTGGCTGGTGGGTTTGAACCGCCAGCCAGCTGGTTAGCAGGCAAGTGTCTTAGCCACTATGGTACCAGAGCTTCCTTTAGTGAAGAGAAAATATTGAATAACCAGACAGTACATATTAAAGTTATGCATTCAGTCAGATTGGAAGAAATAGTTGATGTGGTATGTTGTCTTTTTAAGTATGTACAGTAATTAATCCTTTACTTAGTGGATTAGGTAAACTTCAAAAAATTCTGCTTATTCCTTAAATAGTCTCTAAATGATTTGGTTGAGATTTTAAAGGTATTCTGAACCTCAGTAAGAATCAAATGAGGCCATAATTGGTTGTAATTTCTTTATTTCTTACAAAGGCAAGAATCCACAAAGTTCAGGGACCAGGATATGCACATGCAATAGTTTAGGCTAGGCTTGGCCGTAATGGTATATTTATTGGATGTCTATCCTCTCTTAGGTGCTGGAGATAGAAGGATTTCCAGAACATGATTTCTGCTTCCAACCTGGGGGTGGAGACAAGGCTCACACACAAAGAGGTAGTCCATGTCCCAAGGAAGGATTTTCCAGCAAAGTGGGTATATCGCCATATAAATGACTCTTGGATGATTTTCTTAACTTCACATGTTGGGAAGGAAAGTCTAGAGACCTTCACCAAGGTCACAGAGAAAAGATTTGTCTGAACCCACCCTAGAACCAGGAGTTAGGGGTGGGGTGGGTACATGAATGGAAACATGTCTTAAAGAATTAATCTACTAGCCAAGTTCAAGTGGGAGGAAATAAGTCAAAGGCTTACTTTTCAATACCCTTATTTTCTACATCTCAATTGCATTTCAGACCTAATTTAGTTATCTATTGTGACTACTCCCAAAACTTAGTGGATTAAAATTATAACCTCTTAATTATTTCAATGGATCAGAAATTCAGGCAAGAAACAGCTGAATGGCTTGTCTCTGCTCCACAGCTAGAATTTCTAAAAGAGTTTCTTCACTGACATGGATAGGATGACTCAGATGGCAGGGGGCTATAGGGAACAGTGTAACCTGATCCATTGTTCTGGACTTTGGTTCCTGGTTCTCCTCTGTGTAGTTTTAGGCTCTTATCCCTTTCCATGTTGACTCTTCATATGGTCTATTTGCATGGTCTTTCCAGCAGCCTATCCAAACTTCTTAGAAGGAAGCTGAGTGTTTCAGGAGCATACACAAAAAAAGAGAAGTTGTTAGGCTTTAAGGCTTAGATCTTGAATGCACATAACATCACTTCTACCACATTCTATTGGTTAAAATGCACCTCAGGCTCAGCCTGATTCATAGTAGGTGGGGCAGGGAACTACACTAGGCCATGAATACTGGAAAGTACAGTTCACCAGGGACCAACAATCAAACAGTATACCACAGGTTGCCACAATTTTCTATTCTTGTTTTTGACTATGATGTTCTGAAGGAAGAGTATTCAATAGGAGTTTGGCCAGATGATACTGACTAGCTGTCCTTATTCATGTCTTGGAGCTCCTTGCTTTTACCTTTGAGCCAGGATTAAGACATTGAACCTGGTGCTATAACTTGCTATTAAAAGTGGCTGCAGAATGTCATCTTGGTATATTGTCAACTTGGGCTACAGAGCATTCTCTTCCAAATGTAGATGCCATGGACAGTCAACATCTACATGTTAGCCATTGGGATACTGCACATTTTAAGATATAGATTTGCTACTATGTTCTTAGGTTTCCCAAAGGTTTCCCACACAGACAGTGCCTAGTAGTGAGAGCTCAATAAATATGCAATAATTGTTGAACATGTACTTGCCTATAATATACGCTAAACCTAAACCAAACCCAAACCAAACCCATTGCCATAGAGTTGATTCCTACTCCAAGAGACCCCCATTGAGTTTCTGGGGTGGTAAACCTTTACAGAAGTAGATTGCCTCACCTTCCTTCCTTCAGTGGAGTGGCTGGTGGGTTTGAACTGCCAAGCTTCTGGTTAGCAGTCAAATATCTTAGGTACTATGCCACCAGAGCTCCTTGTAACATAGCCTACTAGGGTACATATACTCATTCATCAAAAGTTCTGGCATGCTTTCCAGTTCCTATATTTTCCAAATTTTATAAAATTGTACATACTTTATAATTAGAACATAGGATTACTATGAGTTGGAAATGACTAGATGGCAATGGGTTTAGTTTTGGGTTTTATAATGAGAAAAAAAGATTCCCCCAACCTGAACAAATAAGCATTGCAAACAACGTTTACTTACTCTGATAGTTCTATTTATTTGAATTCCTGGATTCTTCTGCTGGCCTCCCTCTCTGCTTGTTCCAGGAACCTTGCAGACTTGCTCAGTTTTCACATTTTTTTTTTTTTTCTTGCCTCAGCTCCTGCTGGCTCTCCAGGCTCTCCCTGCTCTCCCAATAGCTGCATGTAAAACATGGGCTGTTCTACACATTTTAATTTAGCCATATTGATCCCATTGATGTCATGTCAGCTGCTCTGTAGTCTGAGGCCTCATCAGCCTCACAGGACAGATCAGAGATGGGCCCTCTGATCTTTTGACCCTTATTATTCTTTATTTTCATTCTGATTTTCTGTAGGCATTGAAGAGCCTGCGGGATGGGGTTGGGAGGATGGGTCCAAGAGGAGGGTGTAGGAGGTCAGTGCTCACAAAAACACAAGAACAAAAGAACTGCAAATTGGGACCTCTCCAAAGGCTCCTTCCCTTCAGAAAGTCAATGCTTAACCATCCATCATCTCATGGGTTCTGGACTCAGGGCTGTTTTGGACCAAGTGAGAGCTGCTTAACCAGTCATTTGTCAAACTCTTCCAGGAACCACATCTGTGCAGTCTTCCTGCTGTCCTCAGGTGAGACTTCCCATTGGCCTCCAGGGTGTCACTCTTCAATTATTTATTAAAGAGGTAAAAAGGAATAGTTGATGAAGACCATGGTTGGAGAGCAGCACATAGCCATGGGATGCTGTTGCTGCATGAGATCTTGCTTGGCAAATGTTAGACCAGTTGTGTTTTTTTTTTAATTTATTTTATTTTGGGGTTATTATTATTTTAATATTAATTTTTAAAACACATCCAGAGATGATATGTGCCCTAATTACATTTCCAAAACACGTTTGACAATTCTGATAATCTACTGGTTTTAAAATGCAAATCTTGCTGTTGGGGTTCCTACAATATTTGAATCTGCTTTGTACTGTGAAAGTGGGTTGGGGGGTAGTCTATGAATAATATATGTAATTTGTAACCATCTGTGGAGTTGAAAATAAAATAGAGTGGGGGAAGTGGGACCATCTCTGTATTTCCATCCTGTATTTAGAATTTAGAGTTTTAAGTGAAAGTTGGTGGCTTTATCTGACCTGTCAAAATTATAGATGATACTGTATATTTATACAGATATTTGCATAACTTTTATCAGATGGATGCTTTTAGTTGATTTAGTGTTCCAACTTCTATTTGGAAAATAAATTAATATTTGAAATGAAGATGAAAAGCTCAGGAGGTTTGATTCACTGCCAGTCCTAAGGGTTCCTCTCACACTTGGTGATATGTGACCTTCTTGGGTCCATGCTGTGTGTAGGCAGGGTAATGACATGAGAGCCCTCCCATCTCTTTGTCCTACCCCTGGAGACCTATAGTGAACTCTAATCTTGAAGGGTTTATTCTGGGCTCCGTTGCCTGCTGATTAACATTTAAAATGGTCCTCTTTTCTTTTGCATTTTAAATGAACATTCTTAAAGACCTTAAGTATCCAAGATTCAAGAGTAGAGTTCTCTAAGAAATCCCACAAGGACAACAAAAACAAACCTGGCTGATAAAGTGCTTTTGCATCTATTATCTCATTCTGATTCCCCCTCCCCAAATTACAAAAATCCTATTCATATGAAGGTCAGATTTTCTATGTATATTTCACAGATGGTAAGACTGATAATCAGAGAGGTGAGAGATTTCAAGCCACAGTAAACTCTAGGCCCAAAATGCGGGTTCGTTTTATCTCACTTGAAGTACTGTTTCTTCCCGTGGCATTGCACTGCCTCTCTTCTCAAATGATGGAGTTGGAATATTAGGCAATGGGATAGAAGAGAGAGAGTGGTTTTTAGAGGAGCTACTTATACACTTGAGGATGCCCTTCTCCTCTACCTTATCTTGAAGAGGTATAGGTAGAAGAGAATGAATATAGAATCAGAGGGAATTCAGTTTATAAGCCAGCTTTGTAACTTGTTAGCTGTATTATCTTTGCAGAGTATTTAATGTCTCTGAACCCAAGTTTAAACTTCTGTAAAATGGAAAACCTGGAAGGATTATTGTTGAGAATTTCAAATGTGCATATAAGTTCCTGAGTCTTGGTGAATAATCAAAACTTAGTAGTTCTGTTTGTTTACACCTTATGCTCACTAACTCCTTTTGGAGGATGAAGAAAACTCCTCAGGCTACACATACAAGTGCTTATACAGAAGTTGGTTTGGGATTAGGTAAAGAAACCTGGTCTGGTTCAGATAAGCAATGAATTTTCTTGCTAGTTGAATTTAGTCAAGCTTGGGCTTTTCAAACTGGTTTTTTAATGGGGATTGAGTCTCATTTCCTTGAGTTCTCACACATGGTAGCCTAATCTGTCTGTTCTGGAGAACTCATTTTGGGATCTAGAAAATATACTGAAAGCAATATAAAGAGCTATAACTAACTCACTGCCATCAAGTCAATTGTGACTCATAGCAAACCCTCCTTGGGTTTCTGAGGTGGTATCTCTATGGAAGTAGATTGCCAATCTTCCTTCTGAGGAGTGGCTGGTGTGTTTGAACCTCCACCCTTCTGGTTAGCAGTCAAGTGCCTTAGGCACTATGCCACCAGAGCTCCTAAAGAGTTATAAAGGGTCTGACAACTTTACTGCAAGCTATGAAGTTAGTCTGCCAGTTTCAGGGACACTGGTAGAAGACATGAGCTTACTGAGTCAGAGACAATGGACTTTATTACTCACAGCACAGTAAGAAGCATGAGCTTCCTGTTTGTGTCTGTTCTGTGAAGTACTGGCTTCAAGTACTGTGGTGACATGGAGCAGCCCAGATGGGTGCTGCACACATAGTTGGTTTGTGTCACAGCTAAGATACTCCAAACTTTGTAAACTCTATTTTTTATTATTCTTATTCTTATTTAATGAGTTTCAAGCAAAACTGCTCAACCTACCATTGGCTCTAATAGAGAGATCCTTCAAGGTTGTTAGCTGTACATAAATCCTTGCAAAGGATGACAAAACATGCAGAAATATGAGACCTGCAGAGAATTAAAAAAAAAAAAAAAACACAAACTCACTGCTGTTGAGTTGATTTGACTCATAGCGAACTCTTCTTGGGTTTCTGAGGTGGTATCGCTATGGAAGTAGATTGCCCAACCTTTCTTACGAGGAGTGGCTGGTGGGTTTGAACTGCCAGCCTTCTGGTTAGCAGTCAAATGCCTTAGGCATTATGCCACCAGAGCTCCCCAAATGATGTACATTCACAGTTGATGTGATAATACCCATTATGAGTCTACTGTATATTAGGCAAGGAGCTCTGGTGGTGCAGTGGTTAAGGCATTTGGCTGTTAGCCCAAAGACTGGCAGTTCAAACCCACTGACCACTCCACAAGAGAGATGAGTCAATGTGATTCTATGAAGATTTAAAACCTTGGAACCCTATGGGGAAATTCTTCTCTGTCCTATGAGTCAGAATTGACTCTATAGCAGTGGGTTATATATTTGACATTGTTCATTGATGGCTCAATAAGAAGAGTCAGTAAGTTTCCTAGAGTCCCAGATTCATCCATAAAGTCTTCCAGATTTTATCCTTTGAGAAAGGGCCATTTGCTTTCTGAATTAAGCTCATTCCTCCTTACTAGTGAAACTGACCAGACATTATGTTTTTGAAGGTTCCTCCCTCCAACTATTTAAAATATTTGTTATTGAGCACTTCCTATGTGCCAGGCACTCACTTTTGATGAGTTAGGTACTGTTAACTCCATTCTACAGATGAAGAGATTGAGGTCCTAGTGGTAAAGTAGTTTAACCAGTGACATGGGCAATTACCAGCAGGGACTGTATTGAAGGATCTTTTGGTTCTTTACAATCTCAAGAAAAGAAAGAAAAGCAAAGTGTGCCTTTGTTGGAGTCCTTCTTTCTTGATATATAACACTCGAAAAAGGAAGGAGTGGGTGCAAATAGAAGAGTTAACTGAGAATAAAAGACAGAACAACTGGGAAATAATTCTCTCCACATTTTATGGTCACCATTTAAGTCACTATATATACAAAAGGTGCTTGGGGAAAGCTGTAAAATAATTAATAGCACATGGGAGGAACATTTATATTTCAATTGTCTACACTCTGCATAGCTGTTCAAGGCTTCCAATCATGATCGTGAATATAAATGAATGAGGAGGAAACAAAGGAAGCCCAGAAGCAGGAAAAAAGCCATCAGAGGGTCTCAGACAGAGCACTTCAATCCCTGTAGAATCTTCAGCCTGACTGTTGCTATGCCGAGTCTGGTTTTGTTTGGTTTCCTCACTGAGAACAGGATCCTCTTGATGACCTCCTCTGAGACCTATCAGTGATTCAAACAGAATCTGGCCTATAATTTCCCTTCATAATTGACTTGTGTGGGCGATAATGGAAGGAGCCCTGGGGGTACACTGATGAATGTTTCTGCTGCTAACGGAAAGGTTGGCTGTTCGAACCCACCAGCTGCTCTGTGGGAGAAAAAAAATGTGGCTGTCTTCTTCTGTAAAGATTTACAGTCTTGGAAATCCTATGAAGCAATTCTACTCTGTCCTACAAGATCGTTATGAGTCATAATTGACTCAACAGCAGTGGATTTGGTTTTGGTTTGGGGCAATAAATGTTATTGGTCTCTAACCAGTCACTTCATCAATTTTCAGATGCACTAATTAGGATTACATGTGCCTCAATCCTGAAAGGAAAGAAAACCAATAGCTTCCAGCCAAGATTATCTAAAGTAACTGGGTCTTGAGCATTTTTATTTCAGTTATAATTAGAACAAAAATTATCTTTCATCCTTCAAATACAGCTCAAAAACCAAACCAAACTCCCTGCTATTGAGTCATTTCTGACTCATAGTGACCCCCATTGAGTTTCCAAGGCAGTAAATCTTTACAGAAGTAGGTTGCCCTGTCTTCCTTATGTGGAGCAGCTGGTGGGTTTGACCCACTAACCTTCTGGCTAGTAGTTAAATGCTATTGGCACCATGCTATCAGAACTCCTTTCAAATACAAATACAAACTGATAAAGACCCTGAGGCATTGTGTTACAATTTTATGCCTACCAGTTCAAGAAGAACATGATATCAGGACTGGAGGAAGACATATTAACAATCTGCAATATGCAGGTGACACAACTTTGCTTGCTGGAAAGGAAGTGGACTTGAAGCACTGATGAAGAACATAAACTATAGCCTTCAATGTGGATTACACCTAAACATAAAGAAAACTAAAGTCATCACAACTGGATCAATAAACAATATGATAGAAGAAGAAAATATTGAAGTTATCAAAGATTTCATTTTACTTGGACCCACAATCAACACCCATGGAAGCAGCTGTCAAGAAATGAAATGACTTATTATATTGGCACATCTGCTGTGAAAGATTGTTTTAGTGTTAAGAAGTAAAGATGTCATTTTGAGGACTAAGAGGCATCTGACCAAAGCCCTGGTATTTTTAATTGCCTCTTATGCATGTGAAGTGGCATAGTGCCTAAGGCATTTGACTGCTAACCAGAAGGCTGATGGTTCAAACTCACCAGCCACTTTTCAGAAGGAAGATGGGGCAATCTACTTCCATAGTGTTACTGCCTAGGAAACCCAAGGAGCGGTTGCTGAGTCAGATCCAACTGGACAGCAGTGAGTTTATTTATTTATTTTTGTACACGTGTGAAAGCTGGGCAATGAATAAGGATGACCAAAGAAGAATTGATGGATTTGAATTATGGTGTTGGTGAAGAATATTGAATTCTTCAATATTCAATATTGCGTGAACTGCCAGAAGAATGAACAAATCTGTCTTGGAAGAAGTCCAGCCAGGATATGCCTTAGAAGGAAGGATAATAAGACTTCGTCTCCCATATTTTGGACAAGTTGTCAGAAGGGACCATTCCCTGGAGAAGGACATCATGCTTGGTCAAGTATAAGGTAAGTGAACAAGAGGAAGACCTTCCATGGGATGGATTGACACAGGAGCTGCAACAATGGATTCAAGCACAGCAAGGACTGTGAGGATGGTGCACGACCAGCCAGTATTTCCTTCTGTTGTACACATGATGGTTATGAATCTACTTGATGGCACCTAACAACAACAAAAATGAGATGACGGAGAAGTTGCTGTTATCCCCATTTTATGCCCGCAGCAGTGGTGTGCGGCGTTAAATGGTTTTCTGAAGCCATCCAGCTAATTGTTGATAAAACTGAAACTAAAGGCAAAATCTTCCCGCTAGATGGTGCTGCCTACCAAGCCATCTTGTTCAGAGCGCTTGTTTCTCCTTATAGAAACCTGAATAACTGAAAGAAGGTCAGATTATATGTTCTACAGGCTTCTTTAACTTCTGTCTTTCCAACCACAATTTAGTGGTGGTAGCATCATAGTGTAAATGTGAGCTTGTATTTGCCCCTGATAGTTCTGGAAGAGCTGCATTTCATAGCAGACAGGTGTTTTGGAGGCAGTATTTATAAAGCACATTTCGGAAGATTGGATCTTTTTTTTTTTTTTTTTTCAGTTTATTTACATGATTAAAATGGAGATGTATATGAAGAAAAGAAAATCTGACATTACAGACAAAATATGAAGTATGAGAAACAGCACTTAAAAGTGCTTATAGCTTTCTGTAGAAAGAAAATCATACCATTTAGATAAGATTTGAGTGACAATAATAACTTGGAATAAATTACAAGGTTTGTTATTGTTGTTGCTGTTAAGTGCCATCGAGTCGTTTCCGACTCATAGCGACCCCATGCACAGCAGAACGAAACACTGCCTGATCCCGTGCCAGCCCCACAATCCCTGCTATACTTGAGCCTGTCATTGTAGCCACCGTGCCAATCCATCTCATTGAAGGCCTCCCTCTCTTTCATCGACCCTCCACCCTACCAAGCATGACATCCTTCTCCAGGGAATGGTCCTTTCTGACAACATGACCAAAATAGGTGAGATGAAGTCTGGCCATTCTCGCTTCCAAGGAGCATTTCCGGTGCACTTCCTCCAGGACAGATCTGTTAGTTCTTTTAGCAGCCCATGGTACTTTCAGCATTCTCCGCCAGCACCACAACTCAAAAGCATCAACTTTTCCTTGGTCTTCCTTATTCATTGTCCAGCTCTCACATGCATATGAGGCGATTGGAAATATCGTGGCTTGTGCCAGGTGCAACTTAGTCCTCAAGGAGACATCTTTGCTCCTCAGCACTTCAAACAGTTTCTTCGCTGTTGACCTTCCCAGTGCTATACATCATCTAATATCCTGACTGCTGCTTCCATTGGCCTCGATTGTAGAACCAAGCAATGTGAATTCTTTGACAACCTCAATCTTCTCTCCATTTATTGTGATGCTGCTCATTGGTCTAGTTGTGAGGATTTTTGTTTTCTTTATATTGAGACATAATCCATACTGCAGACTGCATTCTTCAACCTTCATCAGTAAGTGCCTCAAGTCATCCTCACTTTCAGCAAGCAAAGTTGTATCATCTGCATATCTCAGGTTGTTAATGATTCTTCTTCCAATCCTGATGCCACGTTTTTCTTCATATAGTCCAGGTTCTTGGATTATTTGCTCAGCATATAGACTGAATAAGTATGGGGAAAGGATACAACCCTGACGCACTCCCTTCCTGATTTTAAACCATGCAGTGTCCCCTTGTTCCATTCGAACTACAGCCTCCTTGTCAAGGTACAGGTTCCTCATGAGTATAATTAAGTGTTCGGGAATTCCCATTCTTCTCAATTTTATCCATAATTTGTCATGATCCACACAATTAAATGCCTTTGCATAGTCAATAAAACACAAGTAAACATCTTTCTGGTATTCTTTGCTTTAAGCCAACATCCATCTGACAACAGCTATGATATCTCTTGTTCCACGTCCTCTTCTGAATCCAGCTTGCACCTCTGGAAGTTCTCTGTCAATATACTGCTGCAAACATTTTTGAATTATCTTCAGTAAGATCTTACTTGTGTGTGATATTAATGATATTGTTCTATAATTTCCACAATCTGTGGGATCACCTTTCTTTGGAATGGGTACAATATGGATCTCTTCCAGTCAGTTGGCCAGGTAGCTGTCTTCCAAATCTCTTGGCATAACCAAGTGAGTGCCTCCAGTAGGGCATCCGTTGGTTGAAACATCTCAATGGGTATTCCATAAATTCCCAAAGCCTTGTTCTTCACCAGTTCTTTCATTGCAGCTTCGACTTCCTCCTTCAGTACCGTTGGTTCTAGCTCATATGCCACTTCCTGAAATGGATGAAGATTGACCAGTTCTTTTTAGTACAAGTTACAAGGTAAGAATACTAATTTGAAATATCATTCTTTCTGATTTACTGACAGACATAAAAAGGTGTAATAATATGTATGTTCCCAGCTACTTTGTGCTTTTTAATAGTTTCTATTACAAATATTACTTTAAACAAAATATTAAGTTTATAAACAGATATTGGCCATGTGCTTCAGTTTAGTCTTTGTTATCACATTGCTACCTCTTTTTTAGTAGTGTATATAATAAGTGTTCTTCTCCTGGTTACTAATATTTGCTTTTTTGGAACCCATTTTATTTTCTTTTATTGTCATTTGTGTAAAAGTTTAAAAAGAAAATTGGTTCTCCATTCCACAGTACACACACAGTTTGTTCTGTGACATTCATGGCAATCCCCACAATGTAATGAACTTATATAACAATATATCACCCTTGTCCCACTTCCTCCCTGTGTTCACTATTTTCTTCTGTCCTTCTTTCCTTCTGAAATTTATCTCCAGGAAAATGTCACCCTTTTGGTCTGGTTGATTGTTTGAATGAGCCTGTACCTCCCTGGTGCTATTGTTCACCTTACAGGCCTGTCTATTGTTTGGCTGAAAGGTGAGCCACAGGGGTGTGTTTAGATCCAGCCTTGAAGGCTGTGTTTAAGAGCCATATGCATGGGGTTCTACCATTCTCTGTCAGATCAGTAAGCCTGTATTTTTTTATTTTATTTTTTTTTTTATGATTTTGACTTTTGTTCCACCTTTTCCTCCCAATCTATCCAGGGTCTCCTACTCTGATTCCTTTCTATCCACGGCCTCCTATTGTGATCCTTTTCAGAGCAGTCAGCAATGGTAGATGGGCACCATCTAGTCCTTCTGGTCTTGTGATTGTGGAGGTTGGGATTCATATAGCCTATTAATCCTTTGGAGTAATTGTTTTTTGGAGCTTGTTTTAAAGCTATCTTAGGAGCTCTGGTGGCATAATGCCTAAGGCATTTGACTGCTAACCAGAAGGCTGGAAGTTCAAACCCACCAGCCACTCCTCAGAAGGAAGACTGGGCAATCTACTTCTGAAAGATACTGCCTCAAGGAGGGGTCACCATGAGTTGGAATTGACTTGATAGCAGTGAGGTTTTTTTTGTTTTGTTTTGTTTTGTTTTTTGTTTTTGAGCATGGAACAAGAAAACTTGATTTTTTTCTCTTCCTTTCTGTGCATGTGTAAGAAGCATCTGGGACTCAGGGTAGGCTCTGCTTATAGATAGGGAAAAACACATTCCACTCTAAGCCTTGATTTCTTCCTATGTAAAGACATAGAAGTCAATTTAGATGATTTTTAAGGTTGCTTGTAGCCATGAGTTGAAATCGACTAGATGGTAGTGAGTTTGGTTTGGGTTGGTAGCTTAAATGTTCTATGGCTCTATACAATGACTCAAATTGTGAGCTACATTATGTTACCTATATGATGTTATTACTGAGGCCCTTCTTGGTTTTCCACATAGATTGATGTCAGATGGAGGACCCAATCTTCTTTGAAATGGATGCTACTCAGTCTTAAAGTATTTGTGGTTTTGTAGGGTCAATAGCAGAATGATACTGAATACTGCACAGAAAACCTCCTGAAAAAAAAAAAAAAGAAATGGACTGAGTTGGTAAAGTTGGAGCAAAAATAGAGAAAGGATATTTAGAAACTCTAGGGTAGTTAAGCAGGTTATTCTATAGAGGAGGATGGAGAAGTCATAATGGAAGTTATTTAGGATTTAATCTTGAAAGGGAGAAAAAAAATGAAGCTGTTCTTTTTTCTTCACACCAGGGGATTTTGTGTTGGGCAAACACAAGACATATGGAATAAATGGAAACTTTAGACTTCTGAGTCAAAAGATAAGAGAATGAATCATGGAGAGGAGAATGATCCCAGTGTATATGGAGTATTTTTTGATCTCAGTTGGCATGAGTATTCTCCAAGATTTGGACTTAACTTGTTTCCCACTCTGTTTTTTTTTGTCTGTGAGGCGCCCATCCATAGCCCATCCATCACAGTGCCATCTCTTCCATGAAACCTTCCTGATTCTATCTCAGTACATTTACTTTTTCTTTTCTTGAGAACTTTATCTGTTCTTACTCACTTTTTGGAAATTTCTACTGATCCCTCTTGCGTACTAAGCTCTTGCCATACAATAAAAACTCAATCTTGTCTCAGGGCTTTTACTATAGTTGTTAACTCTGTCTAGATGATCGTTCTTCTCTGAGCTTTTCATGGGCCTAGTAACTTTTCTTCTTTCTCATTTCAGTCAAATGTCACTTCCACAAGTTTTCTCTCACTCCTCAGTGTGACCTAAACTATTTTACACTTTTCTTCTTCCCTCCCTCCTCCTTTCTCACTTCTTTTAAACTGATTAAGATTTTAAAGTTTACTTCCACTAGTTTGGAAGTTACCCATATAATTGTCACTCTTCTGGTGATTGCCCTTAGATTTTATATATGTATACTTAACCCAAGTGAGGTTAAAATTAATTAATATCTTTATTTATCTCCTCTATAACATCTTCCAAAGTTGAATTATCACCATCTTTTCAATACTTAATACCTATTGACACTTCTAATGTGTTTGCTATCTTCTTTGATCACTGTTCTATGTGTTTATCCAGGGTTCAATTTCCTCCTTGTGAAAATATTTCTTTTATATAGTTTTTGATTAAGGATTTTTAAGTTTCAACATGTCCAGTTTTTGTATTTCTGTATGTCTTTATTTTATCCTTGCATGTGAGTGATCATTTAATTAGTTGTACAAATCTAGCCTATTAGTACTTTTCTCCCACTACTTTCAAGATATTAGTCTTTTGTCATCTGGCATCTATTATTGCTTATACAAATCAGTATTATCAGTTTGTCATTGTTTTTTTAGGTAAACAGTCTTTTCTTTCTGGCAGAAATAGAGATTTACCTTTTTCTCTTACATTTTGTAGCCTCAGTATGAAATGTCCAGTATTTTTTTTTTTTTTGTCTTGTGTAAGACTGATTTTGTTTTTCAAATCTGATAATTCTTATCTTTCATTGATTTCCACTCTAATTTTTATTATTTCCTTTCTTCTTCTTATCTTATACTTTATTTATTCTTCCTTTCTTGTGTTTAAAGGTAGAAGCTGAGGTGATTAATTTAAGACCTTTGACTTTTTTTCTAATGTAAGTTATTGGTTTCTTTATAAGAACTTCCCTAGTTACATCTCACAATATTTGCTATGTTGCTTTTTCATTTTCATCCCATTAAAAATGCTTTCTCATTTCTCTCTTGATTGTTTTCTTTGTCCCACATGTTATTTAGAAGTAAGCTACATAGTTCGCAAATGTTGAGGGGGGATTTCTTTTTTTTTTTTTATGTTATTTATTTCTAATTTAATTCAATCGAAATCAGGGAAAACAATTTTCTTTTTATTACTGCATTTGAGAAGTTTTATTATAATGTGTCTTCGTATAATTTCTTTCATGTATTTGTACTTGAGATTTGTTGAGTGTGGGCCTTTAGGCTTATAGTTTTAAAAAACTTGGACATTTTTCAATCATTGAGTCTTCAAACATTTTTTTCTGCCCCGTCCTCAAGGACTCCAATTGTACTTTTATTAGGTTGCTTGAAGTTGTCCCACAACTCAATGATGCTCTTTCTTTTCTTTTCTTCTTTTTTAATTGTGATTTGGGTGAAAGTTTACAGAGCAAATTTGCTTTCCATACAGCAGTTCTCATACACTTTGTCTCATGACATTGACTACAATTTACCACAATGCAACAGCTCCCCTCCCACTTCCTCCCCATAGTTGCCTCTTCCCTGTGTCCATCCCTCCATGCACTTCTGCCCTTGAGCTGTCTCCTTGTGCATGCACAGCCTTTCTATTCTCCCATGATTGTTCTCTCCAAGGAGTATATCTACCTAGTGTAAATGGTCACCTCATATGCCCGTCTTTTGTTTGGCTGGAAGCCAAAGGTGTGGGTTCAATTCCAGACCTGAAGGGCAGCTAGGGGCCATAGTCTCAGTGGTTCTATCAGGATCTATCAGACCAGCAAACCTGGTCACTTTTTTTTTTTCCAAATGATTTTGATTTTTGTTCCACATTGTTTTCCCACTCTATCCAGAATCTCCTACATAGATCCCACTCCGAGTGGTTGACAGTGGTAACCAGGCACCATATAGTTCTTCTGGTCTCATAGTCATGTAGGCTATGAGGATCGCATAGTGTAACAGCCACTTGGACTAATTGTTTACATGAATCTTTGGTTTTCCTCAATCTTCTTTGCTCTGGACAAGGAGAGACCCATTGTTGTATCTAGATGGCTGCTTGCAAACTTTCTTTTCTTTTAAATGTTTATTTTTCTCTGAGGTTTATTTTGGGTAGTTTCTACTGCAATTTCTTCAAACTCATTGATTTTTGTCATCTGCAGTGTCAAACTTCCCACTAGATATACCCTGAATATATTTTTCTACTCAGAAGTGCAATTTTCAACTTTAGAAGTTTGTTTTGGTATATTTTCATACCATCACTGTCTCTACTTATTTATTTATTTTTGAACATCTGGAAAATGCATGCACACACATGTTAAGTCTTGTTGTTGTTGTTATTACTATTTTTATTACTGTTAAGTTGATTCTGACTCATGATGACCCTAGTGCTCCATAGGGTTTACAAGGCTATGGCCTTTCGGGGGAAGATCACCAGGCCTATCTTCCAAGATGTCTCTGGGTGAATTTGAACCACCAGCCTTTCTGCTAATAGTCAGGACCTTATCTGTTTGTGCCAACCAAGGACTCCTGTTAGGTCTTAAGTGTGCTATTTTATTGCCTGTTTTTTCTTTGGTCTTTCTTTTTCTTTTTGCTCTGTTTCCATATGTTTAGCTTCTTGTGAGTTATTGTTCCCCTTTTCTTACCTTCTTGTGAATTACCTGAACATATTTTAGAAATATTTTTAAAAATTTATCCCTAGTATTTTTAAAATATATCTTTGTGTAGTTGTGCATGTGTGTGTGTAAGTAGTTGCTTTAGGTGTTAAAATAAACATATATAACATATCATAGTCTACCTGTATTAACATTTTACCACCTTGTTGTTGTTAGGTGCCATTGCATCTTCTCCAACTCATAGTGAACCTATGCACAGTAGAACAAAATACAACCAGGTCCCTCACCAGCTCCATGATCCTTGCTGTACATTAGCCCATCATCATAGCCACTGTGTCAATCCATCTCTTTGAAGGTCTTCTTCTCTTTCGTCCACCCTCCAGCTTATCAAGCATGACATCCTTCTCCAGTGAATGGTCCTTTCTGACACTATGACCAAAGTAAGTGTGATGAGGTCTGGCCATTCTCGCTTTCAAGGAGCATTACAGCTGCAGTTCCTCCAGGACAGATTTGTTAGTTCTTTTAGCAATCCACGGTACTTTCAGCATTCTTTGCCAGCCCCACAACTCAAAAGCATCAACTCTTCTTCGGTCTTCCTTATTCATTGTCCAGCTTTCACATGCATATGAGACAATTGAAAATACCATGGCCTGTATCAGGTGCACCTTAGTCCTCAAGGAGACATCTTTGCTCTTCAGCACTTGAAAGAGGTCCTTTGCATCAGATTTTCCCAGTGCTATACATCGCATGAAGAGCTCTGGTAGCATAGTGCCTAAGGCACTTGACTGCTAACCAGAAGGCTGGCAGTTCAAACCCACCAGCCATTAGTCAGAAGAAAGGTTGGGCAATCTACTTCTGTAGTGATACTGCCTCGGAAACCCAAGGAGGGGTCCAACTCAATGGCACATAACAACAACAACAATACGTCGTCTGATGTCCTGACTGCTGCTTCCTTTGGTGTCAGTTGTAGAAACAAGCAATGTGAAGTCTTTGACAACTTCAAACTTTTCTCCATTTATCGTGATGCTGCTTATAGGTCTATTTGTGAGGATTTTTGTTTTCTTTATATTGAGATGTAATCCATACTGCAGATTGTATTCTTCAGTGTTCATCAGTAAGTACTTCAAGTCATCCTCACTTTCAGCAAGCAAAGTTGTGTCATCAGTGTATTACAGATTGTTAATGATTCTTCCTCCGATCTTGATGCCATGTTCTTCTTCATATAGTCCAGCTTCTAGATTATTTGCTCAGCATATAGATTGAATAAGTATGGGGAAAGGATACAACCCTCACCCACTCCCTTCTTGATATTAAACCATGCAGTGTCCCCTTGTTCTGTTCGAATGACAGCCTCCTGGTTTATGCACAGGTTCCTCATGAGTACAATTAAGTGTTCTGGAATTCCCATTCTTCTCAATGTTATCCACAATTTCTTATGATCTACACAATCAAATGCTTTCACATAGTCAATAAAACACAAGAAAACATCATTCTGGTATTCTTTGTTTTGAGCCAAGATCCATTTGACATCAGCAATGATATCCTTTGTTCCATGTCCTCTTCTGAATCCAGCTTGCATTTCAGGAAGTTCTCTGCCAATATACTGCTGCAACCATTTTTGAATTCTCTTCAGTAAGATTTTACTTGCATGAAATATTAATGATATTGTTTGATAATTTCCACATTCTGTGAGATCACCTTTCTTGCCATTTTCACTTCCAAGGGGCATTCCACTTCCATTTAGTACATTTACCCTCTCACTTTTAAAACATAAATGTCATTAATATCTCCTCTACACATATTGAGGCACTGAACACTTTCCCTTGTTACCCTCCCAAGAGGGACCGGGTCTCCGGGAGCTAGGTAAGCACGGGCGGGCTTGTGCTTAGTCACCAGGAGCGAGGTAAGCATGGGTGGGCTTGTGCTTACTCACTGATCTGCACTGAACACTTTCCCTTGTTACCCTCCGGAGAGGGACCGGGTCTCCGGGAGCAAGGTAAGCATGGGCATAGCACAGAGTAGCAAGACGGGAGAGCAGGAGAAAGGGGTAAAACCCAGGAAGCCAAAGAGAAGAGCAATCAGCCAAAGGATTAGGTGAGGAGGGGAAACTCAGGGACGCCCAAAGAAGCAGGCCAGAAGAGCAGGAGAAAG
>NW_006921748.1:4978869-4997739 GCF_000298275.1 Orycteropus afer afer
CATGCTTGGTAGGGTGGAGGGTCGACGAAGGAGGGGGAGGCCTTCAGGGAGATGGATTGATACAGTGGCTGCGATGATGGGCTCGAGTATAGCAGGGACTGTCGGGCTCGCGCGGGATCGGGCAGTGTTTCGTTCTGCTGTGCATGGGGTCGCTATGAGTCAGAAACGACCCGACCGCACTTAACAACAACAACAACAACACATATTGAACACCACATCAGATGATGTTCTAAGTTTTGCTTCACATGTCAAACATAATTTGAAGTCTCATAAAGTGTGTTATATTTACCCCTACTTTTACCCATGGGAGCTCTGGTAGCATAGTGCCTGAGGCACCTGACTGCTAACCAGAAGGCTAGCAGTTCAAACCCACCAGTCACTCCTCGGAAGGAAGGTTGAGCAATCTACTTCCATAGTGATACCACCTCAGAAACCCAAGGAGGGGTCACTAGAAGTCGGGGCCGAGTCGACAGCACATAACAACAACAACAATGACATTTTTACCCATTCCATTATTATTTCTTCTTAAGTTCAAGTCTCCTTCTGAAATTATTTCTTTTCTATTTAGAGAACTCCCTTTAGCCACTCTTTAAGGGTAGACCACAGCAATAGATTCTGCTAGTTTTTCTTTTTCTGAAAATGTCTTTATTTCCTTCTTCATTGCTGAAGGATATTTTCACTAGTTATGGAATTTTTGACAGTTCTTTTCTTTCAGCACTTGAAAAATGTGCCACTTATTTCTGTTTTCTATAGTTTCAGATGGAATCTGTTGTCATTCAAATAGCACACCCCCCTCTATACAAAAAAGTTATCTTTCTCAGGAGTTTTTCTTAGTCTTTAGTTTTCAGAAGTTTAATTATGATGTGTCTTGGTGTGGATTTCTTTATTCTGTTTTAGATTTACTAAGCTTCTTATATTAATAAGTTTATGCTTTTCTTAATATTTAGAAACATTTCAGCTATATTTATTTTAATATATTTTCAGCACCACACTCTTTTTATTCCTTTTGGATATAAATGCTCTAATGACAAAAATGTTTGATTCTTTTATTACTGTTGACTCTTTATTATTGTTGACCCAAGTGACTCTTTTATTTATTTTTCAGTTTTTTTTCCCCTCTCTGATGTTCATATTTAAAAAGAAAAAAAAAAAAAAAAACAAACCTCACTACCATCAAGTCGAATCTGACTCATAGTGACCCCACTGGGTTTCTGAGGCTGTAAACTTTTGCAGAAGTAAATTACGCCATCTTCCTTCTATGAGGAAGCTGGTGGGTTTGAACTGCTGACCTTCTAGTTAACAGCTAAATGCCTTATCCATATTGGGTAATTTATATCGATCTGTCTTCAAGTTCACTTGTTCTTTCCTCAATTGTCTCCTATCTACTTCTGAAAATATCCAGTGAGTTTTCATTTCTATAATCTCCCTTTAATTCTTTTTTTATATCTTCTATGTCATTGCTAACATTTTCTATTTCTTTCAAGAGTGTTCATATTGCTCATTTAGGGATTTTTTTGATGACTTGATTAATATACTTATCAGATAATTGCAACATCTGAATCATCTCAGCGTTGATGTCTGTTGATTGCAGGGCTTCCAACTGGTTCATCCTGGGTTGGCCCCTTGCTGAGAATTTGCATTTCCATCCCAGATATATTGAACCAGAAAACAAATTTTAGTAAGATTCTTATGTATACATACGAATCGCCTGGGGATCTTGTTAAAATATAGATTGTCATTCAGTATATCTGGGGTGGAAATGCAAATTCTCAGCAAGCAGTCAACCTGGAATGAACCAGTTCAAAGCCCTGGTTGATTGTTTTCCTCATTCAAACCATGATTGTCATAGACTGATGAGTGATTTTCCAATTGTATTCTAGAATTTTTGCTATTATTTTATGGGCATCTTAATTCTATTTAATCTTTTTTAGCAGGTAGTCACCCTGGTTAGGTATATTGCATAGGCTCAAGTGGAGAGAGGCTGTTCCATTCCCTGCTGGGCAATGCTAACTTTCCCTTAGGGAGAGTGCTTGTTTGCAGTACCTCATTGCAATGAGGAGAGTGGTAGTTAAGGTTATGTGTCAACTGGGATGGGTCTTGTTTTGAGTGGCTGGACAGCTGGTAGTTGTTCCCTATGGTGAGATTGGTAATCAACTTCATGGTGAAATCTACTGTAACAGCAGAGTAGCTGTCTTAGGGAGGTAGTCTGCTTCCAGTATGTGAGGAGAAGCATTGAGAAAGGTCTCTGAGAGAGCTTTTTAGCACTCTTGGATACTGCATGTAGCTACATCTTCATTCAGCCACCTGCCATGCTCTGCCAATCTTGGGACTTTTTCTGGACTTGAATTAGTGACCTGCCATGTTGCTCGATAATCTTGGGACTGTGCCTTTTTACTTGTTTACCTTGGGTTTGCCAGCCTCAGCAACCAGCAGCTCCCTGAATTAAGAAAAACCTCCAGCTTCAGTGGGCTGGGAGCAAGAGACAGAGCTGAAGCCCAACATTGAGGGGCTTTGACCCAGCTCCTGGAGCTCGCACTTTGAACTCAGACTTCTAGCCTCCTAAACTGTAAGAAAATAAAGTCTTGTTTGTTAATTGTTTGTTTGTTAAGCCATCCATTTGTGGTATTTTCTATTAGAGTAGCACTGTTGTTGTTGTTGTTTGCCGTTGAGTCGGCTCCGACTAGAGGATGTAAACAATGAGGATGGAGAAAATTCAGCTCCAGGTTAGGCCTTGCTGACATTTCCTAGTGAAAATGAAGCATCAATTTGCACCTCATTGTTGCCATCACATGGACATATAAGCTCAATTGAACACCCAGTTCTGCCAATACCATTACTAGAAGGAATCATAATGTCACCATCTTCTTCCACTGGGTGGGAGTTGGTCAATCAAATCCCTGCTTGGCCACATTGAAACTGTGGGGAGTATGTGTTTAAGTGGTTTTTCCATGTTTGTCTGGAGTTGGTAGGTTGTCAAAAAAGGTGTCCCCTCACCCCACCCCTGTTCTATTAGGCTGCTCTTATCCCAGTCATTTGGCTAGGAAGAATAGACTCTTCTTGGAACTTTACTTGTTTGTGCCTGTTGGCAGTTCTGAGTGCAAAGCTTTACCAGCACTGTGTTGAGAATATATGGAAGGCCAACAGAAAGTCTAGGGAACCCATTGCTTTGACAGTCCTTAAGTTTATGCTGCCTTTCCACCTTTCAGGATCTTCCTATGGTTGTTTCTTTGTATTACATCCAGGGTTTTCTCATTGTTATAAAAACTATTTTAATGTCCTTGTCTCCTAATTTTAGCATTTTTGTTAGCTCTGGATCAATTGTAGGAGCCCTGGTGGCACAATGGTTAAAAGCACTAGTTTGCTAAATGAAGGGTGGCAATTTGAATCCACCAGCTTCTTTATGGGAGAAAGATGTGGCGGTCTGCTTTTTATTTAGTTTTTAAAATCCTATAGGGCAGTTCTACTTTGTCCTATTGGGTAGCTATGAGTTAGAATCGATTCTATGGCAGTGGATTTTTTTGTGGGTCTATTTTAATTGGTTACTTTTTCTCTTCATCAGGGGTTGTATTGCCCAGCTTCTATGATTAGATCCTGGTGACTCTGGATGGTCGGGGCCGACTCGACGGCACATAACCACAACAACAACAACATAAACGTTTTTGAACTCAGTTTTATTACACAGTTAAATTACTTGGAAAAAGTTTGATCCTTTTGGTTCTGATGTTTAAGACCAGAGCAGCATTTAATATAGGGCTCATTATTTTCCACTGATGGAACAAGACTGTTCTGGTTACCTAGTGCCTCTCTGACAAGAATATACCACAAATGGGATGGCCTTAAAAAATGAGTTTATTCATACAATTTGGAGGCTTTAAGTCCAAGTTCAAAGTGCCAGGCTCTAGGGGTTGGGTGAAAGCCCCTCAGCCATGGGCTTCAGCTCTGTCTCCAGCTCCCAGCCCACTGAAGCAAGAGACTTTTCTTCACTCAGACAGATGCTGGCTGCTGAGGCTGCCAAGCCCAAGGTTGACAAAGAACAAGGCACAGTCCTGATGTTACCATACTACATGGCAGGCCATTAATTCAAGTCCATTGTAAGTTCCAAGGTCCGCAGAGCATGGCAGGCTGCTAAACAATGACATAGCTACACGCAGAGTTCAAGGTGCCATAAGCTAGAGACCATTCCCCAAGGCTTCTGCTTATATGCGGGAAGCAGACCACATTCCCTCAGGTAGCTACACAGCTGCTCACAGTAGATTCCACCATGGAGTTGATTACCAGTCTCATCATGTGGAATACTACACCCAGCTGCCCAGCCACTCAACCGGGCCCAGCCAAGTTGACACACAAACTGAACTACTACGAAGACCCTTGTAAATATTCCCACATTGCCCAATGAATCCAGTCTCGGAGGTGGGAACAGATACTATACCAAGTCCTACATGACTGTTGGGCATTGTTCCTTTTAATTCTCTCAGATGGTTCTTTCTCTAATCTCAGATAGTTTCCTCACAGGTATTCTACTATACTGAATAGTGAAGGGGATCCCTCTGTAAGTCTTCAGAATTTTCTTTCTGTGAAACTCTATCCTGTGTGGTACTCTTGTCCTATGAATGCTAGCTGCCTTGGTTTCTTCTAGCATCTCAGCTGCATCTCTTCAACTCAGGTAGTTCCACCTGGTCTTAACCTTGCTGTGCTGCAACCTGGACACTCTTTCAGAAAGTGGAGACAATTGTGGAGCTCATCTTATTTGTTTTCCAACTCTCAGATATCAATCTGGTGGTGTAGTGCCTAAGGCATTTGACAGCTAAACAGATGGTTGGCGTTTCAAGCCCACCAGTCCCTCTTCGGAAGGAAGGTTGAACAATCTATGTCCATAGTGATACCACCTTGGAAACCAAAGGTGGGGTTGCTATGAGCTGACATCGACTTGATGGCAGTGAGGTGGGGTCATTGCTTGATGCTCAATTCTTGAAAATTATTATTTTCTATACATTACCTTTTAAAAAAAAAAATGGTTCAAGGGGAGAGTATAAACCTGATTTCTATTATGCTGTCTTGACCAGAAGCAGAAGTTCCATGGGCACTCTCAAAGGGGGAAAAAGAAACATAAAAAATGAAAGAAAAAAAAAAGCAGCTTTGAGTAGAAGTGCAAAGAAATAAAGAAAAGCCTGCTTTTAGGTGAGAGTAGAAGCTCTCATGGTAAGCTTCAGGAAACATTTATTACCAAGCAACCAGAATGTATATTTTCCCACTCCAATAGTGAGAGTATCCTAAAGGATGCAGCTAGAACAACTCTGTCTGCTATTAGCTTTCTTCACAGGCCATAGAAATAAACTCTCAACTTAATTTCCACTAAATCTCCCCTTTCTTCTCCAAGGACACAATTAATTCCTCCTGGAATCTTTCTGAAGCTAAAACTTGTTTTATCCTTGATATGATTGTTTTGTGCATCCCACACTCAAGAATGACTAATTTTACTCCCACTGACACAGAGCCTACTGTAACTGGAAGGATATTAATCAATCAACAAGCTATCATTGTGCAGATGGGACAAGGAAACTGAGGTGCAGAGGGAAGTGACCTATGCAGGTCACAGGACTAAATAGTGAAATAGCCAGGGTAGATGTTAGTTTTCATATGTCATCGAGTCATAAACTGAGGCTCAAAGAGATAAAATGACTTAATGTTACATGAAACAGTAGATCAGGGGTCATTTGGGTATGCTGTTTGTATTGTCATGTTCCTGGTCCTTTCCTGAAAACAAAATTCCTATTTTCTGGTTCTGAGATCATGATTACTTTTGCAGTAGCCCTGGAGTAGCTTATAAGAGGTCAAAGAACTACCTAACTTACAAGATTCTGAGAAAAGTTGATGCCATATTGTGATGCAGAAACCAAGGTGTGGACATCTTCATCCTAGACTTAAAACAGAAATTGTGCACAAAGCTTATATAAGCAAGGAGCAACACCCTTCTCCTTTTGCAGCATTTTGCCATTCTCTTCTTGTCAAGAGGCTTCAATCACCTGTACTATTTAATCATAATTCAGAGGTAGTTACACAGAGAAATTTCCTGTTATCACAGAAGGAATGGGGCTTTTATAGATTTCTGGTGCATTGATAGGCCCTTGGAGCTTCCCTTTTATGTCCAACATCTCTATACCTGGTAGATATTGAAATGCATTGCTGCTTCATAATACATCAACAATGTGGAAAGATAGTGGTAGTGTAAAGATGAAAGCAAATATGTCAAAAGAAAGGAATTGCAGGTTATAATTAGGTGTCTCTGCTGTTTAATAGATTAAAAAAATTGGCAGAAGATGAGAAAAAATAGTGATTAAATTTGCTTTGATTTCAGATCCCTAACATTGGAACAGGGACCCTAGAACTGTCCTAATTCCCATTGTAGCCTCCACACACAATGTTTTACACAGCTTGTTCAGATGTAACCCCATTAAAGCAATTTTTTTTTAAAGAAAATAAAATTTTTGAATAATGAAATGATCTCTAAGTAACAATTTATGGTTCCTTTGGTTCAAGTAATATCACAAAGACTAAAATATTTAAGATAACTTCTTTGAGTTCTTGAAACTAGATTTTATTGGCTGTGTAATTTAATCATTGCCCCCCTATACGCTTGCTTCAGTTTATTCACATATTAGAAGCTCATATCATGTTTGTAGATAATATAGATATCACTGAATGGAGGGTGAGTAGTGCCAAATAAGTAGACTGTTCTAGACAGAACATATTGGCTCTGAGTCTGTGGTATACCAGCTGTGGTGTCTATTCAGAGTGTTCAATGAGATGCAGAGCTCTGATGGCTTCTATATAAAAAAATGGAATGTTTCTGAACTTTAAATATCCATTTAGAGAGGGATGACTCTTTCCTTTCTTAACCATTTCTTTTTAAATTTAATTAGAGAAATGCATCCAACTATATTTAAAAGACAGCTCTGGTAGCATAGTGCCTAAGGCACTTGACTGCTAACCAGAAGGCTGGTGGTTCAAACCCACCAGCCACTCCTCAGAAGGAAGATGGGGCAATCTACTTCCATAGAGATACTGCCTCGGAAACCCAAGGAGGGGTCGCTATGAGTTGGGTCTGACTCGATGGCACATAACAACAACAATATTTAAAAAGTCAAGTAGTTTCAACATCTCTTTCCTCAGATGTAAACACTTCAGACTCTTCTCCTGCTTTAGAGTCCCATTTCCTACATTTTATATTTTCCTCTTATTTGGCTCCACCTTGTTTTGGTGGACCACATCCTCCATCTTGAAAAAATGAAAAAGCAGCCAACATCATGATAATGATAGCACTGACCAAACCTTTCACTGAAGTTCAGGTTGGAGTAGGTACTTGAATATTTTAGAAACCTTGGATCTCTGAAAATATGTTTTTAGAACTTGGCACTTGAAGAATCAATGTTTCTTCACAGCAATTTTGCTAAATTTGAATTAAAAATTTCAGCTTCTGTGTGAAAATGTCAGCTGCTGTAAACAGGCAGATAGATGCAGGTGCATTTTTGGGAACAAGCTTGGATGAGGGAAGTGGAAAGAAGAGTAACTCATCCCTAATATTAAGCCTAAAGGAAGGCTCAATTAAGGGCTGGTAAAATGTGTGTAAAATAAGGAGAGTGCTCATTGGTGTGTAGATATGTATATATGACATCTATTTTGACTTTCTAGAACACTTCTCTGCTTGATTAATGCTTTTATATAATATAATGTTTTGGATGCAAGCATATTTTAGAACAGATATATGCATACCCATGTTCATCACAGCACTATTTACAGTGGCAAAAAGATGGAAACAACCTAGGTGCTCATCAACAGAAGAATGTATAACCAAACTATGGTACATACACACAATGGAATACTATGCAACACTAAAGAATCATGTAGAATCTGCAAAACACCATATAATGTGGATGAACTTGGAGGACATTAGACTGAGTGAAATAAGTCAATCACAGAAGGACAAATATTGTATTTGTTATTGTAAAAAGTCAAAGAAAGATTTATATGTGAAAGGAAACTTTCTTTGTTGGTTATCAGGAGTGTGAGGGGAGGGGAAGGAACTTTGCAAAAATAAATAAATAAGAATATTCTAGAAAGGTGATTTGAGTAGGGAAGTTGTTAGTGAGCCATGCAAATCAATTTTTGATAATAATTTAAAATTCATGTGGCCAAATGAGATAGACTATCTGATAAAATAATATTTTGAAAATACTAAGTACAAGGTAATATTCTGGAATTTCTACATCTAAATTAATATTGGCCGAATGGTTTTTTTAAAAAAAACATTATATTTAAAAACAGGAGCTCTGGTAGCGTAAGGCCTAACCCACTGCTAACCAGAAGGGTGGCAGTTCAAACCTACCAGCCACTCCTCGGAAGCAAGGTCGGGCAATCTACTTCCTTAGTGATAATTGCCTTGGGAACGCAAGGAGGAGTCACTATGAGTCAGGTCCAACTTGATGGCAAAACAACAACAACATTTAAAAACAAAGAAAAATGATGAAACAAATGACAGGTGAATAAGAACCTTAAGTCAGAAACCTCCCTTTGGCCAGCTTGATGACCGTCCACCTCACTGACTGTCTTTATACACACAGGAGCAAGTGCTGCTTTTTCAGACAGAAAGAATGAGCTCTTGCCACAGAGCCCAGCCCAGACAACAGCACAGCTGTTATTAAGCTGTAGCCCTAGAGCTTCCCAGTTTTATTTTATTGTTTCTGGAATGCGGGTGCTGTGCAGTTCGTAGGCAACTTTCTTTCCAAGCAATTACATCCCCCATATTCCCATCTCAGAAGCCACAAAAAGGAAGTAAATAAGAAGGGGGAGGCTGAGGCATGGTGGGGGCTTCCCAGTTATTTATTACTTTAATAAATCTGGCCTCCTCCCAGCCAGCCTCAGACTCCTATTTCTGTCAAGCTCCCGAGGACAAAGGATCGCTTAATTGTCGGGTTTGTGGGCCGAGGAGGGAGCCAAGCACAGTTTATTGTCCAGGAAATGCTGTTAAGTAAGACGAGATGATAGTGCCCTGGCCAGTAAGTCATTAAATAGAAATTAAAAGCAGAAAACATCCAAGTGTCTTTTCTCTAACTTGTATTAATCTCTTAATGGTGGAGCTAATCCCGGGTTGGAGCTGAAGGTACAGTAAATGCCTCAAGAGATTTAGTCAGAAGTAGGGGAGTGGAAGGGACTTTAGAATCATGGCCTGTGTCCGCATGGCCCCTTGAGGGTGACACCCCTAACCTGCTCAATTCCAACAGCATCTGTTGTGTCTGGGAAGGAAAGCTACTAAGCACTTCACATGTTCTCATCTGTCATCTTACCCAACTTTATTACATTTTTGTAATATTCAAGGTACATTACTATCACTATGTGAGAAGATGACCTGCAGTCAGATTTGGCACATGCTCAAATTACACTGGTAGGTGAAAGCCCACCCTGTCCTGGCACACTGATCTCAACTGCTACCTTGGAAACAGAAACCTCTCGCTCAGGGAATCAGTCTCAGACTCCAGCTTGAGTTCCTTCAAGTAGCTTGATATTCTCTGATGGACTGGAGTATACTTTTTGTCCTGTGGATTTAAGGAATAGAGTAACTGAAGAGCTTTGACTAACGATTGACCAACTGATGACTACTGTTTTGGTTACTTCTTGCCATTCTAACAGAAAAACCACAGGTGGAATGGCTTGAACAAAAAGGGATTTATTCTCTTACAGTTTTGCAGGCTAGAAATCCGAGTTCAAAGTGCCAGCCTCTAGGGGCTAGGTGAAAGCCCCTCAACCTTGGGCTTCAGCTCTGCCTCTTGCTCCTGGTCTACTTGAGCTAAAGGTGTCTTTTCATTCAGGCAGCTGCTGGCTGCTGAGGCTAACAAGCCCAAGGTTGACAAATAAAATGGCACAGTCCCAATATTACTAGGCAACATGGCAGACTACCAGTTCAAGTCTAGAGACAGTCTCAAGATCAGAAGGAAACATGGCAGGCTGCTAAATGAAGACTCAACTGCATGCAGGGTTCAAGTGTGCCAAAAGCTGCAGACCTTTCATAAGGCTTCTCCTTGTACACTGAAAGCCAACCACATCCCTAAGGCAGCTACTCAGCTGTTCCAATAGATTCCACCATGGAATTGATAACCAACCTCATCATGGACAATAACTCCAGCCAGGTGCCCAGCCACTCAAACCCAACCCAGCCTAGTTGACACATAACCTTAACTACCACAACTACTTCTAGTAGCATGACATAAGAAATTCCCCGAACAAGTGAAAAATATTGTTGTTATGGGTCATCAAGTCCATTTCAATTCATCACACCCCATGTGGCAGAGTAGAATTGCCACATTGGGTTTCTAGGCCATACTCTTTATGAGAACAGATCATCAAGTTTTTCTGCCATGAAGCCGCTGGGTAGATTTGAACCACCGACTTTTTGCTGAGCAGCCAAGTGCTTGACTGTTGCACCACCATCACTCCTTAAGTGAATAATAAACCAAAAAGAAGGGCATGGAAATTTCAATTTGCCTTTACTTCCATAGAACGACTCTATTTTTGCCTGTATCTCCCCACTCTTTTAACTTCATTTCTTTTTAAATCTCTTCTGTATATTGCTCCTTTTTGTCCCTTGTTGTAAACAATTTGTGATTGTTTTAGATTCCCCATGTTTACTACTTCCTTTCCCTATTCCTCCTACCCTTTGTTTTCATCTATTTCCTGTATGATAACCTTACATTTCTCCTTTCCAATCTCTTTTGTTTATCTGCCCTTTCCTCCATCCCAACTTGCATAATACGAAATTGAAAAGTAACATATATGTTCAGTAAATACTGATTGTACTGAATATGGTTAGATCTTAATTAAAAATAGCAAGTATAGTGCATTTTATATTTCTCTGAAGGAAACACCACCAAATAAACCAAATACCTTTTTGTACCTACCAGCCGCTCCTCGGAAGGAAGATGGGGCAATCTACTTCCGTAGTGATACTGACTTGGAAACCCAAGGAGTGGTCATTATGAGTTGGGTCCGACTCGATGGCACATAACAACAACAACAACAACAACAACATGTAATTGTAGGTTTATATTTTTTAGTGCCTAAGGCACTGGATTGCTAACCAGAAGGCTGGCAGTTCAAACCCACCAGCCACTCCTCGGAAGGAAGATGGGGCAATCTACTTTCATAGTGATACTGCCTTGGAAACCCAAGGAGGGGTCGCTATGAGTTGGATCTGACTCAATGGCACATAACAACAACAACAGCAATGAGGTTAGTAATTCTCAAAGGTGAAATGATTTCCTACTGTTATTAGTCTGTTTGTAACCTACCCACAAGGATTTTTAGCAAATGGAAAAAAAAAATTGTCAGCATATTTCTAAGCCTATAAAAATTATCTACTCAATTCTACTTTTCTCAGATTGGAACAGAATCCTGTTTCCTCTTATTCAGTCCATAGCTGAGAGTGTTATTTTTCTCCTAATAATACACTTGAGTGGAGAGTTGAATAATGACCTTGTCAAACCAACTCTTCCTTCAGTTTTAATGATGTTTGTTTTCACGGTTGCTCTCTGCTTATATCCTGGCTTTGTTAAGGAAAACTACCCAACACTTGGAAATAAGGCAGAAAAATAACTGCATACCTTTTCAATGTCATACTAGAGCATTTTGTAACAAATCTACCCCAGGGACATCTCATACTCTGGGGGAAGGTGATTTTGTTTGGCTTATTATTATTTGATTAGGACTCAACAATGTAAAGTTAGGTGTTAAATTGTGGAAGATCAATGTCTTACACATGACTTTTTTTTTTTTTTTTAGGGAGAAAAGGTAATTTCAAAAGCTCTAGTCTTATTGCCCTAGGGCATCAACTAGTTTTCTATTTAACTTCACAATTTTATTCCAACATTTCTTTTTGTCCACTGAAACACATCGCTTTCTCCACTCCTCCTTCAAATTAGCCTTGCCAACTTGCTGGTTCCTTTATTAAATAATTAAATAAATCACTGACCCATCTCTCTATATACTAGTATGGGAGTTAAACTTATAAAATGTTCTATGACAACTTCAAGTTCAGCGCAAATGATATCGTCTCACACAGGGGCCTTCCTTTATTCTGCCACATTCTGTTTTGCCTTTCACTGAGCTTTTGCAATTTAAGTGAATTAATCTCTCTCTCTCTATTTTTTTAAAGTATACTAGAGACAGAACCTATATTGTTTATTTCGTCTATGCCCAGTTCTTATCTGTCAATGAAAACAGAGACAATCCTCTTAAATGCATATTGGATTGAATAGAATTGGACTGAATCTGTCTCAATTGTCTTCAGCCTTAGGCAGCTAACAATAGCTGCATGGAAAGAAAGCTTTAACTCTCACAGAGTATTAGTTAATGGAGGTCTACATCACAGTCTCTTGGGGATATTTACCCTGGCTCCTGTTTGTTGTTGTAGCTGCCCATCTTTGGCCTAATTTTGGAGAGTTTTCAGGAATCTCTGGGTAAGCAGCAGAGCATATTTGAGACATTTTGTTTAATGTCAGGGAAATGTCACCTGGATTCCACCTTACACTGTTGGGCTAAAACTAACTGCCTTCCTCACCTATGAGTTTTATCCACACTGGGTTTGTCACTGCCTATAACATTTATGCCCTTCCTTCTTTTTGTTTTCATATGTTGAAATTAATGTGTCATTGTGAAGATTCTAAACAGATGGGGAAAGGTCAAGGTTTCTTTGTTGCTAAGTGTGTTTTCATGGCTACGGCAATATGTGTGCCTTACCAGAAAGCATAATTTGTTTGGCTACTGCTGCCTCATTAGAAGAGGGAGGAGACTGTTTTTGATGTTTCTGGGTGTTTTTTTTTTTTTTTTTTTTCCTTTTTTTCCCTATTTTCCTTTTCAACTTGGTCTGAGAATCACAGTGATAGGTTGGAACACAAATAAACTTGTTGGCAGTACGTGGAGAATATTCACAACAACTTCACAATTTCACATAAAATGAAACAGTTTAATTGGGATAGCTGAGCCCAGATTACTTAAACTCTGAGGAAAATAAAGCCATGTTCAAACAACTTTATATCTGGGTTCTACTTGTTATTCAACTCATACCGACCCCTCCTTGGGTTTCTGAGGTGGTATCTCTGCGGAAGATTGCCCAGTTTTCCTTCCAAGGAGTGGCTAGCGGGTTTGAATCCCCAGCCTTCTGGTTAGCAGTCACATGCTTAGGCAGTACGCCACACCGGCCAGCAGTCCTTCAGGTATTTAGCACTTTGTAAAGTACCCGCCCCTTCTGTTGTTTTACTTTCTGCTACTTTGGTGCCAATGGCCAGAGAAGCCCCACTTCATCCTGGGTTTCCTAGGTAATGTGGTTTTCCACACCTGTTTGCTTTTGTCCTGTTTTACGTGGTGTCTTATCTACCTAGTGATGCTGTAACACAAATACCACCTGTGGGTCACTTTAAGGAAAAGAATTTTCTTACAATTCAGGAGGCTAAATATCCAAATCAGGGTGGATGCTTGCTTATCAGTAGCCCCAGGTGTTCCTTGGTTCCTTGGGTTGTAGATGACCTTCACATGGCATCTATCTTCCCCTGTGTCAGTCTTTGTCTTTTCTGGTCTTTCTATAACTCAGAAGTCATTAGGTTTAGGATCCACCCTACACTTATATGACCTTGTTAACATAACAAGAGGACAACACTACTTCCAAACAGGATCATATCCACAGATACAAGGTCCAGCAATTCAACGTGTGTTGTGGGGCACACAATTCAGTCTGTAACAGGCAGTTTTTCTCTAAAGCATTCTTGTGACTATAGCAGAGGGCATATGTAGAGTAATCCCTTGGACCAGGCAGTCTGAAGACTAAGAGAATTAATCAGGTTTAGAATTGACTCTTAAGGATTTAGCACAAAATAGTTTTTGAGCAGAAGGGATGCTGGAAGTTAGAGCCATGGTGGGCTGCTCTTGTGAATCAGGTTGTCTATCCTGATTCACTGCAGAACCCTACTCAAAAGCTGAGACTATACAGCCAGGGCCTGCTCTCAGGGAGAGGAGTTGTCAAGGCAGACTTTGAGGGGCCACATCCAATGGGCCTGTGGTTCAAATCAATGTTTCAACCCCAGTGAGCACCAAGTGTGGGTTCAAGCCCCACGGAAAGCATTCCAGATTTAATCATAGCAAGGATCATTCTAGACTCCACCTAGCCAGGGGTCAATGCTTGCCTTGATAAGGTGTCATTTTAGACCTATCCCAGACCTGGGATTTATTTCTCTCTGCATTTCAGCATCTAGCACCAGGTGTGTTTCATAGAAGTTTCAGGAAACATTTGTCAATGAATGTGGGATCTGAAGAGGGCTGGGACTGAGGGATGACAGATTTGTGCCTCCCACTTTGAGAGACCGGAAGAGCCAAGAAGTGAGAGATCTTACCACCTCTGTCATGAGCATGCCCTCACTCTGTATCTTGGTCTCTCTGGATAATGATGAATGGGTTCTAGGGTCAAAGTCTATTGTGACAAGAAGAGCACTGGAGTCACAAGAACTTGGCTGTTCTCTTTTATTTACTACTAATAATAGATTAAGGAGCTCTGATGGCATAGTAGTTAAAGAACGTGGCTGATAGCCAAAAGGTGGTTGGTTCAAACCCACCAGTTACTCTGCGGCAGAAAGATGAGGCAGTCTGTTTCTGTGAAGATTTACAGTCTTGAAAACCCTTCGGGGCAATTCTGCTCTGTCCTATAAGGTTGCTGAGTCAGAATCAACTTGATGGCAGTGGATTATTTTTTGTTTGTTTGTTTAATAATAGATTAGGTCAGTCTTTTCTATTCTTTGGTCCTCAGTCTCTTTATTGACTCAAGGCTGAATTAAATGTGCCAGTGCTTAATGACTCTGATGATGGACTCTCTAATATATGCTGAAGCATAAATAGCAGAGAATTGCTTGGTGTTAGAATTGAAAACGAAATAAGTCCAACTTAGTTAAGATCTTCATTTGACACAACAAAAGAATTCTACCTCCATCTGATAGATGAGAAAAATATGACTGTTCTTACATTTCTCCTACCATTCTGTTAGTCTGGATCATTACCAGCTCAGGCCTGATTTATTTTTGTAGCCGGATAACTAGTCTTCTCTACCTTGGTACATTGAGTACCAAGTACTGCTGCCAAAGTTATTCTTTCTAAAACTTTGCTTTGTCTACTCAGAAGATTTTATTTTGCATTCTACTGTCCAAAGGATAAAGAATAAACTCATTAGCTCTCTATTGGAAACCACACACAAGCCATCGTTACTTTCCAACACTCACTGACATAAAACAGATAGGTTGGGCTGTTTCACTCCTTGTACATTGCACACTTTCACATGTCCCTATGCACTCATACAATTTGTGGTCTGAGATGTGATCCACCCTTCTGTGTCCCCTGGCTAACTTACTACTCACTGATGAGTTTGACTTACCAGCAGCATCCTGGGCATATATCTTTCATGGGATATTCACATTACATTGAGCTTGCCAATTTAGAGAGACAGAACCCATGTCACAAGGAGCTCTGGCAGTGTAGTGGTTAATGCAACTAACCAAAAGGTCGATGATTCAATCCAACCAGCCACTCCATGGAAGAAAGATGGGCAGTCTGCTTCCATAAAGATTTATAGCCTTGGAAACCCCATGGGGGTTGCTTTGGGATTGACTCAATGGCACTGTTTTTTTTTTTTTTAACCTATGTCACATTCATCTTGGTTTTTCTGAGCATATATATTTGACTGAAATGAAATGACCACAGATTTCTGCTAGTGCTATTTTTCCTTTGGGAATCTTCTTTTCTCTTCATTCTCCCCTTTAGCCATTCTCTCCTCTAGCCAGGCCTCCCATAACCCTGCTCTGTCCTGTCCCTGGTGAGCTCCTTTTCTCCTCTTTTGTGAAAGCTCATCTCACTTGCTCTTCTCACTTAACTTAACTGCAAGCAGTGGGAAGCAACCAGTCTACTCACAATTGAGTTCCTAGGCTCTAGCCAAGGCTCTTCTTAAAACATGGCTGTGGAATGAATATATATACATACATATATATAAAATTTCTAAGACACTTTAAACTTTATTAAATTATTTTACTTAAACTACCCGTTTTGATATACAAGCAGATTATGTAGGTAGGACAGCTATTATTAAGCTGTTTGTTTTTTTTTTTTAATAAAAAATAAAAATAGGGTGAAGAAATGAAATGGAACCTGGCCAAGGTGAGAGCTAGAAAGCAGAGCATTTGGGTTTCAAATCAGTATTTTTTACTGAGACTAAAAATTTCCCACTATTCTATGATGGGATCTATTCCTCATGGACTCTAGAAACCCTGCCCATCCACTTTGGATTGTCTCAAACTTTCAATATGAGTAGTTTCATGTTAACCCAAGTATCTTCTGATCTGCTTCTCTGAATTGGCCGGGCCACTTGTATGAGGGCAGGGAGATGCTATTTGTTGAATTTTTAAGTACTAGGAATTTCATATTTGTAATTCAATTCTTACAAAAACTTTAGGTTGTACCTATTTGTTCTTTTATTAATTTCTGTTACATGTTTTATAGTTCCTGTGTTGGGAAAAGGATCTTCGCTATCATTTTAGCAACCTGCATCTAAGAAATATTGGACTCAAATCCCAATCCCCTGACTCTGATCATGATGATGTTTCTATCAGACCTCACCATCTAAAGCAGGAAGGGAGACTTTTATGGCCTCTTGAACATGACCAGGCCACATTCTTGATAAAACACATTTGAAAATTTATTTCATTCTTCATCTTTTAGAAATTCTCTTCTTCTTTTGGAAAACTCACAAGAAAGTGGGCAAACAGAAATGGAGCAACATCTTTGGTCCAATTGGCTTTTATAAAACCAGAAAAGCATGACTTCTTTGTCAGTACTGCAATTCTTTGTCCCCTCTGTGCATACAGCTCTATTTCAAAAGTTTCCTTTGTAGGAAAAAGTGCTTTTGGTGCAAACACTGTGTTCTTAGACAACACCCAGCTCTTCCAGGGGAGAAATGACAAGGGAGTAAAGGCATTTTCCTGGAAATACCTAGTCTGTATGTTGGTCTTGAGTGGATTTTTTTTTTTTTTTTTTTCCCACAGGCAGCAGTTTGTCCTGTGAAGTTGAGGCATTGGGGGAAAGTGAATTTTGTCTACCAACAAAAACAGACCATAAAGTTTGAAATAAAAAAGGGAAAGATGTTTCAAATCTATCTGACATCAGAGAACTAATGGAGGGCAGAAAGGATGAGCTACAAGTAACGTTGTGTGTGGTGGCCAAAAGTTGTTCTAAACGTGGGTCTTCTCTGGATACAGAAGATAAATTTGTCCATATCAAAAGGACGATGAAGGGATCTAACTTTAGAGCATAGATTTTGTAGTTGGTTTCTTGCTTGGAAAAGCTTGAGAGGTAAGAAAAATCCGGGAGTAATGGAATGATTGAATTAGAAAGTAGCCCTTAGAGTTACATTTTTCAAACCCTGGTTATAACCATTTAGTCCATAATGAAATCAATTTAATAGTCTAAGAATAAAACAACCAAATCAAACCCCAATGATGCCAAGTAAATTGTGACTTGTAGCAACCCTAAGAATACAGTAGAAGGGCACCATAGTTATTCCAAGGATATAACTCTTTATAGAAGCAGACTGCTACAACTTTCTCCCACGGAGCAGCTGCTGGGTTTGAACTGTCAGTCTTTCAGTTAGCAGCCAAGTACTGTAACCACTGCCACCAGGGCTCCTCTAGCCTAGAATAGCATTAAAAATAAAATAGAACAGAATTAAAATATCAAAGTTCATTGCATATGAAAACTCTTTATGAAAATTTTGTTTCACTTACACACAGAATACACACACACAGAGTTGTTCAACTTAAAGTTTATTTCTTACAGCAAGCAGATCCTGTCAAAATGTTTAAAAACCTCTTCTCTAGATCAAAAGTCCCATGAGGAAAGGGAAGGGCCTATTTTCTTTACCATTAATGGTTCTATAGCTAACAGAGTTCAGGGTAAACCTGGCATTCAATAAATATTTGATAACTAATGGTGATGCAATGGTTAAGTGCTGGACTGCTAACTGAAAGATCAGTGGTTCAAACTCACCAGCTGCTCAGTGAGAGAAAGGTTTGGCAGTCTGCTTCCATAAAGATTATAGCCTTGGAAACTTTATGGGACAGTTATACTCTGTTCTGTACTGTCTCTAGGAGTCAGAATTGACTCAACAGCAGTGGGTTTTTGTTTTTGGACTGACTGATCTAGTCCATCCCTTAAATCTTAGTCATAACACTGCAACCCAGAGAGGCAATATGTCTTGTGCAAAGTCACAAAATTGGTTAGTGGTAGGATCAGGTATTGGCCCTGAGTTATATTTCACAATGCCTTCTATTCCATCCTTCATTTTAAAAAAACAAAACAAAACAAAAAACTTGGTATAATTTCAACTTAAACAATTGTCCCTTGGGTGTATATGGCCTTGTCCCTTATAACTTGAATTCATCTTTCTGGGGATTGGTCTTTTTTTTTTTTTTGTGCTTTAGGTGCAAGTTTACAGAGCAGAGTTTGTTTTACATTCAACTTTACATTTCGTTTCACTCCCCATTTACCATCCCCAACCCTAACCTAGTCTTCTCCCCTTCCTGCCCAATAACCAACCCCCCCTGCCCCTCATAGTTATGCACCCCTGTGTGTCCTCCATTTCCTCTGTGTGAATATTGCCCCTCTGGTGCCCTGTGGTCATTTGCTCCGAGGGATGCATTTCCATAGAGTATGTGGGTGTGTCACCCTGGGTTGAGTGGGCTGTGTGCACATCTTGTTTACTATTGGGCTGAGCTATCCCCTGGAAGTGAACTTTAT
>NW_006921748.1:4998129-5001817 GCF_000298275.1 Orycteropus afer afer
TGTAGGATGAGGAAAAAAACTTTTATGTATTTTGTTGTGCCAGTTGAGTCTGGTGTCCCCCCATACTATGGTCTTGAGATGGTAGATCCACTGGATCTCTCCCACAGTGTCTTGGTGTCTGTCAGTGATTACTCTATGTCTGTCTTCTGTTGTTTCTGTAAGGATTGCAGGTATTTTGTATCACTAGTATCTGTGCAAGATTAGCCTCTGCTGAATATATCCTTGGTCTAGAATATACTCCTGTTCAATGACCCCCATCTTGTCCTCTCTGGTGTTTATGTGTTTATCTGTAGCCTGGTGTTTGGTGTTAATGGTAATACAGCATTATGGCACACTGGTTGGTATTAGCATCTGTCATCTATCTCTTATGTGCACAATTTGGTGTCTTCCCTTTTCCTAACATTATCATGGTGGTCACAGACTCTTTCCATGATTCATCCTTCCCCTGACCCACATCAGTGTGTGGGCCCCAACTAGCCTGGAATTAATCCTTCCCCTTCCCTCCCTACCCCGGTAACCTACAAAGTGAGTTCCCTTTCTTAAGCAAACCCTTCTTTGTCTTTATACAGTAATGGGCTCATAGAGTACTTGTCCTTCTGCAGTTGACTTATTTCACTCAGCATAATGTCCTCCAGGCTCATTCTCATTGTGAGATGATTCACGTGTCCTTCATTGTTCTTTAGTGTAGCATAGTATTCCATTGTGTGAATGCAACATAATTTGGTTACCCACTTATCCGCTGATGGACATTTAGGTTGTTTCCATCTCTTTGCTATAGTGAATTGTGTTGTGATGAACATAGGTGTGCATATGTCTGTTCATATGCTGTCTCTTACCTCTTTAGGATATATTCCTAGCAATGGAATTGCTAGGTCAAATGGTATTTCTATTTTCAATTTTTTAATGACATGCCATATCACATGCCATAATGGTTGTACCATTTTACAATCCCACCAGCAGTGCACAAGAGTTCCAATCTCTCCACAACCTTCCCAGCATTTGTTATTTTCTGTCCTGTTGTACTTTGCTATTATTGCTGGGGTGAGATAATATCTCATCATTGTTTTGATTTGCATCTCTCTAATGTTAATGATTGCAAGCTACTACTCATGTGTTTGTTGGCCACCAGCATATCGTCTTTGGTGAAGTGTCTGTTCAAATCTTTTGCCCATCTATGAATTGGGTTGTTTGTCTTTTTGGTGTTGAGGTGTTAAATTCTCTATAGATTTTGGAGACAAGTCCTTCATCATATATGTCATAGGCAAATATTTTCTCCCAATCTGTAGGTTCTCTTTTTACCCCTTTGACGAAATCTTTCGATGCGCATAAGAATTTAATTTTTAAGAGGCCCCAGTCGTCTAGCTTCTCTTCTACTTCCTGTGCATTCTGGGTTATGCTTGATAGTCTATTTATGCCATAAATTAGGGCCCCCAGATTTACTCCTATTTTATCTTTGATGAATTTTATAGTTTTGGGTTTTACATTTAAGTCTTCAATCCAGCTTGTATTTGTTTTGTGTATGGGTGTGGTATGGGTCTTGTTTCATTTTTGCAAGTGGATATCCAGTTTTGTTAAAGAGGCTGTCTCTTCTCCATTTAATGGGTTTTGGACCTTTGTCAAATATCAGATGTTCATAGATGGATGGGTCTATTTCTGGACTTGCAATTCTGTTCCATTGGTCTATCTGTCTATCATTGTACCAATACCACACTGTTTTGACTACTGTTGCTGTAGAGTAGGTTTTAAGATCTGGGAGTGTGAGACTACCCACTTTGTTCTTCTTCTTCAGAAGTGCTCTGCTTATCTGAGGTCTCTTTCCTTTCCATTTGAAGTTAGTAATTGGTTTTTCCATGTCCTTAAAAAATTTTGTTGGAATCTGGATCAGGATTGCATTAAATGTATAGATTGCTTTAGATAGTATTGATATTTCCACAATATTCAATCTACCTATCCATGAACAAGGCGGGTTCTTCCGTTTATGTAGGGACCTTTTTGTCTCTTGTAGTAGTGTTTTATAGTTTTCTTTGTATAGGTCTTTGTGTCTCTGATAAGGTTTATTCCTAGATATTGTATCTTTCTAGTAGCTATTTTAAATGGTATTGTTTCTGTTATTTCTTAATTAGAGGATTATTTGTTGGTGTTAAGGAATCCAACTGATTTTTGTATGTTGACCTTTTATACTGCCACTTTGCTGAACATCTCTATTAGTCCCAGTAATTCTTTTGTTGAGTCTCTTGGGTTTTCTATGTAGAGGGTCAAATCATCTGCAAATAGAGATAGTTTTAGTTCCTCTTTGCCAATTTATATGGCTTTTATTTCTCTTTCTTGCCTTATTGCCCTGGCCAGGCCTTCCAATACAATGTTAAATAGAAGTGGTGATAGAGGGCATCCCTGTCTGGTTCCTGTTCGTAAGGGGAATGTTTTGGGTCTTTCTCCATTAATAATGATGTTGGCCGTTGGCTTTGCATGTATGCCTTTTATTATGTTGAGGAATTTCCCTCCTATCTCTATTTTGCTGAGAGTTCTGAACAGGAACTGGTGTTGGATTTTATCAAATACCTTTTCTGCATCGATTGATATAATCATATGATTCTTTTGTTTTGTTTTGTTTATGTGGTGGATCACATTGATTGTTTTTCTGATGTTTGAACCATCCTTGCATACCTGGTATGAATCCCACTTGGTCAGGGTGTATTATTTTTCTGATATGTTATTGAACTCTGTTGGCTAGGATTTAGTTGAAGATTTTTGTGTCTATGTTCATGAGGGATATTGGTCTGTAGTTTTCCTTTTTAGTGGTGTCTTTCCCTGGTTTTGTTATTAGTGTTATGCTTGCTTCATAAAATGAGTTTGGGAGTATTCCATCTTTTTCTATGTTCTGGAATAGCTTGAGTAGTACAGGTGTCAACTCCTACCTGAATATTTGGTAAAATTCTCCATTGAAGCCATCAGGGCCAGGACTTTTCCTTGTGGAAGGTTTTTTAATGACCTGTTCAATTTCTTTTTTTGTTATAGGTCTGTTGAAGTATTCTATCTCTGAGTAGGATAGTTTAGATAGGTCTTGTGATTCTAGAAACTGGTCCATCTCTTCTATGTTCTCAAATCTGTTGGTGTACAATTTTTCATAATATTCTGTCACTATCTTTTTTATTTCAGTTGCTTCTGTTGTGATGACACCCTCTTCATTTACTATTCTTGTAATTTGTACCTTCTCTTTCTTTTCTTTTGTTAAATTTGCCAAACTCTGTTGATTTTCTCTATTGTTTTTTTTTTGTTTTCTGTTTCATTTATTTCTGCTCTGATCTGTATTATTTCTTTACTTCTAGATACCGTAGGGTTCTTTTGTTGTTCTTTTTCTAGTTGTTGGAGTTGTTGAGTTAGAGTGTTGATTTTGTTTCTTTCCTCTTTTTTGATGTATGCATTTATTGTTATAAACTGACCTCTGAGTACTGCTTTTCCTGTGTCCCATAGGTTTTGGTATGATGTCTCTTCATTCTAATTGGTTTCTGCAAATTTTTCTATTTTACTTTTTATTTGTTCTATTACCCAGGAGTTTTTGAGCAGTGGATTGTTCAACTTTCATATGTTTGATTTTTTTCCCTTGCTCTTCCTATTATTAATTTCTAGCATTGTAGTCCAAGAAGATGCTTTGTGTAGTAATTCAATGTTTTTGAATTTATTGAGGCTT
>NW_006921748.1:5002553-5009546 GCF_000298275.1 Orycteropus afer afer
GCTGAGTTCATTTTGTCATCAAGTGCTTCCTTCCTTTTCTTCTTTATTGTTAGTTTCATCCTTATTAAACCCATATGTTTTCCTTCCTTCTGGATTTGCTTAAGGGGGTTGTTAATTTTCCCTGTGGTAACTTTGGAGTGAATTCTTGTCTCTCTATATTTAGAACAGTCTGTTCTGTGATAACATTGTCCTGTTTTCCTCTCCATTTGGACGTTTGTACTTAGAACTTTTATTCCCTCTACTTGGTTAGTTGTTGTTGTTGTATGTAGATGGTTCCTTGATTTGTAGTGTGAAATGTTTCATGGTCTTAATTTGAGTGTCTATTTCTGATTTAGTTTTAGTGTTGATGTCATGTATCCTGATTTTGTTGTTCTCTGTTGTGGGTTCTCTATTGGAAGGACTTCCTTAAGCATTTCTTGTAGGGTTGGTCTGGTTTTCACAAAATCCCTTTTTTCTCTTTGTCTGAGAATGTCTTGATTTCACCCTCATATTCGATGGACAGTTTGGCTGGATATAGGATTCTTGGTTGGAAGTTCTTTTCCTTCAGAGTTGATTTGATTCTTTCTTGATCTCCCCAGTCCTTCCGGGGTTTGCGCACTATCCCTGTTTCACTCTGTCTTGGTATAGTTGGCCCAGGACTGGATATGTCACCTTAAACCATTAGCCATCATCTCAATCTAAACAAGGGCTAAAACTAGATTATCTAGACTTCTGGTCTAGCCCCCTTCATTTTGGCCCTTGCTGTGTTGATGTAGGAGCTCTGGTGGCACAGTGGTTAAGGTATTTGGCTGCTCAACAAAAGATTGGTGGTTTGAATGCACCAGGTGCTCCATGGGAGAAAGATGAGGCAGTCTGCTTTTGTAAAGCTTGACAGCTTTGGAAACCCTATAGGGTAGTTCTACTCTGTCCTATAAGGTTGTTATGAGTTCTAATCGACTCAATGGCAGTGGGTTGATTTGTTTGGTCTTGACCTGGCTCCCAAGACCTATAACCTAGACATAGTTATCATTAACTCATTTTTTTTTTCCTATTCATTTCACTTAGTTGTGATCATACCACTTTAATAAGTTTGAATTCTATTCCCCCCTCAAGATTTGAATGACAAGTGTTTAATGATGAGGAAATATCAGTAGAAAGAAGACTCAAAAATAAGGCATTGATTTGAATATCTTTATATCAGGCTATAGAAACCCAATAGCCATTATGTGTCAGAGAAACTTGCAGTGAAAACCAATAATCTTTTCTCCTGACTAAGTGTCTCACCATAAATGTGTGCTTCAGTCTGAAATCCTTCTTGCTCCTCTCCAGTGCTAAGCAGCTGACAGTTGTGAAGAGGAGAAATGATTTCCAATCAGAAGGTGCAGTAGACTAATGACTTGTGCTGATTGAGTAATGCATGGTCTGTTTGTACTGGGGTTGTTTAAAAGAGTAGTAAAGTTTCCCTATTTTGATAAATAAGTTACTCCCACGACTAGGAGAAACAGAGTATTTATGTCCTTTAAAGAACAGATGGTTTTTATTCAGGGACAAGTCAATGTTTGGTCCTCAAGTAAGATGATACAGTGTAATTTTAAAAGGCATCAGATTAGAGGTAAGGAGACTTGGGTTAAACTTGTGGCTGTATTTCTAAGAACCTGTAGATTTAGGGCAGGTCACTTTTCATGTTTGAACTCCAGTTTATACATCTGGAAAATGAAGGTTGGACGATATGAGTTTCTCTGAACCGTGGGTAAACATCAGAATCACCTGGAGAGTTGAAAACCAAGCCAAACCAAAACTAATACCAAAACCAAGGTGGGCTCTACCTGCAGAAATTGTGATTTAATTGGGCTACAGTGGAATCCAGACATAGCTATCATAACAGAGGTTCTCAGGTATTAAAAACCCAATGAAGGCTAGATGCTCTCTAAGGGCCTTTCCAGCTCTGATATGATAATTTCAGTGAAAGCATACAAGTAGTGGGCAGTGGACTATTTTAGTTATGACAAAAACACAACAAAGTAGAACAAGGAAAAATAAAAATAAAAATATGATATTTAAGGAATTGTGATATAAGCATAATGAGCCCTGGTGGTGCAGTGGTTGACCACTCAGCTGCTAATTGTTTGAACTCACCAGTTGCTCCATGGAGAAAGATATGGCAGTCTGCTTCTGTAAAGATTTACAGCCTGGGAAACCTTATAGGGTCACTTTCAGTTGGAATCATCTTGACAATTGTTATGTTTTCCATCGAGACAGATCCAATGGGTTTTAATACAGCATAAGAAGCCCTGGTGGCTCAATGGTTAAGTACTTGGTTGCTACTTCTGTAAAGATTACAGCCAAGAAAATCCTTTGAGACAGCTTTGCTCTGTGATCTGTGGTGTCATCATGAGTTGGAAGCAACCTGAGGGCACCTAACAACAATAAAAGCATATTGTTCGGTTACCTAGTGCTGCTCTGATGAGAATATAGCACAAATGGGATGGCCTTAACAAACAGGAGTTTATTCTCTTACAGTTTGGAGGCTTTAAATCCAAGTTCAAAGTGCCAGCCTCTAGGGGCTGGGTGAAAGCCCCTCAACCTTGGGGTCCAGCTCTGCCTCCTGCTCCTGGCCCCTGGAGCTAGAGGCATTTCTTCACTCAGACAGCTGCTGGCTGCTGAGGCTGACAAGCCCAAGGTTGACAAATAAATAGGCACAGTCCCGATGTTACCAAACCATATAGCAGGCCATTAATTTAAGTCCATTGTAAGTCCCAAGGTTAGCAGAGCACGTCAGGCTGCTGAACAATGACATGGCTACATTCAGGGTCCAAGCGTGTCATAAGCTAGAGACTATCCCCAAGCCTTCTCCTTATATACAGGAAGCAGACCACATTCCAAAAGCAGCTACTCAGATGCTTGTGGTAGATCCCACCATGGAGTTGATTGCCGGTCTCATCATGGGGAATAACTATCACCAGCTGCCCAGCCACTCAACCACGCCCAGCCAAGTTGACATACAAATTTAACTACCACACATATATTAGCTTTTGTATGTTTTATGATCTATAACCTATATGATGCTTCAGATATTTGTTATCTTTGTGTCAGATTTTTTGTTTGTTGCCTGAAAATTCCACTTTTTAAGAGGAAACTTTATTGGGACCCAGCAATGCAGGTTTTTTGGTGGAGAGTTTGTAGAATTTTTGCCCCACTTCTTAAGCCCCAGTCACAAGATATCAGCCCTGGGATCCTATTCCTTTTCCTGGAAATATTCTATTTAACATTCCTTCCTTCTTTCTTTTGGGAAAATTATTTAAGAATCTATTGTTAACAAGCTAGTATTCTTGAGAGGAGTTGCTCTAGTTACTCTTTAATTTGCCATCTTTTATAAGCTCTCCTGTGTGAACAGGGGCAGATTATCCAATAAACAAGGTAAGTACAGGCTTCCTTGTGCTTATTTACTAATCTGTAGTGAACAGTTTCACATGAATTTGAAAAAAAGCACAAGAAAAAGCGTATTTAAATTCTCATATGAAAGTGTTCAGTACAGATTAGTAAACAAGCACAAGTAAACCTGTGCTTACCTTACTGGGTTATCTGACACTGAGTGTGAGAATTTATTAGCTCAGGTTTCCAACTGGCAACTTACTGAAAGCAGAATGGGAGAAGTGCAGTGTGGTTTTAGTGAATTTAGGGGTAAGGAGCAGATATGTTGGAGTGCAGTTTGCTGTATCTGCAGGCTGGCTTGTAGAGTCACTAGAGCCCGAGGTGTGAGTTATCAGGGACCACTGGGCATTTTAGGAGGGACATAATGAAGGAAGGATAGTGGAAAATAGAAGAAAAATTAGGGAAGGATGAAAGCAGAGGGTTTTGCTTTGTGGTTTTTCCAGGGCCTGGCTTGGATTCTGTTTACTCTGCAGGAAAATTTGCAAGCGGCACAGTGACATCCTGAACAAAACAGGTGGTCACAATCTCCCCTCCTTCTCCCCAGCTATGAGGAGGCTAATGTCCAGTCCCTGGTGAGACCCACTTGATTCACCAGGCAGAGCATGGTGATCTGAGAATCTGTGCCAACCCTCCTGCCAGGGCAAGCTGTGAGACCAACTGTTCCTTATTTTCTAAGCATTGAGCTGCTTCCGGACTTTGCTCTTTTGTTTAGAAATTGGATCCAAATCCTTCTGCTTTGGGTTTGCTTGATCTCCAAGCCTGAAGTCAAGCCAGCATTGGCTATTATCCATTCTTCTGACCCCCACATTTAACAGCCATCATAACCACACCACGTACTTATGAGCTCATTTCTTGTTTTCAAGGAGTTTCTACATACTCTACCTGATTTGACTCTGGAAACAAAATTCTGAATTAAATTAGGCAGACGTTATCACCTATTGGATAAACATAGGCCTGAGAAGCAGAGAAGTTGGCATAAAGCTGATGTCAGAGTTAGCTGCCAGACTCCAGCCTCTTCAACTGTGGTCCAGGGTTAGCAGTTACATTATCTCTTGGGAAGAACACACATATTCCCACCCCTTATTGGGAAAAATCTAAAGCCTTTTAGGACTTTTATCTTTAGTTGTTTATTATTATCAATTAGCCAAGTGAAGGAAAAAAGGATACTAATATGGTGGGGCCCAAGAGCATCCACTTGATAGAGCAAAGGTAAGAGCTTATAGGAACAGATGGTCATGTCTCTACTTAAGTAGGAGAAGCATAAAAATATAACAAAATTTTAAGGTCTTAATCCTGAATTTCAATGAGTTAGATCTCTGATAGTTTAAACTCATCTTACTTCTATGAACTTTGCTCATTTATTATCTTGTTGTTGTGGTTAGGTGCTGCCAAGTCAGCTCTACGCACAACCACCTATGTATATCAGAACAAAACACTGCCCAGTCATGCACCATCTTCACAATCCTTGCTTTACTTGAGCCCATTGTTGCAGCCACTGTTTCAAACCATCTTGTTGAGGATCTTCCCCTTTTTCACTGACCCTCCATTTAACCAAGCATGAAATCCTTCTCCAGAGAATGGTCCCCTCTGACAGCATGACCAAAGTAGGTGAGATGAAGTTTGGCCATTCTCGCTTCCAAGGAGCGTTCTGGCTTCTCTTCTTCCAGGGCAGATTTGATCATTCTTCTGGCAGCCTGTGGTGCTTTCAATATTCTTCACCAACGTTATAACTCAAAAGCATGAACCTGGTCTTCCTTACTCATTGTCCAGCTTTCATATGCATATGAGGTGATTAAAAATACCATGGTTTGGGTTAGGCACACCTTAGTCTTCAGAATGACACCTTTGCTCTTCAACACTTTTGCCCAGTGCAGTAGGATGTCTGATTTCTTGACTGCTGCTTCCATTGGTGTTGACTGTGGATGCAAGTAAAATGAAATCCTTGACAACTTCAATCTTTTCTCCGTTTATCATGATATTGTTTACTGGTTCAATTGTGAGGATTTTCATTTTCATTATGTTGAGATATAGTCCTGCTGCAGACTGTAGTCTTTAAGTGCTTCACGTCATCTTAACTTTCAGCAAGCAATGTTGTGTCTGCATATCACAGGTTGTTAATGACTCTTTCTCCAATCCTGATGCCACATTCTTCTTCATATAGTACAGCTTCTCAGATTATTTGCTCAGCATACAGATTGGGTAAGTACAGTTAAAGGATACAACCCTGATGCATACACTTTCTGATTTTAAACCATGCACTGCTCCCTTGTTTTGTTTGAATAACCACCTCTTAGGAAGAACCTATGTCTAGGTTCCTCATGAGCATAATTAAGTGTTCTGGAATTCCCATTCTTCTCAATGTTATCCATAATTTGTTGTGATTCACACAGTCAAATGCTTTTGCATACTCGATAAAACACAAGTAAACATTTTTCTGGTATTCTTTGCTTTCAACCAAGATCCATTGGACATAGCAATGATATCCTTCCTTCCTCTTCTTCTGAATCCAGCTTGCATTTCTGGAAGTTCCTTGCCAATATACTGTTGCAACTTTTTTTAAAATTATTTTTAGCAAAATGTTACTTGTGTACAATATAATAAATCAATAATTTTGACATTCTGTTTGATCACCTTTCTTTGGTATGTGTACAAATATGGATCTCTTCCAGTCAGCTGGTCAGGTAGCTGTCTTTCAAATTTCTTGGCATATTTGAAAGCCTCTAGTGTGGTATCTGTTTGTTGAAACATCTCAATGGGTATTCTGTCAAATCCTGGAGCCTTTTTTTTTTTTTTCCAACCAATTCTTTAGTGCAGCTTTGACTTCTTCCTTCAATACTATTCATTCTTGATCATATGCTACCTTCTGCAATAGTTGAACATCGACCATCTTTCTGTATTCCCTCCATTTTCTTTTGATTCTTCCTGAATCATTCAATATTTTGCCCATAGGCTTTTTCAATATTGCAACTTGAGGCTTGAGTATTTTCTTCAGTTCTTTCAGCTTGGGAAATGCTGAGCATGTTCTTCACTTTTGATTTTCTAACTCCAGGTCTTTGCACATTTCATTATAATAATTGGCTTTGTCTTCTTGAGCTGCTCTTTGAAATCTTCCCTTCAGTTCTTTTATCTTGTAATCTCTTCCATTTGCTTTAGCTCATCTCTGTTCAAGAGCAAGATTCAGAGTCTTTTTTGACATCCATTTTGGTATTTTCTTCCTTTCCTGTCTTTAAAAATATTTTATTGCAATTTGGCTGAAAGTTTACAGAGCAAATTCCCTATCCATACAGTAGCCCACATATACTTTGTCTCATGACATTGACTGCAATATCCCAGAATGCGACAGCTCCCCTCTTACTTCCTCCCCATATTACCTCTTTCCTGTGTCATTCCTTCCCAGGTACTCCTGCCTCCTGAGCTGTCTTCCTGTGCAAACACAGCCCTTCTATTTCCCCATGATTGATCTTTCCAAGGAGTGTATCTACCTAGTGTAAGTGTTCAACTCATATGCCTGTCTTTTGTTTGGCTGGAAGCCATAGGTGTGGGTTCAATTCCAGACCTGAAGGGCAGCTAGGGGCCATAGTC
>NW_006921748.1:5011801-5013569 GCF_000298275.1 Orycteropus afer afer
AATAATAGCAAACAACAACCGATGATTAATACAAGAAGTCATAACCCAGAAACCAACACAGCTATGGAAATATCCAAAATAAAATAAGCTCACAAGATTTTAAACAGGGAACCAGAGACATCAATTGGCAAATGAGAACAACTACAAGCCAAAAAGAGGGAAAAAATAGTGTAGTTACAGAACTTCTAAAGATGAGGAATTCAAGACAGTTGCAAGATAGAATGGACTGTTCTAAATACGAGGATAAAATTATAAATCACAGGATAACCTCAAAGAAAAATGATAAAACTTCACATCACATTAAAACAAGAGGACAAGCACAAATATTCAGCAAATATTAAAACAATAGCAACAAAGGAAATGATAACCCAATTCATAAACATAATGAGCTCAGCACACAAAATTATATGGAACAAAGAAACCAGGAACACCATGAAAAAATGCATAACGAAATGACAGTAACCAATTCATACTCGTCAATAATTAACACTTAATGGCAATGGATTAAATGCACCACTCAAAAGATGGAGAGTTACACACTGGATAAGAAAACATAACCTACCAATATGCTGTCTATAAGAGACACACCTTAGAGACAAATACAAAAATAGACTAAAAATCAAAGGTTGGAAAAAAATATATCAAGCAAATGACAACAAAAAAAGATCAGGAGTGGAAATATTAATTTCAAATTAAATTGACTTTAAGACAAAAACCACCATACAAGACAAGGAGGGACATTATATAATGACTAAACGATCAATTGAACAAGAAGATGTAACCATAATAAATATTTATGGACTTAGTGAAAGAGCCCCAAAATACATAAATCATGCTTTAAAAGAGTTGAAAAGTCAAATAGATGACTCCACAGTCATAGTGAGAGACTTTAATACACCACTTTCAATGAAAGATAGAACAACTGGAAAGAAACTCAACAAAGATGCAGAAGAGCTAAACAACACCATCCACCAACTGGACCTTATAAACATCTACAGAGCACTTCACCCACCAACAGCACAATATACATTCTTTTCCAGTGCACGTGGAACATTCACCAGGACTGATCATATGTTACACCATATAGCAAGCCTTAATAAATTTTACAGCATTCAAATACTGCAAAGCATCTTCTCCGATCACAATGCTATCAAATTAGAAATCAACAATAGGAAGATCGATGGAAAAAGCACAAACACATGGAAACTGAACAACACCCTCTTTAAGAACGATTGGGTAATAGAAGAAATAAAAAAATGAAGTTAAAAAATTCCTTGAATCAAACAAGAATGAAAACACAACCTACCAAAATCTTTGGGACACAGTGAAAGCAGTGACCAGAGCCCAATTTATAGCAATAAATGCACATGTCAAAAAAGAAGAGCCAAAATCAGTACTTTAAACCAACATCTCCAACAATTAGAAAAAGAACAGCAACAAAAGCCTACTGTCACAAGAAGAAAGAAAATAATAAAGATTCAAGCAGAAATCAATGAAACAGAAAATGGAAAGACAGTAGAAAAAATTAACAAGATTCTAAATTGGTTTTTTGAAAAGATTAATAAAATTGACAAACCACTGCCAATTTAACAAAAGAAAAGAGGGAGAGAATACAAATAACATGAATAAGAAACAAAATGAGTGACTGCCACGTCCGGCAAAACTGCAGAGGTCATGAAATGAAGTGACATGAAAGGATTAATGGTTTTCTTCATTATTATTTAAAAGGAATGGGGGCCAGGCAGACACCCTGCATATTCTGTGAGAG
>NW_006921748.1:5014812-5015952 GCF_000298275.1 Orycteropus afer afer
AAAATCCTAGCCAATAGACTGCAACAACATATCAAGAAAATCATTCATCATGACCAAGTGGGGTTCATATCAGGTATGCAGCGATGGTTCAACATTAGAAAAACAATCAACGTCATCCACCACATTAATAAAACAAAGGAAAAGAACCACATGGTCATATAAATTGGTGCAGAAAAGGCATTTCATAAAATCCAACACCCATTTCTGATACAAACCCTTGGCAAAATAAGAATAGAGGGGGTATTCCTGAATATAATAAGGGGCATATATGCAAAATCAACAGCCAAAATTATTCTCATTGGAGAGAGATTGAAAACATGCCCCTTGCAAACAGGAACCAGACAAGGGTGCCCTCTACCACCACTTGTATTCAACATTGTAGTGGAAGTCCTAGCCAGGGCAATAAGGTAAGAAAGGGAAATCAAAGGCATCCAAATTGGTAAAGAAGAAGTCAAACTATCCCTATTTGCTGATTATATGATCTATACCCAGAAAATCCAAGAGACAGTAAAAAATCACGTGGAACTAATTGAGAGATTTAACATCATGGCAGGATACAAGATCAACATCCAAAAGTCAGTTGGATTTCTCTACACCAGCAAAGAGATTGCTAAAAAAAAGAAAGAAAGAAAGAAGGAAATCAATACCATTTACAATAGCTAACAAAAAATAAAATGCTTGGGAATAAATCTTACCAGAAACACAAAAGACCTGTATAAAGAAAACTATAAAAGACCACTTCAATAATCTATAAGAGAGCTACACAAATGGAAGAACATACCATGGTCATAGATAGGAAGACTGAACATTGTGAAAATGTCAATTCTACCCAAAGCAATCTATACATTCAATGCAATCCCAATCTGCTCCCATCAAGATTCTTTAAGGATATAGAAAACCAATCACTAACTTTACATGGAAAGGAAAGAGACCTCAGATAAGCAAAGCGTCATTGAAGAAGAACAAAGCAGTGGGTCTCACACTCCCAGATCTTAAAACCTACTGTACTTTGTTACAATGATACTGATTTTGTGATTCAGTCATCTTAGAGGTAATATAGGAGCTCTGGTAGCATAGTGGCTAAAGCACTTGACTGCTAACCAGAAGGTTGGCGGTTCAAACCCACCAGCCACTCCTCGG
>NW_006921748.1:5016052-5018541 GCF_000298275.1 Orycteropus afer afer
ATACTGCCTCGGAAACCCAAGGAGGGGTCGCTATGAGTCGGAGCTGACTGGACGGCACATAACAACAACAACAACAACAACAACAACTATACAACCACAGTAGTAAAACTGCCTGGTACAATGACAGACACATAGACCAATGGAATAGGATTGAGAACCCAGAAATAGGTCCATCAACCTATGGCCAGCTGATCTTTGACAAAGGGCCAAAATCCGTTAAATGGGGAAGAGATTGTCTGTTTAACAATGGTGCTGGCAAAACTGGATATCCACTTGCAGAAAAATGAAACAAGATCCATACCTCACACCATAAACAAAAACTAACTCCACAAGTATCAAAGACTCAAATATGAAACCTAAAAATATAAAGTTCCTCAAGGAAAAACTAGGGGCAAATTTAGGGGCCCTAATATATGGCATGGAGCTCTGGTAGCGTAGTGTGTAAGGCACTTGACTGCTAACCAGAAGGCTAGTGATTCAAACCCACCAGCCAATCCTCAGAAGAAAGGTTGGACAATCTACTTCCATAGTGATACCACCTCGGAAACTCAAGGAGGGGTCACTATGAGTCAGGTCTAACTTGACAGTACATAACAGCAACAATATATGGCATAGACAATCAGGCATAACCCAAAATGCACAAACAGCAGAAGATAAACTAGATGAATGAGACCGTCTAAAAGTTAAATTTTTCTGTGCTTCCAAAGACTTCTCCAAAAGAGTCAAAAGAGAGCTTACAGATTGGCAAAAAATATTCAGCAATGACTTATCTGACAAGGGACTTATCTCTAAAATTTATAGAAATCTCCAACACCTCAGCGACAAAAAGGCAAATGGTCCAATTCAGAAATGGGCAGAAGACATGAATAGACTTCACCAAAGAGGATATTCAGGTGGCCAACAAACATGTGAAGAAATGCTCACAATCATTAGCCATTAGAGAGATACAGATCAAAAAATGAGACACCATTTTGCCCCAGCACTAGTAGCAACATTCAACAAGACAGAAAATAACAAATGCTGGCATTGATGTGGAGAGATTGGGACTCTCATACACTGCTGGTGGGACTGTAAAATGATACAATCACTGTGGAAAGCTAGAATCTGAAACACTATTTGGCCCAGCCATTCCATTACTAGATATATATCCTAAAGAAATGAGAGCCAGGACACAAACAGATACATGCTGACCCATGTTCATTGCAGCACTATTTACAATAGCAAAAAGATGGAAAAAACCTAGGTGCCCATCAACAGAATGGATAACCATCGTATGGTACATACACACAATGGAATACTATGCAACCCTAAAGAATAATGTAGAATCTGCAAAACATCAGATAACATGGATGAACTTGGAGGACATTATGCTGAGTGAAATAAGTCAGTCACAGAAGGACAAATATTGTATTCGTCCATTATTGTAAAAAGTCAAGGAAAGGTTTATTTATATATGGAAGGAAATTTTCTTTTTTGGTTACCAGAAGTGGGAGGGGAGGTGGGGGGAACACTGTTAGACAAGTAGAGACAAGTATTGATTTGGGTGAGGAGAAGGGCAATGTACCAAATGTGAATGATCAATATGTTGGCATTGAGGAAGCAAAAGACATAGAGAAGTGCATGGGAAGTACAGAAAACAAAGATGAACCCTTTTGCACATACAGTACTGTGTTGTCAGTGAAGGAAAACATGGATATATGGGTGGATAGTTTGGTGCACAGACTCAACTATTAGGTATGTCTATGCAGGGGAGAGTGTACCCATGACCATGTATAGGTTTGGCAGACAATATTTCCACAAGTGTATTTATAAGTTCTGTAAGAATTCCCAGGTATATAGTAGAGTGGACAAGGGACAAGATTGTAGTCACTTCTTGGCTATAGCCAACTACCCAGAGGGAGCGAGTAGTTGGACCTGTGGGTTCAAGACCATAGTCGCAGGGAATATCACGTTCAATTGATATAACATACTACACAAAAATATTGTTCCACATCTTTGGTAAGTAGTGACTGGGATCTTAAAAGCTTGCAAGCTGCCATCTAGATGCAACAAGGGGTCTTTCCTCATGCAGAGCAAAGAAGAATGAAGAAAATCAAAGATGCCTGGAAGTAATTAGTCCAAACAATTGGTACACCATGTGATCCTCAGCCTACATGACTATGAGACCAGAAGAACTAGATGGTGCCCGGCTACCACTGTCTGCCACTAGGAGGGGGCTATAGGTAGGAGATCCTGGATAGAGTGGGAGAACAATGTGGAACAAAACTCAAAATCATTAAAAAAAAAAAAAAAAGGACCAGGTTTGCTGGTCTTATAGAGCCTGGTGGAACCACTGAGGCTATGGTCCCTAGCTGCCCTTCAGGTCTGGAATCGAACCCACATGTGTGGCCTCCAGCCAAACAAAATACAGGCATATGAGTTGAACATTTACCTGAGGTAGACACACTCCTTAGAGAGAAGAATCATGGGAGAAAGAAGGGCTGTTTATG
>NW_006921748.1:5018711-5020113 GCF_000298275.1 Orycteropus afer afer
AAAAAAAAAAAAAAAAACCCACTGTATAAACACATAGGAACAATCATCAAAAAAGAAAAAAGAAAACAAAAGAAATGCTGCAATATCTTGGGAGGCGACAACAAGAGAAAAGAGGTAGAGTAGGAGAATAATGAAGAAAAAATGAGAAAAATGCAAAAACAAAAACAAGGAATGAGGGTAACCATGAGAAAGAAAAAAAATGGGAACTAGGAACAGGAAAGAGAGAAAAAGCTGAAAACTAGAATCTGGGAAGGGAAGAATAAAGAACAATAATAAAAAATGATGATGATAATAATAATTTTGAAACAGACAAAAAGAAACAAACTAAACAAAAGAAAAAAAAATCTGGGCAGGGAGGGGTAGGGCACCCAGGTTCAGTCAGAGCATACAGAGTGGGATAGAATTCCTGCTAGCCCAGAAGGTGGGTGGTAGTGAGGAATTGCCACACCTCTGTTCACCAAGAGCGTGTGGGGTATAAGAGTAACAAGGGGAATATTGCACCCTTCCACTTGTTCATTTCCTGAATGTCCTTGTGGTTCCCAGCAAGTGGAGCCTATTCTTAAGTCCCTAGAATCTGGGAGAACACTGTCACTTTAAATATCCAAAATGGTCGAATTGCTTGTAAACATTCAAAATGGCTGTGCCCTCTGGAGAGGCAAAAGTCCACAGCTCAGCCCTTCTCTCTCTTTGCTGCCTCTCCTTTTATTCACCAGCCACCAGTGCAGTCTTCTGTGCAGCCCCTGGCCAGCAGGGCCAATTTTTAGGTTAATTCGTAGGTCCTAACACCATTTGGCAATATCCAAGCTGTTCGTGCTGTCAGGATTGCTGACAGACTGCAGTTCCATGTGTCTCCTTTCTTGGTGTTTTCATGCAGGTTCTTCTCCTAGTTGGAGTTTAATCCCTTCTGTATCCTTCCTTTCAGAGCTCAGGGCTCCAGGATTATCTTCTGTATCTGTGTTAATTGGTTCCCTTTTTCTTTGTTGAAGGAGTTCTGGTGGTGTAGTGCCTAAGGCATTTGACTGCTAACCAGAAGCCTGGCAGTTCAAACCTACCAGCCACTCCTTGGAAGGATGTTTGTACAATCTAATTTCGTAGTGATATCCCCTCAGAAACCCAAGGAAGTGTTGTTGTGCATCGGATCCAACTTTGGAGCAGTGAATTTGGTTTTTGGTTTCTTTGTTGAAGAGGATCTGTGTAGTTTGTCTTCCTATTCCACCATCTTACCGGAACTCTCCCTTTCCTGTCTTTTTAATGACAATTTTTTGCTTTCTTCATGTGTGATGTTCTTCATATCTCTCACAATTCACCTGGTTTTCAGTCATTGGTGTTCAGTGCGTCAGATTTATTCTTCAGATGGTCTCTAATTATTTTCTTAAGCAGGTCTTAAACTAATCATATATAT
>NW_006921748.1:5021148-5043357 GCF_000298275.1 Orycteropus afer afer
CAAAGATGAGGAAATTGAAAATTTTTATCAACTTCTGCAGTCTGAAATTGACCAAACATGCAATCAGGATGTGTTAATTATCACTGGTGATTGGAATGCAAAAGTTGGAAACAAAGAAGGATCACTGGTAGTTGGAAAATCTGGCCTTGGTGACAGAAATAATGCTGGAACTCGCATGGTAGAATTTTGCAAGACCAACGACTTATTCATTGCAAAGACCTTTTTTCAACAACACAAACGGTGGCTGTACACATTGACTTCACCAGATGGAACACACAGGAATCAGATTGACTACATCTGTGGCAAGAAGCAATGGAGAAGCTCAATAACTTCAGCCAAAACCAGGCCAGGAGCTGATTGGGGAACAGACTATCAACTGCTCATATGCAAGTTCAACTTGAAGTTAAAGACAATTAAAACAAGTCCACAAGATCCAAAATATGATCTAGAATATATCCTTCCTGAGTTTAGAGACCATCTAATGAATAGATTTGGTGCATTGAACACCAATAAGCAAAAACCAAATGAATTGTGGATGACATCAAGAGCATCATCCATAAAGAAAGCAAGAGGTCACTACAAAGACAATAAAAGAAGAGAAGACCAAAATGGATGACGGAAGAGACTCTGAAACTTGCCCTTGAGTGGAGAGTAGCTAAATGGAAGAAATGACAAGATAAAAGAATTGAATCGAAGATTTCAAGAGCAGCTAGAGAAGGAAAATCCAATTACTATAATGAAATGTGCAAAGACTTGGAGTTAAAAAACCAAAAGGGAAGAACACACTTGGCATTTCTCAAGCTGAAAGAACTGAGGAAAAAATTTAAGCCTCGAGTTGCAATATTGAAAGATTCTAAGGGCAAAATATTGAATGATGCAGGAAACATCAAGAGAAGATGGCAGAAATACACAGAGTCAAAAAGAACTGGTCTATCTTCATCCATTTCAGGAGGTGGCATACGATCTAGAACCAATGGTACTGTAGGACTAAGTCGAAGCTGCAATGAAGGAATTCGTGAAGAACAGGGCTCCAGGGATTGATGAAATACCCATTGAGATATTTCAGACGGATGCTACACTGGAGGCACTCACTTGGTTATGCCAAGAGATTTGGAAGATAGCTACCTGGCTAACTGACAGGAAGAGATCCATATTTGTACCCATTGCAAAGAAAAGTGATCCCACACAATGTGGAAATTATTGAACAATATCATTAATATTGCATACAAGTAAGATCTTACTGAAAATAATTCAAAAACAGTTGTAGCAATATATTGACAGAGAACTTCCAGAGGTGCAAGCTGGATTCAGAAGAGGACGTAAAACAAGGGATATCATAGCTGCTGTCAGATGGATCTTGGCTCAAGGCAAAAAATACCAGAAAGATGTTTATTTGTGTTTTATTGACTATGCAAAGGCATTTGATTGTGTGGATCATGACAAATTATGGACAACATTGAGAAGAATGGGAATTCCCGAACACTTGATTGTGTTCATGAGGAACCTGTACCTTGACCAGGAGGCTGTCATTGGAACAGAATAAGGGGACATTACATGGTTTAAAATCAAGAAGGGAGTGGGTTAGGGTTGTATCCTTTCTCCATACTTATTCAATCTATATGCTGAGCAAATAATCTGAGAAGCTGGACTATATGAAGAAAAACAGGGCATCAGGATTGGAGGAAGAATCATAAACAACCTGAGATACGCTGATGATACAACTTTGCTTGCTGAAAGTGAGAATGACTTGAAGAACTTATTGATGAAGATTGAAGAACACAGTCTGCAGTATGGATTACATTTCAATATAAAGAAAACAATAATCCTCACAGCTGGACCAATAAGCAGCATCACGATAAATGGGGAAAAGATTGAGGTTGTCAAAGAATTCATGTTTCTGGGGTCTACAATAGAGACCAATGGAAGCAGCAGTCAAGACATTATACAACATGTCACACTGGGCAGGTAGGCTGTGAAGGAACTCTTTCAAATGCTGAGGAGCAAGGATGTCTCCTTGAGGACTAAGGTGCGCCTGACACAGGCCATGATATTTCCAATCACCTCGTATGCATGTGAGAGCTGGACAATGAATAAGGAAGACCGAAGAAGAGTGGATGCTTTTGAGTTTTGGTGCTGGTGAAGAATGCTGAAAATACCATGGACTGCCAAAAGAACTAACAGATCTTTCCTGGAGGAAGTGCAACCAAGATGCTCCTTGGAAGCGAGAATGGCCAGACTTTGTCTCACCTACTTTGGTTATGTTGTCAGAGGGGACCATTCCCTGGAGAAGGATGTTGTGCTTGGTAAGGTGGGAGGTCAGAGAAAGAGGGGAAGGCCTTCGACGAGATGGATTGACATGGTGGCTATGACAATGGGCTCAAATATAGGAGGGATCATGGAGCTGGCATGGGACTGGGCAGTGTTTTGTTGTGCTGTGCATGGGGTCGCTATGAGTCAGAAACGACTCGATGGCATCTAACAACAATAACATGCTGAGTGAAATAAATCAATCATAGAAGGACAAAGAGTGTATGAACCCACTATTGTAAAAAATCAAGGAAAGGTTTATTCAGGGAAGGAAACTCACTTTGTTGGTTACTGGGGATGAGAGAGAAGAGGAGGGAAAATGTCAGATTATTCTGGGTTTATACGTTGATTTGGCTGAAGGGAGGAATGGTATGGAAAGAGTCTGTGACTAGTGTGGTGACACTGGGGAAAGGAAAGACACTGAAATGTACACAAAAGATATAGACAAAAGAGGCAAATACTATTATATGCACAACACTGCAGTATCCCTAAAACCAAATACTAAGTTACAGATTAATGTGTAGACAGAAGAAATAAGGTAGGGTAGGAAAGCAGAGATACACCCTAGACCAAGGATAGATCTGGCTAAAGATACTCTTACATACACATTTGTGCTACAAAATTAGCCATATACATTACAGAAACAACAGAAGACAAGGTTGGAGTAACTTCTTAGAGACATCCAAATATCTTGTGAGATAGAATCACTGGGCCTGGGGTCTCAGGACCATAGTCTCAGGGCACACCATGCTCAATTGGCACATATAGTTCATAAAAACGTTGTTCTACAACCTACTTTGGAGATTAGCAACTGGGGTCTTAAAACCTTTTGAGTGGACATCTAAGATGCAACTACTGGTCTCCTTTCATCTGGAGAAAGAAGAGTGAAGAAAATAAAAATCATCTGGGAACAATTAGTTTTATGATAAGATGGACCACAAGGATTTCAGCCTCCACAACCCCAAGACCAGAACTAGATGGCACTCGACTGCCAATGCCAACTCTTCGGAAAGGGATCAAATCTGGAGATCCTGGATAGAGTAGGAGGAAAAATGGGGAACACAATTCAAAAACACAGAAATGACCAGAATTACTGGTGGAAAAGAGACTGATTGGTGGAACCACTGAGACTATGGCCCCAGGTTACCCTCTGGGCCTATAAATGGCCTCACCTCTGTGGATTGGCTCTCAGCGCAACAGTAGAAAGACCTACATGTAGAACACCTACCCCAGGGTGATGCACCCACCTACTCTAGAGAGATGCACCCCTTGGATCAGTTACCCATGAGACACCAAAGAGGTAGCACTCACATAAAGGGAAAGCTGGGAAGACAGGTATGTATAGATAAGAAGGGCACAGAGAGGGAGGAGAGTTTTTTATGGTTGGAGACAATAGTTAGGGCTGTGAAATCAGATGTGCATGAATTGAAAAAAAAAAAAAGTAACAAAACAATAAAAATAATAATGTCTTTAAAATCATAAAACACAATTTAAATAGATTTTTTTTCCAACTTTCATTTTAATTATTTGCACAACAAAGGACTAAATAAATATCTATTGGAAGATTGAAGGAAGAATAAATGATTTGGCTTTTTTGAATCCTCTGCCTCTTAATGAGCTTTATAATCTGTTTATTTTCCTAATCCCCTCTCACTAGTCCCTCATTGATTAAAGGTAGATTCCCCCCCTCTTTTTTTTTCTTTATTAAAGTGGGTATCAATCTGTCAGGTAAAACCTTGACTCCAAAGACATATGTCATGTGTTTAATCACCAAGCACTACCTGTTGTTGCACTACCTATGAACCCTAAAAATGTTGATGATAGACCTTTCATCATTGAAAGAATTCTTTCTGAGCCTAATGGTCTCACCTCACATTTTTATCCCTCCATTCAGTAATTTCTAAGAAGTTGTTGTCACTAACTCTGACTAATAATGAAGCTCTTACTTATTCAAAGATCCTTAGAGCTGAAAGAGTCCTTAGGGACCATCTCAACCACCCTCTTTATTTTACACATGTGACTATTGAGGTTCATTGCTATACAAGGACAACATTGGGTTCACCCAGCTAGTTAATAGTTGAATCACTGAAATCCAAGGCTTTGGAATTCCCAGTGCAGTGATCTTTCTACTTTATAATTGTGAAAGGAAGCTTCAGAAAGGGAAAGCCAAGGAACACCTAGTTTTATCTGCACCTGGCACTTTCCTTATATGGAAGAATGAATTTCCATCTGGTGCCCTTACCTCCCAGTGTTGAAGACCTCTCTGAAAACTTCTCCATTCTATGCAGAATCTTACAATATTATATCTCACTGAAACAACTATTCTAGGCAGTATTACTTTTCTGATTTACACTTTAAAGAACTTCCAAAGGGGCAAGGAGGCCACATCTTCTGACCACCTCTAACCCCACAAGAGGAAGACAGAGTCACCATCAGTAGCCCAAGACCTATTCCTATGAGGCCAGACATGCTGCCTTCCTCCAGCCTTTTCACCAACTATGACACCAACTGTTCCTCCCGTAGCACCCACCACCTCTCTGCTGGGTTCAATAATTTGCTGCAGTAGCCACACAGAACTCACCGATTATGGGGTTTATTAGAGAAGCACCAGGCTACAATTCAAGTTCAGGAACATGCTCAGTCTCTTTCAGCCCTCCGTCTCTCAGCCGGCAGTTTCTCTCAGTCCCTTTCCCAGCAGTGGATGTCTCTCAGTGTCTTTCTCTCAGCAGTCTATGTCTCTCTCTCAGCAGTGCATGTCTCTTGTGTCTCTCTCTCAGCAAAGCATGTCTCTTGTATCTCCTAGTTAGCAGTGAGAGATTTTTTTCTGCCTCTAGGAGGACTCCTTTTGAGCCTGGCAGAGTGGCAAACTAACCAATCCCAACATCAGAATTCTATACCTGAGAGAGAGTGAACATCCCAGAAGATTGCTTTGTGCTGCTTCTAACAGAAATACCCTAGGTGGACAACTTTAACAATCAGGAACTATTCAGTTGCTGATAGCAAATTCCATCATGGAGTTTACCAAGACTTATGGCTAGAAAAGCCATACTAGATAATTTACTGCACTGCAGGAACTTGGGATTTAGTGCCACAGCTTGTTGTCACACTTGATGTTTGATTTCATTAGAGCATAAATTTAGTTGGTGACTCATCTGGTAAACTTATTGAGAAAAATTCTACAGTTACAGGGTTGATCTCAGCTTTGTTGAGTAATCTACAGTCATTTAATCAAGTTTGGACAACTTAGGGCAGCCTGGGAAAAATCACAGTGGTCATATTTCTAATTTCCAAGAATTTGAGTTATTGAATATATGAGTTAGCACAAAGAACATCCTAAATTGTTCTTTATGGTTTTTGGACCTCTGATAATAATTTTATTTGTAAAAACATTCTGAAACTACAGATGCCAAATAAATCATATTTCTCTCAGTAATCTGAGTTGGGTGCAAAAGTGACCAGGTGTGGTCAAGTAGATTCCTTTTCTCTGAGTCTAGCATCACTTTAGCTAGTGCCTTCAATTACACATAAAATAATTTCTCTTTCTCCTTTTGCAACACAATCACTTGCTCATTGCAGCACATAAAGTTCACCAGAAAGACCAAGTGATAGCTTTGGAAGTGGGGTGATTTCAGGAACCATAGAGAAGACCTTAGTCATGTATACAATAATTCCCTAAGTTTACTAAGTATAAGAGAAACTATAGTGTAATTTTACATTTATTATCTCTTTTAAGCATGCTTTCTTTCATTGATTTATTCAACAACAACAACAACAAATTGAATTCTATCATGACCTTGGTACTGGAGATAAGGCAACAACACATTTTGTTGTTGTTGCTAGGTGCCATTGAATTGGTTCTGACTCAGAGTGACCCCAACTAAAGCAAGATAAAATACTGCCCAGTCCTATGACACCCTCACAATTGTTGCTATCATTGAGCCCATTTTTGCAGCCCCTTGTTGAAGGTCTTCCTCTTTTTCACTGACCCTCTACTTTACAAGCATGATGTCCTTCTCCAGGGATTGGTTCTTCCTGATAACATGTCCAAAGTACCTGAGATGAAATCTCACCATCCTTGTTTTGAAGAAACACTCTGGCTGTACTTCTTTCATGACAGATTTACTCATTCTTCTGGCAGTCCATGGTGTATTCAATATTCTTCACCAACATCATAGTTCAAATGCATCAACTTTTTTTGGGGGGGGGTCTTCCTTATTCATTGTTCAGCTTTCGCATGCATATTAGATGATAGCCCAATCTTCCTTTTGAGGATTGGGTGGTGGGTTTGAACCACCAGCCTTCTGGTTAGCAGTTAAATGCCTTGGGCACTATACCACCAGTGCTCCCTATAAAATGATGGAAAACAATATTCCTTGGGTCACATGCACCTTAGTCCTCAAGGTGACATCTTCACTTCTTAACATTTTAAAGTGGTATTTTGAAGCCTGATGCAGTGGGTCATTTAATTTCTTGACTGCTGTTTTCATGACTGTGGATTGTGGATCCAAGTAAAATTAAATCTTTGACAACTACAATATTTTCTCCATGTATCACAACATTGCTTATTGGTCCAGTTGTAAGGATTTTAGTTTTCTTTATGTTGAGGTGTAATCCATAGTGAAGGCTGTAGTCTTTGATCTTCAGCAGTAAGTATTTCAAGTCTTCTTTGCTTTCAAGCAAGGTTGTGTCATCTGCATATTGAACGGCCAATTCTGGTGCCACATTCTTAGTTATACACTCGAGCTTCTTGGATTATTTGCTCAGCATACCGACTGAATACGTACAGTGAAAGAATACAACAGACACACCCTTCCTGATTTTAAACCACTTAGTATCTTCTTGTTCTTTTTGAATGACTGCTTCTTCATCTATATACAGGTTTCTCATGAGTACAATCAAGTGTTCTGGAATTCTCAGTTTTTGCAATGTTATCCATAATTTGTTATGATCCACACAGTCAAATACCATTGCATAGTCCATAAAACACAGGTAAACATCTTTCTTGTATTCTCTGCTTTCAGCCAAGATCCGTCTATCATCAGCAATTATATCCCTTATTCCATGTCCTCTTCTAGATCTGGCTTGAATTTCTGTCAGTTCTCTATATATGTACTGCTGCAATAATTTTTGAATTATGTTTGCAAAATTTTACTTGCATGTAATGTAATATTAATTATATTGTATGATAATTTTTGTTCTGGGTGGGGGGGACTACCTTTCTTTGGAATGGGTACAAATATAGATCTCTTCCAGCCTGTTGGCTAGGTAGCTGTCTTCCAAATTTCTTGGCAGAGATGAGTGAGCATCTGTGTGTTGAAATAGCTCAACCAGTACTCTGTCCATTCCTGGAGGCTTGTTTTTCACCAATGCTTTCAGTGCTGCTTGGACTTCTTCCTTCAATACCATTAGCAGTTGACCATGTGCCACCTTCTGAAACGGTTGACTGTTGACCAATTTTTTTTAGCACAATGACTGTGTTTTCCTTCCATATTCTTTGGATGTGTCGTGTACCATTCAATATTTGCCTATAGATTTCTTCAATATTGCAACTGGAGACTTGAATTTTCTCTTCATTTGTTTCCGCTTGAGAAATGATATGTTATTCCTTTTGGTTTTCTAACTCTTGCTCTCTGAACATTTCATTATAATACTTTACTTTGTCTTCTCGAACTTCCCTTTGAAATCTGTTCAGTTCCTTAATTCATCATTTCTTCCTTTTACTTTAGCTACTCTACATTCATTTCTATTTATTTATTTAGTGCATTTTATTGAAATATAATTTATGTACAGTGAAATACACAAAACTAAAGTGACATGGCTCAATGCATTTTTTTTTTCAGTGTTCCCTCCCCTCCACTCCCACCCCTGGCAACCAACAAAGAAAGTACACTCCATATATAAACCTTTCCTTGACCCTCCACAACAACGAAATAATACTATAGTTGTCCTTCTGTGATTGACTTACTTCCCTCAGCATAATGTCCTCTAAGTTCATCCATATTATGCAGTGTTTTTCAGATTCTACATTATTCTTTAGTGCTGCATAGCATTCCATTATGTGTATGTACCATAGTTTGGTCATCCACTCTTCCTCTATAAATCTTAGAGATAAGTCCTTTCCCAGATAAATAATTATCAGCAGATATGAATTTGTTGCTGTCATTTTTTTTATGTGCTTTTTTTGTGGTGTCGATTTCTTTGTTCCATAGAATTTTCTATGCTGAGCTCATTTTCTTTATGAATCGTATTATCACTTCCTTCATTGCTATTGTTTTAGTATTTGCTGAATATTTATGCTGGTCCTCTTTTTTGATGTGAAAGTTTATCATTTTTCTTTGAGGTTACCCTGTGATTTATAGTTTTCTTCCCATGTTTAGAACAGTCCATTCTATCTTGTAGTTGTCTTGACCTCCCTACCATCTAGAAGTTCTGTAACTACACAGTTTTTTTTTCCCCCCTCTTTTTGGTTTGTAGTTGTCCTCATTTGTCAATTGATGTCTCTGGTTCCCTGTTTACAATCTTGTAGGCTTATTTACTTTGGATACTTCCATAGATGGGTTGGGTTATATTATCACATGTGTTAATGGTCAGTTGTTGTTGGTTGTTATTGCTTCTCTGTCCAAAGGGCTCCCTTTAGCATCTCTTGTAAGGTTGGTCTGGTTTGAACAAATTCCCTTAATTTCTGCTTATATGGAAATCTCCTGATTTCACCATCATATTTGAGGGATATTTTTGGTGGGTACATAATTCTTGGTTGGAAATTTTTATCTTTCAGGGTTTTATATGTACTATCCCATTGTCTTCTCACCTGCATGGTTTCTGCTGAGAAATCTGAGCTTAGCCTTATTGGTTGCCCCTTGTAGGTAACTTTTTGTTTTTCCCATGCTGCTCTCATGATTCTTTCTTTGTCTTTGGTTTTGGTGAGTTTGATGATGATATGCTTGGGTGATTTTCTTTTGAGGTCTATCCTGTTTGGAATTCATTGGACTTCCTGAGTGGATATATTCTCATCTTTCATCATACCAGGAAAATTCTCTTCCAACAAATCTTTGACAATTTTCTCTGTGGTTTTATTTGTCTCTTTCTGTTCTGGAATTCTGAACACACATAGGTTATTACTTTTGATGGTATCCCACGTGAACATTAGGCTTTCTTCATTTTGTTTTGATCTTTTTTTCTGATTTATCCCTTTCTAAAGAAGTGTTCAGGTATTTTCCTTCAATCTCCCTAATTCTGTCTTCCATTGATTCAATTCTGCTCCTTTACCCATTCAATGTCTTATCTATTTCTGACAACTTAGTATTAATCTCTTGGATTTCTGTGTGTAGATTTTGCGTCATTTCTAATTTTTCATTTATTTTGTCATTTTGTTCTTGTATTGTCTTTCAAGATTGTTCTGGGTTTTTTTCTGTGTTTTCCTTGATCTGTCTCTCAATTCATTGAAGATACCTAAATATAATTCTTTTGAATTCCTTAACAGGGAGTTCCAATGCTGTGTCTTTCTCAGGGATGTGTTTTGGGTCTGTATCCTGGTCCTTTGTTTCTCCTGCTTTACCTTGCTTCTTTGTATGGACAGTGATGTTCTGTTGTCTTCGAGACATTGTGACGTTTTTGTGTTTATATTTAATTGGTGATCGTATGTTGGAGTGACTTGCTCATGATTTTCGTCTTCTTTTTTTGTATGTTATCTATGCAAGCAGGGTACTGTGCTCCTCAATTCACTAGTTGACAGCACTTATACACTCACCACCTGTTTCCTTTCCTGTTGTCAGCCTCTCATATGTCCCTGCTGACCTTGGCAAGTAGAGCCTATTCTTAGGTCCCTGGAATCCGAATTAGAATGCTATCACTTTAAAATCCAAAATAGTTGCCACTTGTAAACATTCAAAATGGCTGCACCCTCCAGACAGCGGAAAGTCAACAGCTTAGGTTGTCTCCCTCCTTGCTGTTTCCCTTCCTAGTCACAGAACACCAGCACAGTCATCTCTGCAGCCCTTGGTGACCAGGGCTGATCTTTAGGTCAATTCTTAGGTCCCAACACCACTTGGAAATATTCAGCCTGTTGGTCCCATCAGAGTAGCTGACAGTCCGCAGCTCTGACCATTTCTGTACTCACTGTTTACGTTCAGGTTTTTCCATTAGTTGGTGCCTAATCCACTTCTGCATAGTTCCTTGCAAAGCTCAGGGCTCCAGGATTATCTTCCATAACTCTGTCAATTGATATTTCTTTTCTTTGTTGAAGAGGTTCTGTGTTGCTTGTCTGCCTTCTCCCCCATCTTGCCAGAAGCCTAGCTACTCTACATTCAAAAGAAAGTCTCAGGGTCTCTTTTGACATAGATTCTTATGTTTTCTTTCTTTCATGTCTTTTTAATGAACTTTTTGCTTTTGCACATATATTACAGATGTTGAAACTAAAGCTTAGTCACTTAACTAATCAAGGGAGGAACCAAAGCTTGGACTCGATACAATGCATATCTCAAAGAAACAAACATGTGGCCTAGGTTTATTTTTCATGCTCTCTGTTTGTAACATCTAACTTTACTGAAACCTAGGAAGACCCTACCTTCTCTGATACTCACGAAGAGGTAAAATAACTTTCTTGAGTTGAGAACTTTTGACTCTGGGCATAATAAAATAATGGCTTTTATATCACATTCACGTTCATTTTCTACCATGTTTACATGAAGATTGGCTGAACAAAAGAGCAGCTGAAAGGGAATCATCATCTGTCCACATGGAATCCATCTCACCACCCCTGAGTTAGATTAAAATGGCCACAAATTCATTGTCATTCATTTTGGAACACTTGGCATAGGGAAGCTTCCTCTGGAATCTGACCACCATGCTGTGAGAAACATAAGCCTCATAGAGAGATCAATATCAGCTTTCTGGGCAACTGCCACAGCTGGGCTTCCAGCCATCAGCCAGTGTCAACTGCCAGTCATTCCACTCCATGCTTCAGAAATGTGGGAGAAGTTACATTGCATGTGGGTCTTCACACCCCAGATATACCAGTCACTTCAGCCACTCCAACTGTGAATCAGAGTTGGTCAGAGTTCAACAACCCAACCTAGACCTTCCTAAATTTCTGACCCATAAAAGTCAAATGAAATTGTTGTTTTCAGCCACATTTTTGTGTAGTTTGTACACAGCAATAGCTAACTGGAGCAATGCCTTTTGAGCAGCTCACCCAGGAATACACTCTCCTAAGCTGCCTCCTCCTCTCCTCCCACTTTACACTCAAGTTCTCCCATAGGAATTTCATTTACTATTGGGACTTCACACAGCATGGTTAGACAGTGAAGCCATTTTTGTAAAAGATGACTTGGGAGGTTCCATTTTCATATTGCATGCATTTTTCATTTGTACACAGCTGACAGCTAGAAACCCCCAGACAAAGGGAGTGAGTGAAATATGAGTGTATATCCCTAGCCATATGATTTATCACCTTGTCTCTGTGGGGCTTGAGAAGACCACCAGAGCTGGGAGTATGCAAGTGGGTCTCTGTGATGACTCCAGGTTCTCTCTGGATTCCATCTGGATTCATAGCTTTGATTGTGACTTTTATAGCAAGAGAGAACAAAGTGTGGTCCCAGGGTGGCTTCTTCTGACAGCCTGATGGTATGATACATAAGTGGCTTGTGAATGTGCCAGACAGCAAGTCTCTGCCTAAAGAGCCAGCCCTTCATCTTCACCTCACCACAAGATGTGTGCTGCAGCTGGATATACGGATGAACAAATATGCTTCTTTTCTCCAAGAGTGTAGGAGAGTATGTATGTGTGTAAAATTAATTTATTACTTGGGCTGAATTTCATGTAGTATGAACAGGTAATGGCTTTATTATTTTCTCACTATTTTCTTTAGTGTGCTTTTTCTCATTTCCCTTCCTTTCCCCTTGATGACATCTCTGGGAGATTCCATAGCTGTATATAATCTCTTTTAAATTATTTTGATAATGTAGAGTCTCATTCAGGTATTAAAAAGCCTAATGATATCCTTTTCATAAGACTCTAAGATCACATCAAATTTAAAGTTTCTTTCCTTTCTTCAGAACAGGATTGACTCATGTTTTGGACAGAAGTGTAGGAACAAGTGTAATCTTTTTTCTCATTCTTCCTTCACCTCCTTTGGCTCCTGCTTTGTATTCCTTCAGGATTTGAGAATGAGGGAGGGATTAGACATAGGAAAAACAAAGGATGGAGGGTTTACATGATTAATGGTAACAGGCATCAGTATCCAGCTGTGGCAGGCATCTAAATTCTGCAGGAAGTACATTGATACATTTTTCACAATGCTTTCCTACATACTATCACCACCCCAGCCCCAACATAGTGATTCCTGTAATGCATTTTCCAGATATAGTGCCCCATTTTCTGGGGCACCTTATAACCCTTTTCTAGCTCCTGCTACTTTGAGGTAAATCCCTAGGCACCAGCTCTCTTGAGCATGATCCCATCAAACTGTCTTGTGCTTGACCTTTACCCTCTGAGCTATCCACTTGGTTCATAGGAAACTTACACTTGATGGCAACTAGTTTTTTTATTTAGACGAGAGATAAAGAAGGTCTGCTGCTTTAAGGTTGTTGTTTTTGGGTACCATCAAATTGGCTCCAATTCTTAGTGACCTTACACATAACAGAACAAAATGTTGCCTGGTCTTGCCCATCCTCACAATTATTGCTATGTTTGAGTCCATTGTTGCAGTCACTGTGTCAATTCATCTCTTTTTTGCTGACACACTATATTACCAAGCATGATATCTTTCTCCAGCAACTGGTCTCTCCTGATAACATAGCCAAAGCAAGTAAGACAAAGTCTTGTCATCTCATCCCTAAGGAGTATTTTGGCTGTATTTCCTGCAAGACACATATGTTCATTCTTCTGGCAGCCCATGGCATATGTAATATTCTTCACCAAAATAAAAATTTGAATGTGCCAGTCCTTCATCTATCCTCCTTTTCATTGAAATATTAAAAAGAAGACCAAGGAAGAATTGTTTTAAAACAGAAGATTTGAAATGGAGAAGAGCGCTGGTTCAAGAGGGATCTTTAGGCAGAGCCTGGACCTTAACTAAGTATAGAGAACTCAGAGTCATTGGAAGGTGGTGAAACTTTCTCCCAGTCCCCCTGGCAATTTCTTTTACCTGCAAAATTTTACCCACTTGCAACTTCTTTAGGCACCCAGTTGTGTTCCTAAATGTCTTCACCTAGTGTGTTCCCTTCTGCAGGAGTGACAAACACCAATAAACAGAAGAAAAAGTACTTTTTTAGTGGTGGTGGGTATGGTTCATATGGTCACAGTTCAATTACCTTAGTAATTGGCTACCTTGTTGTTGTTGTTGTTAGGTGCCGTTGAGACATTTCTGACTCATAACAACTCCATGCACAGCAGAACGAAACACCGCCCGATTCTGCCCCAGCTCCATGATCCTTGCTATACTTGAGTTCATTGTCACAGCCACCATATCAATCCATCTCGTCGAAGGCCTTCCCCTCCTTCGTCAACCCTCCAACTTACCAATAATGACATCCTTCTGCATGGAATGGTCCCCTCTGACAACATGACCAAAGTAGGTGAGACGAAGTCTGGCCATCCTTGCTTCCAAGGAGCATCTCGGCTGCACTTCCTCCAGGACAAATCAGTTAGTTCTTTTGACAGTCCATGGTAACTTCAGCATTCTTTGCCAGCACCACATATCAAAAGCATCAACACTTCTTCAGTCTTCCTTATTCATTGTCCAGCTCTCACATGCATATGAGGCGATTGGATATACCATGGCTTGTGTCAGGCACACCTTAGTCCTCAAGGAGACATCTTTGCTCCTCAGCACTTGAAAGAGTTCCTTCACAGCTGACCTGCCCAGTGCTATACATCATCTAATGTCCTGATTGTTCCTTCCATTGGCATCAATTGTAGAACCAAGCAACATGAATTCTTTGACAACCTCAATCTTTTCTCCATTTATCATGATGCTGCTCATTGGTCCAGTTGTGAGGATTTTTGTCTTCTTTATATTGAGATGTAATCTATACTGCAGACTGTGTTCCTCAATCTTCATCAGTAAGTGCCTCAAGTCATTCTCATTTTCAGCAAGCAAAGTTGTATCATCAGCGTATTTCAGGTTGTTAATGATTCTTCTTCCAATCCTGATGCCACATTTTTTTCATGTAGTCCAGGTTCTTGGATTATTTGCTCAGCATATAGATTGAATAAGTATGGGGAAAGGATACAACGCTGACACACTCTCTTCTTGATTATAAACCATACAGTGTCCCCTTGTTCTGTTCGAACGACAGCCTCCTAGTCAAGGTACAGGTTCCTCATGAGTACAATCAATGTTCGGGAATTCCCATTCTTCTCAATGTTACCCATAATTTGCCATGATCCACACAATCAAATGCCTTTGCATAGCCAATAAAGCACAAGTAAACATCCTTCTGGTATTCTTTGCCTTGAACCAGGATCCATCTATCAGCAGCTATGATATCTCTTGTTCCACGTCCTCTTCTGAATTCAGCTTGCACCTCTGGAAGTTCTCTGTCAATATACTGCTGCAACCATTTTTGAATTATTTTCAGTAAGATCTTACTTGCATGTGATATTAATGATATTGTTTGATAATTTCCACATTGTGTGTGATCATCTTTCTTTGGAATGGGTACAAATATGGATCTCTTCCAGTCAGTTGGCCAGGTAGCTCTCTTCCAAGTCTCTTGGCATAACTGAGTGAGTGTCTCCAGTGTGGCATCCTTTTGTTGAAATGTCTCAATGGGTATTCTGTCAATTCCTGGAGCCTTGTTCTTCGCCAGTTCCTTCATTGCAGCTTCGACTCCCTCCTTCAGTACCATTGGTTCTAGATCATATGCCACCTCCTGAAATGGATGAAGATTGATCAGTTCTTTTTGGTACAGTGACTGTGTATTTCTTCCATCTTCTTTTGTTGTTCCCTGCATCATTCAATGTTTTGCCCTTAGAATCTTTCGATACTGCAACTCGAGGCTTAAATTTTTTCTTCAATTCTTTCAGCTTGAGAAATGATGAGTGTGTTCTTCCCTTTTGGTTTTCTAACTCCAGGTCTTTGCACATTTCATTATAGTAATTGGCTTTGTCTTCTCGAGCTGCTCTTTGAAATCTTTGGTTCAATTCCTTTATCTTGTCATTTCTTCTATTTGTTTTAGCTACTCTCTGCTCAAGGGCAAGTTTCTGAGTCTCTTCTGTCATCCATTTGGTCTTCTCTTCTTTTGTTGTCTTTTTAGTGACCTCTTGCTTTCTTCATGGATGCTGCTCTTCATGTCATCCCACAATTCCTCTGGTTTCGTCATTGGTGTTTAATGCAACAAATCTATTCTTTAGATGGTCTCTAAATTCAGGAGGGATATATTCTAGAACATATTTGGGCTCTCGTGGACTTGTTTTAATTTTCTTTAACTTCAAGTTGAACTTGCATATGAGCAGTTGATGGTCTGTTCCTCAGTCAGCCCCTGGCCTGGTTTTGGCTGAAGATATTGAGCTTTTCCATCGCCTCTTGCCATAGATGTAGTCAATCTGATTCCTGTGTATTCCATCTGGTGAAGTCCACGTGTAGAGCTGTCGTTTGTGCTGTTGAAAAAAAGTTGTTTGCAATGAATAAGTCGTTGGTCTTGCAAAATTCTACCATGCGAGTTCCAGCATTATTTCTGTCACCAAGGCCAAATTTTCCAACTACTGGTGATTCTTCTTTGTTTCCAACTTTAGCATTCCAGTCACTAGTGATAATTAATAAATCCTGATTGCAAGTTCTGTCAATTTCAGACAGCAGAAGTTGATAAAAATCTTCAATTTCCTCATCTTTGTCTTGGGTGGCTGGTGCATAAATTTGAATAATAGTCGTATTAATGGGTCTTCTTTGTAGGCATATAGATATTATCCTATCACTGACAGCATTGTACTTCAGGAAAGATCTTGAAACATCTTTTGTTATGATGAATGTCATGCCATTCCTCTTTAAACTGTCATTCCTGGCGTAGTAGATCATATGGTTGTCTGATTCAAAATGGCCAAAACTAGTCCATTTCAGCTCACTAATGCCTAGGATATCAATCTTTATGTGTTCCATTTCATTTTTGACAACTTCCAATTTTCCTTATGAATAGCAGAGAAACACTGTCTGATACATTACTGTGCAAATTTATGAATAGTCCAGAAACATTATCCAATACAGAGGAGGAAGATGAGTCACTTAGCTTTGAAAGCTCTCAAAGTAGGACTGGGAAAGAGCTGCATTATCAGAGTAAAACCAGCCTTACTCATATGGATAAGGTAAAGCTTTCAAGAACTCCATTTGCTGACGTGGCACCACTCAAATTGAGGAAAACAGGAAGCAAACATCCATTAATAATTGGAACATGAAATGTATGAAGTATGAATCTAAGAAAATTGGCACATAACAACAGCAACAACAACAACAGTAAGACTGAATCTAACTTAGAAATGTTGTTGTTGTTGTTGTTATTTGCCATCGAGTCGGCCCCGACTCATAGCGACCCCTCCTTGGGTTTCTGAGGCAATATCACTATGGAGGTAGGAATGCCCAACCTTCCTTCCCAGGAGTGGCTGGTGGGTTTGAACTGCCAGGCTTCTGGTTAGCAGTCAAGTGCCTTAGGCACTATGCTACCAGAGCTCCTAACTTAGAAATGTAAGGAGTTGTTATTTTAAACCATTTCTGTTTGTGCAACTCATTTTACAGTTAATAATGTGACATTTATTCTCTTGTTTGCTCCAATTGTTATTTAAGTTAGTAAATGCATTCTGCCCCATTTCTCCAGGCTTGATTCCCAAGGTAACAGCTAGTGTACTTAAACAGCTTAAGTTTATGTGTCAACATGGCTGGGCTTGGTTTTGAGTGGATGGGCAGCTGGATGTAGTTATTCCCCATAACGCGATTGGTAATCAACTCCATGGTGGAATCTACTGGAGCAGCTGAGTAGCTGCCTTAGGATATGGTCTGCTTCCAGTATATAAGGAGAAGCCTTAAGAAAGGCCTCTGCGGTTTTCGGCATGCTTGGACCCTGCATGCAGCTCAGTCTTCATTCAGCAGCCTGCCATGTTTCCTTCTGATCTTGGGACTGTCTCTGGACTTGAACCAGTGGTCTGCCATGTTGTTTGGTAATCTTGGGACTGTACCACTTTATTTGTCAACCTTGGGCTTTCCTAGTCCTGAGAAGGAATGGAACTGATTTCTAATACTTGAATGACCCTCAGATGTTTTTCTTGGGTAAATCTTCACATTCTCTGTTTCTTCCTCTCTCAAGTAAAGACCTTGCCTTTTTCTCTTCTCCATGTTGTTACATGCCCTTCAGTCTTTTCCACCCATCATGACTCTTTGTACAACAAAATGAACTAATGCTTAGCTCTGCCCCACCCTCAATCCCCAATCCAAATTATTGCTGTGTGAATCCACTATTGCAGCCACGGTGTCATTTCATCTCATTGAGGGTCTTTGTCTCTTTCCCTGACTCTCTATATTATCAAGCATGGTATCTTTCTCCAGGCACTGGACCCAGGTCCAAAAGTACAAGAGATGAATTCTAGCCATCCTTCTAAGGAGAAGTCTGCTGTACTTTTTCCAAGACAGATTTGTTCATTCTTCTAGTAGTCTATGCTATGTTGAATATTCTTCACCAAAACCACAATTCAGATGCATCATTTCTTCTGTGGTTTTCCTTATTCATTGTCCATGCTTTCACATGCATATGAGGCAATGGAAAATACCATAGTTGGATCAGGTGCACCTTAGTCTTCAAAGTGACATCTTTTCTCTTTAACACTTTAAAGAGGTCTTTTGCAGCAGATTTGCTCAGTGCAATATGTCATTTGATTACTTGACCACTGCTTTCAAGGACGTTGATTGTGGATCTAAGCAAAATGCAAACCTTGAGAACTTCAAACTTTTCTCTGTTTATCATGATGTTGCTTATTTATCCAGTTGTGAGAATTTTTGTTTTCTTTGTAGTAAAGTGTAATTCAGTTATAGTCTTTGATCTTCAATAAGGGCTTCAAGTTCTTTTTACTTTCAGCAAACAAGATTGTGTCATCTGCATATCACAGGTTGCTAATGAGTCTTCCTCCAATCCTGATGTCACATTCCTCTTCATATAGTCCAGGTTTTTGGATTATTTGCTCAGCATGTAGTTTGAGTAAGTATGGTGAAAAGATAATATCCTGACTTTCAATGAGAGGAAAGAGCCTTTGTCACAGATCAAATTTACCAAAAAGTTTACATATACTCAAGGCTACATATGTAAGATTTCTGTATCAACTTCATTCGTTTTCAAAAGTCACTTTGGAGCAGATTGTATTTTGAAATCACATTCACTGCTGTATCCATTTCTATCATCCAGTAGCTGCTTAGCCATTACCATATCCTCACTAATTCCTAGTTTAGACTGTGAGTTTCTTTTGTTTGAAGGAAGGCTGCAATGTTTTCTATTTTTTTCCTTTTATTTATTTATTTATTTATTTATTTATTTATTTTTACTAGTTGGATTTGAGGACTGAGCCTGACTCTCTCAGAAATGAAGAAAATTCATGCCAATCTAGAGAATGTGAGAGTAAGGAAGGTTTCAGAAAGAAGACTGTGAAGGGGAGGGAGTGTATTTTATATGTTGCCATGGGCATGGTCAGTTGTGCTGAAAGACCTTCAAAGCCTCTGCCTTATAATACTGGGTTGTTATATTCTTTGCAGATTAGATTCTCAATGAGAACTGAATGGTGGCTTTTGCTTCATGGACATAAAAGTTTTCTTTGTGGAGCCTTATGCCCATTGGAACGAGGAATGGAGCCCACCTCACCAGGCAGGTGGAAGGTTTTCATGTAGTGGAGGCAGAACAGAGGACTGGCTTTATAGAGTGCCCTATCAGGTGGATACATATTTGACACAAGAACGCTGAGTTATCAAGTTTTCTCCAAGGGCAATCATATATCTTGGGGAGTCAGAGCCAAATTATATTTGACATTTCATTTAAAGCCTGAGACATCTTGATGTTAAACCAGAGTAGAAGAGTGCTAAAGCATGAGGTCATTCAATTTGACATAGAGGATCTTTCTATTCCTCTCTCACCTGCATGGGTAACAGACAAGTCCTGATAGTTCTTCCTTATTTCATCCAGTTGAAAATCACTGAGTTAGCTCTCTGCTGAAATGACACTAGCTCATTCTGTCTGGCGACGTGAAAGGAACACATCTGGCATCATTTAGAAGCTGCATCCTGGCTGGTGTTATTTATGCAGTGAGTGAAAAAAAGCTATATTTACTTGGTTTACTCTCCAGATTGAAGAGATAGAGGGATTTTTATTTTTTATTTTTTTTTTTTTTGCCTGTATGAATGAGAGATACACCCATCAGGTGACATTTTCCCCAAACGGAGGAGGTGGGCCACAGGAGCCTGGGAAAACACCCTTTCATTCAAGGTGGCGGTGAATCCCATATTCTTTCCTTTTCATGAAAGTTTTACACTTGTCCATGTGGATTTGGAAGAGAGAGCAGAGATGAGAAAAAAGGAAGAAGGAAGGCTAATTTAAACCAGTGTTCTCTAGATGGTATGAAAATAAAGTATCATATTGCCTAAAACTAAGAAATATGTAAGTATATTATATTAACACGGTGGTACATGAATATAATTCATAGGTAAAGAAATGTAAATATATTAAGAAACAACGCTTTTTTTTTTTTTTTTTCAAACTGGAAGCTGTGTGTGATCAAGAAGTCCATGAATGGTGCAAGTAGTTAAAATACTCTGCTGTTAACCAAAAGGTCGGAGGCTCGAGTCCACCCAGAGATACCTTAGAAGAAAGGCTTGACAATCTACTGCTAAAAAAGTCAGCCATTGAGCCCCATGGACTACAGTTCTAATCTGACACACATGGGGTCACCATAAACTGGAATTGACTTAACAGAAACTGTAAATTCGTGCATGATTAAAAATATTTCCAGACAATCAGCCACTGGCTTACACTGATGGTGTCGTTAACCTCTGCCTTACCAAAAAACCAAACTCACTGCCTTCGAGTCAAATCTGACTCATAGCGAACACTCCTTGGGTTTCCAAAGCTTTCTCTCTATGGAAATAGGTTGCCCAGTATTGCTTCCAAGGAGTATCTGGTGGGTTTGAACCACCAGTCTTCTGGTTAGCAGTCAAATATCTTAGGCACTACGTCATCAGAGCTCCCAACCTTTGCATTAAGAAGTTACAAAAACAGAGTCTATAGTAATTATTTCATAAATACCTAGTGTGTAAATAGTTCTGTGCTAAATTTAGCAACATAAATCAAGAATGATGTTGGTCCTTGCCGTCAAAGTGCTCCCATGTGGGGAAGTGAAAGGAATATGCAGAGTCCCAAGGAAGCTGCTGAGGACTAGGATGTGCATCTATCTTTTAATATCCACTAGCTCTTGTGGCATAGTGCCTAAGGCATTTGACTGCTAACCAGAAGGCCTGCAGTTCAAATCAACCAACCATTCCTTGGAAGGAAGGTTGGGCAATCTACTTCCGTAGTGATACCACCTCAGAAACCAAGGAGGGGTTGCTATGAGTCGGATCCAACTCCATGGCAGTGCATTGCGTTGTTGCATATTTCTGCCAAGCCTGCCAAGATGCAGGTGATCAATAATGGTGGAGTGAAGGAATGAGTGATTGAGGGAATAAAGAAATGAAAAAGTGCTCTGTCACATCAGACCTACATCAGACTTAAGGGTCAATGGAGAACTCAAAATGGCCTAGTGGCAGTGGTCACAGGGAACTCAGAAGAAAGAGAAAGAGAAAGAGAAAAAATGACAAACTGAGTATTCGTATTTTATCTCTGAACTTCTACAAGTGTAGCCAATTTCTTCTCAGGCTCTCTTGTTAAAAGGGCTCCTCCACAAATGAGAACAAACACGCTGATCCCTCAAGCACCATCTGTCTTTGCACCTCTCTGCTCCAAAATATCTGTTTTGCTTCATTAATATCTCTTCTTAAAATACCCCTTTAATGTTACAGCCAAATCATTATGCTTTTGTGTTGTGGTATTGGTGAACAATACTGGAAGTACCATGGACTGTCAGAAAAATGAACAAATCTGTCCTGGAAGAAGTGCAGCCAGAATGCACCTTGGAAGTGAAAATGGTCAGACTTCATCTCACCCTGCTTTGGTCATGTTTTCAGAAGGGACCTGGAGAAGAATATGCCTGGTAAATTGGAGGATCAACAAGATGGAATGACACAGTGGCTGCATTGATGAGCTAAGGCATAGCAGGGGTTGTGGGGATAGCACAGGACCAGGCAGTGTTTCATTCTGTTGTACATATGGTCGCTGTGAGGAGGAGCCGACTCGATGGCACCTAACACCAGCAACAACAAATGTTACAGAACACATACAAATGTATTGCAGAATTTTAGAAAAATAAAAATAAAAAACCAAAATAGCACATCCTCATCATTAAGAAGTCACCACTGCTATCATCTTGGGGCATATCCATCTATGCTTATCTACAACAAATTTGATGAGATCATACTATGCATACTACTCTGAAGCCTGCTTCTTTTTCAACTACAGGTATACCTTAAAGATATTGTAGGTTCACTTCCAGCATACCTCAATAAAGCAAATATAACAATTAAATGAGTCACATGAGGTTTGTTTGTTTTTTTTTTTTGTTTCACAGTGCATATAAATGTTGTTTACACTATACTGTATCTACTAAGTGTGCAATTGCATTATGGAAAACTTTGAAATATTATGAGGATTACCAAAATGCAATAAAGAGACACAAAAGGAGCACATACTAGGCGGGGCAAGATGGCGGACTAGGCAGAAGGATTGCACAGACCCTCTTCAACAAAGAAAAGGGAAACCAATTAATACAGACACAGAAGATAATCTTGGA
>NW_006921748.1:5050823-5057097 GCF_000298275.1 Orycteropus afer afer
ACAAAAAAAAAAAAAAAAAAGGAGCACATACTGTTGGAGAAATGGCGCCAATAGACTTGCTAAACACAGCATTGCCACAAAACTTCAGTTTGTGAAAAATGCATTTATATCCTGTGAAATGCAGTAAAGTGAAGGGCATTGAAGGATATGCCTGTAATCATCTTCACCTTTGAATTTTAGTAGATGAAATTCATCAACTCTTCTCACAAATGACATTCAAATGACTTTTGCAGTTGACTTGTTCAATATCAATCGAGGACCACACTGAACCACTTTGTTATGGTCTCTTAGTTGTGTGCTGAAACTAGCTTGTACCCATGCATGAGACACAGTTGTGAAGTTCTCAGGAGTTTTGCAAGCTGTTTGACATCACGTTGATCACTTACGGTTGCCACAGTGGGAATACTGACAACATGGAAATAGGCAACTGCTTCAAATCAGAGCCTCCCCATTACCCATTGCCACTTGTCTTTTTTTTATGCTAGCAGCCCCCTCCTCCCACTTCCCTTTTGTCCTTTGATACTGACTTGTTAAGGAGATTAGGTTAGTTTTTCTGTAGAATGTACTTATTACCTTCTACCTTTGTCTGGTTTGTGGTGTCCTTTGGTCTAGGTGTCTCTTACCAAACCAAACCAAACTCTCTGCTGTCGAGTCATATCCTACTCATAGTGACCCTTCCTTGGGTTTTCGAGGCAGTATCACTACAGAAGTAGATTGTCCAAACGTCCTTCTGAGAAGTGGCTGGTGGGTTTGAACTGCCAGCCTTTTGGTTAGCAGTCAAATGCCTTAGGCACTACGCCACCAGAGATATCCTTCATATTGCCCATATAGAGGAAGACAGGTCTAAAGGCATAAAGGATTCAAATAAAATATTTCTGGCTGAATTTAATTGCTTTGGATATATTATTGTAATACTGTATTACACCATAAGATGCATAATAACTGGTTAATCCATCCTTACTAATACTAACATTGACCCTTGGATTAAAGAAATGACAATTCAGTCCCTTCTTATAGAATTGTATTTTTCTCTTGGGACTAGAGAGTCACTTGGGTAGTATTAATTTCCACTCTATGAATATACTGCTGTACAAACCATTTACCTACTGATTTTGACACCGAGTAATAAGCCTTGCCTGAAGCAGTCGATTTAATTAGGATTTGTAAATGTTTTTAAAATTCCATTACTCCTTCTTCGCTTGTTATCTGACATTCTTATGTAGGGAAGTGCTTCCCTTTGCCTATTCTACTACTTTTTTTGCCCTGAAACCCAGTTTCTAACAGAAAGGGAGGATAAAGGATTAACTCATATCCTCTACTTCCCAATTTTCAAAGAGAAGAATTGCTTGAATACCTAACTCAAATGGTGACAAATTAGTTTTTTATGACTTTCTTTTTTAAAGTATCATTATGGAGTTATTGATTTTTTATTGATTCAATCTGTTTCAATCCACTAAACTCATTATTCTTTTTGAGGTTCAAATTGTCACAATGTGTCCCAGTACATTGACCCTGGGTCTGTTTGGCACAGCCCCATAAATCTTAAAAGGCTCCATGCTTTCTGTCACAACTACAGGTTGCAGCCTCACCTTCACCCACTTCTGCCCCAGAGCTGGAATCAATCATTTCTCTAGAGGGCTTTGGTGTCTTTTAGTGCAGAATGGTATTACAGGCCACAATCTGGACACCAAGGTTGCTCACTGCTATTGGGATTATATTGCTTCTAGGCTATTTTGTGACCTTTAAACATACATATTTAAAATTTAGGCATCCATATTCATGATTTAAAGTAAAATTTGACATTAAACTATTTTCACTTATACTTTTCATTTTATACATATATATCTGTTTTCTCTCATACTGCAAGTTTTCTTCCCAGCATCATTTAACTTAATCACATATTTGCTTTAATATATAATATTAAAAACAATTTGAAAACATTACTACCAATTACAAAATAAACAATATAATCACTGAAGAAGGTTTAATGTTTTTATATGTGTAGCAGTTCTTTTTTCTTTAGAATATCTCCAGTTATGGATGTACAGTATTTCTGGTGCAGTATGATTAAAGCATTGTGCTGCTAAGCAAAAGGTCAGGAGTTTGAACCCACCAGCAACCCTGTGGGAGAAAGATGTGGCAGTCTGCTTCATTAAAGATTGACAGCCTGGGAAACACTAAGGGACAATTCTACTCTGTCCTACAGAGTCACTATGCATCAGAATCAACTCAATGGTGGTGGTTTTTTTGGGTTGTATGTACAGTCAAACTACAGCGTTGGCTAATTCTTACAAAGGAAATCCTTTTGTGGTGTGGTTATGATGCCAATTTACTATATAGTTAGAATCACTTGTTTTCAATTTGAACAGTTGTTTCTAATTTAATTCTCTTACAAAGTGAATGTTGCTGTTGTTATTATTGGTTTCCACTGAATCGATTCCAACTCACAGCCGCCCCGTTATGTGCAGAATAGAACTCCTCCGTAGGGTTTTCAAGGCTGTGACATTTCTGGAACAGATCACCAGGCCTTTCTTCCAAGATGCCTGTGGGTAGGTTTGAACCACCAATCTCTTGGTCCAGTGTTTAACCATTTGTGCTACCCATGGACTCCCCAAAATTTAATAAAGAAAAAAACAAAACAAAACAAAAAATAAAACAATCTCACTGCCGTCGAGTCTGTTCCAACTCATAACAACCTCTCCTTGGGTTTCCGAGGCAGTATCTCTATGAAAGTAGATTGCCCAGTCTTCCTTCTGAGGAGTGGCTGGCAGGTTTCAACCTCCAGCCTTCTGGTTAGCAGTTAAATGCCTTAGGCACCACCAGAACTCCTCCTAAAAGTTAACACATTAGTATAATTCAAAAGTCAAAACAATGCTAATAACTATACACACAGAATCTTGCTTTCACTATTTCCCCTTCACCAAATTCATGTAATCATTAATAATAATATTTTATTGTTTAAACTCTCAGTGTTCCTTCTTGATACACTCTCCCCCATGAAATTTATATGCCCTTTAGTGTCTTGAGTTTTTTTTATTATTCTACAATATTTATTGAACATCTTTTCATATTAGATCAAGAATATTGTCTTCATTCTGTTTTACCTTTGCAGAGCCCTTCTTCTTGAGGATATACAATAGTTATTTAGCCCATACCCTATTGCTGGACACTTGGATTCTCCCCAATCTTACCTCATTACAATGAGCAATTATATTTCAATGAAAAATTGTATATAAATGTCATTTCCTACTTGCACAGGCAGATATGTGGGATAAGGTCCCAGAAGTGGAATTACAGAATGCAAAGGAAAACCCATCTGTCATTTTGTGAGATGTTGCCAAATCCTTTCCCTCAGAGAATGGACCATTGTACTCTCTCACCAGCAATATGGAGCCATCCATGAGAATGTCTGTATTCTAATGCATCAACTCCAGGGTGTGTTGTGGAACTTTAGGTGAGAAATGGTATCTCATTAGAGCTTTAATTTGCATTTCATTTAGTGTGAAATCTACAGGCCCTTCCTATCTTTGAAGGTTACTTGTAACATTTTTCTAACTTTTTTTTGTCCCATGCTCATTTTTCTATTGAATTATTCCTCTTTCTCTTCCAGATTTCTAGGTCTTTGTAATTACCATAGATCTGTGCCTATAATGTAGGTTTTTTTTTTTTTTTTTTTTTTCTGTTTCTCATTTCTTTTGACTTTGGTGACTATGTCCTTTGACATGGAGAAGAGTTTTTGTTTTTATTTGCTCATATCTGTAAATATTTACTCCTGGTTCTGAGTTTTGAGTCATAGTTAGAAAGACCTTGTCCACTCCAAGGAATTTCCTATCTTTTATTTTTCTGTTTTTTTTTTTTTTTAACACCATTTTATTTTATTTACATTCAAATTTTTGATCCATTTAGCTCATTATCTTCCAACGTATTTTCAAAGTCCTTGACTCCTGGTTCTGACTCCAATTTCCTGCTTTATCTTCTATTGATATTTTACATTGATGCATGATGTGTTTGCAAGTCCTTGACTCCTGGCTTTCACTCCAATTTCCTGCCTTATCTTGCATTGATACCTTCTAATGATATCTACGGTGCCCTACAAAATACCTCATTCTCTCACTTTTAACACCTCTATACGTCTGTTCTATAGGAGCTCTCATGGCATAGTGGATAAGTCATTTGGCTGCTAACTAGAAGGTCAGTGATTCAAATCCACAAGCTGCTGTGTGGAATGAAGATGGGGCAATCTACTTCGATAAAGATTTATAGCATCAGAAACACAATGGGGGCTGCTATGAGTCTGAATCAACTCCAAGGCATACATAGTCCTCTTTCTCTGTAACTTACAAAAATCTTACCTATCCTTAAGGCCCTAAATGTTTTATTGAAGATATCAGAGCCCAGCATATCCAATATTTGTCTCTGTATCCTCTCATTATCTATAATATTTACCACTGGTGTTACTGAGTTGATGGATGATATACACTCCTTTGCGTTTTCAGTCTGTGCCTATACAAAATGACTAACAATAAGCTACTTGAAATCAGGAAGCATATTTTATTTCTCTGTGTGTCCTTAAGGAGCCCTGATGTTGCAATGGTTAAGCACTCAGCTACTAATTGAAAGGTCAGTGATTGGAACCCACCAGGTGCTCTGCAAAAGGAAAGATCTAGTGATCTGCTCCCATAAAGATTGCAGCCTAGGACATCCTATGGGCCAGTTCTTCTCTGTCCTGTAGGTCTCTATGAGTCAGAATAGACTCAGCAGCATACAAAACAAAAACAACAACATGTGTCATCTTCTGCTTCAAGAAACACAATTAATTCCTTGTCATATCCAAGATCTTTGTACATTTGAGGTATTTTCATCCAAAAATGGAAAGATACTCTCTTTTGGTCCTTTCTATACTGATAAGAAATTACTTATCACCACTGCATTACATGGAGCTCTAGTAGCATAGTGCCTAAGGCACTTGACTGCTAACCAGAAGGCTGGCAGTTCAAACCCACCAGTCACTGTTCGGAAGGAAGGTTGGGCAGTCTACTTCCGTAGTGATACCGCCACGGAAACCCAAGGAGGGGTCTCTATGAGTCGAGTCCGGCTGGACAGCGCATAACAACAACAACAACAACCACATTACATGCTGAAAATTCTAACTAAGAGCCAGGATAATTTGTTAGAATGGGGAAGAAAAGGATATAAATATAATATATGAAATTTGTAATCAGGGCAATAATTCCACTCATGTGGTCAGTGACTCTAATCTCCCCATGGAGGCCATAGTTGCTCAGCAAACCAAGAGACCAAGATTTGAGTTTTAAGAAAAACACAGGGCCAGACAGGATTTACTGCTGCCCTAGTAACCCAGATCTTAGTTTCTCAAACCATTGACTTTAAAAAAGTGTTGGTTTTACTCAGTTTTGCATTTTGGAAGTGGAATGAGAAGTGATAAACTTGGACAGCAATGGAAGAGGGATGGAAGAGAGGTATTTGGGGTAATGTAGATTGAGATACATTGGTTGTGGTGACAATCTATGAAAAGCTAAGAAAGTAAAAGCTATCATGTACAGTTTGGGGAAAATCACACCAAAGCCAGAGGTAAGGCAGAGTAGGAAAGGCTAGCTTTCTCTTCAGGGCTATAGCTTTCTTCAAAAAACTAGTCCTGTTTGTTTGATAGGATAGAGTATAATCATATCTGTGCAACGGTGTCTGAGACTGTCAGCATCCCTTAATCAATATTAGAGACTCCTCCACAAAGAACTGTTTACAATTGAGGAGTTGATGAATTCAGGCTATATCTCCTGTATGGAAGGATCTTGATGATTGACATCAATTAAATTATTTCTTATAATCTACCTCTGAAGTTTTGTGCTTAATTAGTGAAAATGGGTTGGTATAGAATACAAAGTTCATAAGTGTTTACATTTGCTATTTCATTAATTTCTTGATTTCCTTGTTGATGGCCTATTATCTTTTAGGCTCTTAGCTAGGCTCTGAATATGTAAAGATATAATCTGGTGTTCAGGGATTTTATAGAATAATGCAATGATTTTCTTGGTTTTTCTATTTTTTAATCTCACAAACTAGCACTAAATGAATTTTAGCTTGGATCATAATTTCTTTATTTATTCATAACCTAACTGATTATTGGACTACTGTAACATAGATATTATAAAACTTGTACAAAAATAAACAAAAAAGAATATGATAAAAAGAAAATTGGAAGTTCTAATATTTTTCTGGAGCTCTGGTAGCATAGTGGCTAAGACACTTGCCTGCT
>NW_006921748.1:5062213-5062707 GCF_000298275.1 Orycteropus afer afer
GGGGTCGCTATGAGTCGGAAACGACTCGACGGCACTTAACAACAACAACAACATACTTATTTAAACTGTATGATGAGAAAATATTGCAGGAAGTTGTACTAACTGAAGAAGAACATGGCACCAGGATTGGAGGAAGACTCATTAACAACCTATGATATGCAGATAATACAACCTTGCTTGCTGAAAGGGAGAGAACTTGAAGCACTTATTGTTCATCATGATCAATGACTTCAACCTTCAGTATGGATTGCAGCTCAGCCTAAAGGAAACAGAAATTGCCACAACTGGACCAATAAGCAACATTATGATACATGGAGAAAAGATTGAAGTTGTAAAGGATTTCATTTTACTTGGATCCACAATCAACACCCCTGGAAGCAGCAGTTAAGAAATCAAAGAATTAGCATAGTGGCTAAGACACTTGCCTGCTAACCAGACGGCTGGCGGTTCAAACCCACCGGCCACTCCTCAGAAGGAAGGTTGGGCAATCCTAC
>NW_006921748.1:5063340-5065603 GCF_000298275.1 Orycteropus afer afer
TATATACCATATATATAAGTATATATATACTATATAAAATGACTATATATACCAATGTATACACCACATTATCACATTGTGTTAAGGGCAAAAGGACCTAACATTGATTCTTAATTCCTCTCTCATAGTCTCATAAGGAACTGTTGATGACCTTAATCAGTGGCTGATTAAAGGACTTTTTCTAGTTCAGTTTTTATTTTCTTCTTGGTGCTACACAGTATTCTTTTCTCTATTGGTTAATAATAGGGTGTCTGACTCTTGATTCAGTGGCTCTAGCCTTTAAGTTCTCAGAACAATACCAGAGATTGACTATGGAACAGAGCATCAATTGCAAGTTCAAGTAGAAGTTGAAGAAAATTAAAACAATCCATGAGAGCCAAAGTATTATATCATACCTGAATTGAGAGACCATCTCATGAATAGATTTGATGCATTGAACATTAATGGCTGAAGAGTAGATGACTTGTGGGACATCATACATAAAGAAATCAAAAGGTCATTAAAAAAACAAGGAAGAAAGAAAAGACAAAAATGGATGTCAAAAGAAACTCTGAGATTTGCTCCTAAACAAAAAGTCACTAAAGCAAATGGAAGAAATGATGAAATAAAGAGCTGAACAGAAGATTTCTAAGAATAGCTTGAGAAGACAAAGTAAAGTATTATAATGAAACATGTAAAGACTTGGAGTTAGAAATCCAAAAAGTAATAACACACTTGACATTTCTCAAGCTGAAAGAACTGAAGAAAAATTCAAGGCTCTAGTTGCAACATTGAAGGATTCTATAGGCAAAATATTGAATGATGCAGGAAACTTCAAAGAAGATGGAAGGAATACACAGAGTCACTGTACCAAAAAGAACTGATTGACGTTCAACCATTTCAGGATATGATCAAGAACCAATGGTTTTGAAGGAAGAAGTCTGTGCTAGTTCAGTTTGTGTGTCAACTTGGCTGGGCGTAGTTGAGTGGCTGGACAGCTGGATGTAGTATTCCCCATGATGAGACTGGTAATCGTCTCCATGGTGGAATCTACTGGGAGCAGCTGAGTAGCTGCCTTAGGGACTGTGGTCTGTTTCCTGTAATAAGCAGAAACCTTGGAAATAGTCTCTAGCATATAGTATGCTTGGACCCTGCATGTAGCTGTGTCAATGTTCAGCAGCCTGCCATGCTCTGCCAACCTTGGGACTTAAAATGAACTTGAACTAATGGCCTGCTGTGTGGTTTGGTAAAATCTGGACTATGCCTTTTTACTTGTCAACCTTGGGCTTGTCAGCCTCAGCAGCCAGCAGCTATCTGAGTGAAGAAAAACTCTAGCTCCAGTGGGCTGGAAGCAGGAGGCAGAGCTGGACCCCAAGTTGAGGGGCTTTCACCCAGTCCCTAGAGCCTGGCACTTTGAGCTTGAACTTAAAGCCTGCAAACTGTAAGAGTATAAACTCCTGTTTGTTAAGGCCATCCCATTTGTGGTATGTTCTTGTCAGAGTGGCACTAGGTAACCAGAACAAAGTCCAACATGGACTGAAGGAATTGGTGAAAACCAAGGCCCCAGGAATGCACAGAATACCAATTGAGATGTTTCAACAAATGAATGCAATGCTAAATGTTTACTTCTCTGTGCCAAGATATTTGGAAGACAGCTACCTGGAAAAGGTTCATATTTGAGCCCATTCCTAAGAAAATTGATCCAACAGAATGTAGAAATTATTGAACAATATCATTAATATCATGGGCAAGTAAAATTTTGCTGAAGATAATCCAAAATGATTGCAGCAGCACACTGACAGTGAACTTCCAGAAAGTCAAGCCAGGTTCAGAAGAGGATGTGGAGTAAGGGGTATCATTGCTACTTTCAGATGGATCACTGCTGAAAGGAGAGATTACTAGAAATATATTTCCCTTTGTTTTATGGGCTTGAAAATGCATTCAAATGTGTGGACCATAAAAAATTATGAATAACATGAAGATTGGGAATCCCACGGCACTTAATTGTGCTCATGTGGAAACTTTACATAGACCAAGAGGCAGTCATTCAAACAGAACAAGGGGGCTTAAAATTAGGAAAGGTATATGTCAGGGTTGTTTCCTTTCACTATACTTATTTACTTATCGGTTTGTCCTACTGTGGTGACATGTAGACGTGAGTTTTGAGGCTGAGCCTCTGGTGTTAATACACAGCGAGATGCACCTGGTGCATAGGTAACAGCCAGTTTATAGACTGAGACAGACTAGGAAGAAGGAAGAGGCCGTCCACTTCTGAAAGAATTGG
>NW_006921748.1:5068948-5090287 GCF_000298275.1 Orycteropus afer afer
TGGGCAATCCTACTTCCGTAGTGATACTGCCTCGGAAACCCAAGGAGGGGTCGCTATGAGTTGGGTTTGACTCGATGGCACATAACAACAACAACAACAACATTATTGCATTGGGTAAATCTACAAAAGACTTCTTTAAAGTATTAAGAAGTAAAGATGTCACTTTGAGAACTAACCAAGGCCTTTTTTTTTTTTTTTTTAATTGTGTTTTCGTGCAAATTTGCAGAGCAGAATTTGTTTTACATTCAATAGTTCATGTACATTTGGTTTCACTCCCTGATTAATATCCCCAACCCTAACCCATTTTTCTCCCTTCCTTTCTCTTCCCTATCACACCCTGCCACCCCATGCCCTTCTTAATTATGCACTCCTGTCTGTCCAGCTTTCCCTTCATATGAATGATGCCACTCTGGTGCCCCATGCCCAATTGCTCCAAGGGGTGTATCTCTGTAGAGTAAGTGGGTCCATTGCCTTGGGTTGGGTGTTCTGCAAGTAAATCTTTCTACTGTTGGGCTGAGAGCCAGACCTTGGGAATGAGTCCTATCCCAGGCCTGAAGTGTATCCCAGGGCCATAGTCTTGGGGGTCCTGCTAGCCTCCATCTGACCAGTAATTCTAGTTACTATTGTGTTTTTGAATTGTGTTCCACATTTTTCCTCTCACTCTATCCAGTTTTGATCCCTTCCTGAGTGGTTGCAATGCCATGTTTCTTTAACTGCCTCATATGCATGCAGAGGCTGGACAATGAATAAGGAAGACTGAAGAATTGATGTATTTGAGTTATGGTGTTGGCGAAGAACATTGAATATACCATGGATTGCCAGAACAAACAAATCTGTCTTGGAAGAAGTACAGCCAGAATGCTCCTTAGAAACCAGGATGGTGAGATTTCATCTCATATACTTTGATATATTACCAGGAGGGACCAGTTCCTGGAGAAGCATATTATGGTTGGTAAAGCATAGGGTCAACCAAATAGAGGAAGATCTGCAACAAGATGGATTGACACAGTGGCTGCACAATGGTATCAAACATATCAGGCACAATACCTATGTGTGAGGATAGCACAATACCATGTAATGTGTCATTCTCTTCTACATGTGATCACTAAGAGTTGGAATTGACTCAATAGCAATGAACAATAACAACAGTTGTTAAGTTGTAATCTGTGCTTAAATACTCAAAGTACAGCCTTTATGTGCAGAATCTCTATCAGTCATTTCTTTTAATATTTAATTTTGTTTTTGATGAAAATAAAATGGTTTTGGTAAAACCCTTTCGTTTTCCACAGTTTCTAGACATAACGACCAGTGACATTATTTCTTCACATTATGTCAACATTCTCGTTATTTCTGTTCTAGTTGTTTCATCTCCACTTACTTAAAGTCCCTGTCCTCAATCTTCTCATCTATCCTTTAAAATGTCTGTTGACCCTATGTAGCTAATAAAGAAAAAAAAGAAAGAGAGGAAGGAACAAAATATGCAAGGCTGGTAGTCTTTACTCTTTGGGCTAAACTGTTACTTAGTTTAAAAGTGACTTCAAGAGGTAGTTTTAATTCAAAGTTTGAAGAGATTGTCAAAGCCATACTTTCAGGGGCTCCTTCAGCCTCAAAAGGGAGCTCTGGCAGCGTAGCACCTAAGCATCTGACTGCTAACCAGAAGGCTGGCAGTTCAAAGCCACCAGCCACTCCTTGGAAGGAAGATGGGGCAATCTACTTCCATAGAGATACTGCCTTGGAAACCCAAGGAGGGGTTGATATGAGTTGGATCCGACTCGACGGCAGTGAGTTTGATTTTTTGGTTTCAGCCTCAATAGGTCCTGTAAGTCATTATTCTGTAAGATTTTGATGTTCTATTCCACTTTGTTCTCTTCTTATCAGGATTCATCTATTGTGTCCCTTCTATCAGTCAATTTTGATGAAAGATTTGTTGCCTGTCCTGTGGTCTGTGAGAATTCTGGCTCCAGCTGTATGATGCCACAACTTGTTGTGATTGCCATGTCTGGACTCTTCTTAATGAAATATATTCTCTATGGATTATAGTATTTGTGGTTTAGGTTGGATTATACTTACTTACTTCCTTCTTGAAATCCTAATTGAAAAATTAGTTTTCATTGTGCAGAACATGAGCGCCATGGCATTTCCTATAGACATTATTAAATATCTCCATAGCAACAACATCTTAGGACACCACATTAATCACTTATACCTAATATTTTGTGAGTTACAATAAAATAGAAATATTAATGCTACATTTGAAATGTAATTTTCTTTTTTAAACTTCAGGCTTACTATCCCAAATATAAAGAGAAATTTAAGGTATTTTTCAAGTGGTACACAGGAGACTTGTTTTAGAGGATATAAAAGAATAATTTCTAATTTCATAGTTATTTGAAAATAATTTTAAAATGTTTTAAAAATATCTCTCATTTCAGCCCCCAGCAATTTACTTTGCAATATTAATTTATTTGGAAGAAGTCTCTTGCAGATGTATCTGTATTCTGTGTCAGAATTATTCAGCTTTCAAACTGGTACAATTGAAATTACTGAAGGCTTAGTGAATTTTAAGTCTTAGTTTAGGGCTAAGCTGACAAACAACAAAGGGGAAAGACTAGTGATATGAGCACTCTTCTGGACCACAAAAGAACTCTGATTGAACCCTTTAGCAAACATCTGCTCTTTCTTTATGGGCCCTTCTTAACTGTCTCTGTGTAATTCTCCATTTGCAATATTAAGTAACAATATTCACAAACATACATTTATAGGTTAGCTCTTTGAAGAATGTATAAATGTCCAAGGATAAAAATATAACTAAACCGAGCATTTTTTAATTTCCCCAGCCATATTATGAACAAAGCAATTGTTTTCCTGCGCTGGCATAGGAAACCTCAGTTGTTGCCAAGCCATCCAGTTATGTTGGAGATCAAAGTGACTGAAATTGTAGCATTATTTTAAACTGAAAATCATATGAAATAACTTTAATACAGCTCTTGGGATGAATGAAAGTGAGTTCAGGAAGTTGAACCTTTTTTAAGGATCATTAAGTTGTCCTTAGGAGCTTTGGTAGTGTATTGCCTAAGGCACTTGACTGCCAACCAGAAGGCTGGTGGTTCAAACCCACCAACCACTCCTCAGAAGAAAGGTTGAGCAATCTACTTCTGTAGTGATACCACCTCAGAAACCCAAGGAGGGGTTGCTACGAGTCAGGTCTGACTTGATGGCACATAACAACAACAATTTTATTAAGGCCTATATTCCCCCTAGACCACCTGCTCCAGGAATGAAGAGGCTTTCTGTTTTATACAATGAAATGCCAAAAGAACAAACAAATCTACCTTGGAGGAAGTATAGTCAGAATGCTCCTTAGAAATGAGGATGGTGAGACTTTGTCTTGCTTACTTTGGACATATTATCAGGAAGGACCAATCCTTGGAGAATGACATCATATTTGATGTAATTATCGATATCTCATTTTTGGTTTGGTTTTGGTCAACTTTCCTAGGACAAGATTCTCAGTGTTATGTAATTATCCTCCATGTTGTGATCTGAGATAAGGTGTCACCTAGAAGGTATGCCGTACATGCAATATATATGGATGTTCTGGCAAAGGTCTCCCTCTCTCTCTTGATCCTGCATCTAACTTGTCATCTTCTGACCTTCAGTTCTTGGGGTGAGAGTCAGCAGCCTGACCTGCTGATTTTGGGTTTGTTGCCCATCCCACCACGTGAATGAGATGAAGAATCAAGCCTGATGCCTAACCCGTGTTTTGGGATTTGTCAGCCTTAACAATTGCTTATACTCCATTTCTTTGAACTAAATCTCTTTTTATAATACATAGATATAATATGCTTCGTTGAGTCTTCTACTCTAGATACCCCAACCTAAGATATTTTGTACTGAGAATGGTTCTAGAGGAAAAAAGTCATAAGGATAAGTTTTCTGAATTGCTTCTCAGTCTGACTAGTCTTAAAAGCACTGATGACTCTATCTCTAGTAGTAAAGAGAGCAGTGCTAATTCATAGCATGAGGTGGCAATGGAGATATGCAAAATACCATCACCACTAGATCAAACATTTGTGAGAGACAAGGCTCTAAGTGATTATATATTTGATATTTTTATAAAATTTTGTCAGAATGAGAAATATAAGGAAGTTAGCTTGTTGATCCTACCTTCACTAGACAAAGTGGTGAAAAAAAGGGATGAATTCAAAGCTTCAGAGTCACAGCTTAAGCACTGCACATAAGACCTGAAAGTTACCACTTCTGCTCTGAAAGAAAGCCTGATTGCTTGCAGTAACAAAGCCAATATTGTCAAAAACCATATCCACAGTCTTGCCATAAGGATGGCTGAATTGCAACACCAATTGAATTCCAAACCTCAAACAGTGTCTGAAGTTAAAGTGAGGACACTGATTGGCAAGAAATAGGGTCCTGAAATTTGGAATGCAGACATAGGGCAGAGAATTAGGAAGTTAGGGACACTGAGCCCCTATATTCCATTGAATCACCCCTGCCAACAGAACCAACCCTCTTACTCTTATGTGAAGAAATTACTTACTTCCTGTTTATCTGCTCAGCCACCCTCCCTAGTAAAACCGTTATCCCTTCCATTCCCATCAGATGAGATTGATCCAGCTATCTGAAGAGTCTGTGACATATTGTCTGAGGCATAACCTGGGACATCACCTGAGGCAAATGCCTTACAAGACATTGCTGAATGTCCTCAGGACCCACCCCCCATCACCTATAACTAGATTTCAGTCAACGCAATCCCCAAGAGGTGAAATACAAAGTGTGACCCAAGAGAAGTTCTGCTACCTACAATCCTAAAGAACTGCTTGAGTTTTCTAATATATACAAACAGAAACCTGTGGAATATTTGTAGGAATGGCTTTTAAGGGTGTGGAATAATGGTGCAATATGAAGTTAGATCAGTCTGAGCTAATTGATATGGGCCCCCAAGTGGCCAGAGTGGCTTGCACAGCAGCCTGAACCTTTTGCAGAGCCTTCTTTTGTTATAGGCCTCACTCAAAACCAATGGTGCTTGAAATGCCAGTGGCAGATAGAGATGCTGGTTGGAGTCTTTGGCAAGCCTTTATTGGTGAATCACAGCACAGACCCTTAAGAATTTTGAGTAAAGTCCTACCATCCTCTGTTGATAATCACTCTCCTTTTGAGAAACGGTTTTTGGTTTGTTACTTGGCTTTAGTAGAGACTAAATACTTAACCATGGGCCAACAAGTCACAACATGGACTGAGTTATCCATCATGAACTGGCGGTGTTTGACCCATAGAGTCATAAAGTTGGACATGCACAGCAGCACCACATCATTAAATGCATATGGTATATACAAGATTGGGCTCAATCAGGACCTGAAGGCACAAGTAAGTTACATGAGAATGTTGCTAAAATGCCCATGGTCTCCACTCCTGTCATATTACTTTTCTTCTCCCAGCCTGCACCTCTAGCATCATGGGGATTTCCTTATGATCAGTTGACTGAGGAAGAGACAACTCATGCCTAGTTTAAAAATGGTCCTGTGTGATATGCAGACACCACTCAGAAATAGACAGTGGCAGCACTGTAGCCCCTTTTTGAGCTCTCTGGGACCTTGTGAAGGAAATCCTCCCAGTGGACAGTACTTCTAGCACTTCACTTTATTAGTTTTTCTTTGAAGAAGAGATGGTCAGATGTGTGATTGAATACTGATTCATGGGCTCTGGCTAATAGTTTGGCTGAATGATCAGGGACTTGGAAGAAATATGAATTGGAAATTGGTGGTAAAGATGTATTGGAAATTTGGACAGATCTCTCAGAATGGGCCAAATAAGTAAAGGTATTTGTTTCTCATTTGAGTGCTCATCAAAGGGTGACCTTGGCAGAGGTGGATTTTAATAATCAAGTGGGTAGGATGACATGTTCTGTGGAAACTAGTTATCTTCTAACAGCCACTCCTGTTGTTGAACAATGGGCTCATGAACAAAGTGGTCATGGTGTCAGGGAAGGAGGTTGTTGCTCAGCAACATGGACTTTCACTCAGCAAAGCTGACCTAGCTACCTATAGTCACTGCTGAGTGCCCAATCTGCCAGCAGCAGAGACCAACATTGACTTCCTGATATGGCACCATTGCTTGGGGCAGTTAGCAGCAATCTGGTGATAGGTTGATTACATTGGACCTCTTCCATCATGAAAAAGGCAATGTTTTGTTTTTACTGGGATAGAAATTTACTTTGGATATGGATATGCCTTCCCTGCAGCAATGCTTCTGACAAAACTACCATCCTTGGACATACAGAATGCCTTATCAACTGTCATGGTATCCCACATAGCATTGTTTCAGATCAAGAAACTCATTTCACAGCAAATGAAATGTGTCAATGGGCCCATGCTCATGGAATTCATTGATCTCATCATGCTCTTCATTATCCTGAAGCAGCTGGCTCTGTAGAATGATGAAATGGCCCCTCCAAAACAATATTATGATGCCAGCTGGGTGGCAATACCTTTCAGTGGTGGGGCAGTGTTCTTCAGGAGGCTGAAAATACTTTAAATCAGTATTCAATATATGGTGCTGTTTCTCCCATAACCAGGATTTACGAGTCCAAGAATCAAGGGGTGGAAATACTCAAGGAGTGGCATCACTCACTATTACCCCTACTGACCCACTTGCAAAAAATTTTCTTCCTGTCCCTGTGACTCTATGCTCTGTAGGTCTATATGGCTTAGTTCCAAAGGGAGGAATGCTCTCACCGGGAAACACGACATTGATTCCACTGAAGTGGAAGTTAAAAATGTCACATGGCCACTTTGGGCTCCTCATGTCTGTAGTTGAACAGGCAAAGAAGGGATTTAGTATATTGTTTAGTATATTGGATCCCATTGCCAAGGGCAGATCAGATTGATATTGTATAATGAAGAAGAAGATCATATCTGTAATACAGGCAATCCCTTATGATTTATCTTAGTACTACCTTACCCTTTGATTAAAGTCAATGGGAAACTATAGCAAATCAGTTTCAACAAAACTACTAATGGCCTGGATCCACTAGGAATGAAGGTTTAGATCACCTTATCAGGCAAAAAATCTTGACCAGTTGAGGTGCTTGCTGAGGGCAAAGGGAATACTGAATGGATGGTGTAAGAAGAGAATTCTAAATACCAGTTATGACCATGTGACCAGTCACAGAAACAAAGAATGTCATTGTTATGAATTTTTCTTCCTTGTTTTATTATATGTGTGCATGTATATATCAAATATTTTTGTTTTCTTCCGTTATCCCATTACTAATAAAATAGAAGTTATAAATGGGGGTAGTGCATTTCCAGTTGTGCACACGTTAGGTATATGATGTTAGATGTAAGTATGACATTATAATTGTCTTTGTTTAGAGATTATGAATGGTTTAAGGCAATGTGTACAGATGCCACATTCACAAGGGTTGGTTAATGTTATGTGTCAACTTGACTATGATTCCCAATGGTATGGCAGACATTGTACTTACTGCTCTTCCAAGATATATTATAATGTAATCATCCTCCACCTTGTGATCTGATATGAGCAGCTAATCAGTTGAAGAGCCAATCAGTTGAAAGTCAATCAGCTGAAATCCTATCAGTTTCCTTGGGGTTTGTGGCCCAAAATCAAACACACCATTAATGAGTTGATTCCAATTCATAATGACCCTATAAAATAGAGTACAACTGTACCCCAATGGATTTTCAAGACTGTAAATCTTTACAGAAGCAGACTGCCTCATCTTTCTCCCATGCAGCACCTGGTCAGTTCGAACCACTAATCTTTTGGTCAACAGCCAAATGTCTTAACCACTGCACCATCAGAGCTCCTTGTGTGTAGCTTGTGTTCAATACATATAGATGTTTTGGTAGAGCTCTCTCTCTCTGTGTCAATCCTACATCTGACTCTTCATCATCTGTCATTCAGTCCTTGGAACATGAGCCAGAGCCTGTTGCCTAACCTGTCAATTTTGGGTTCATCAGCCCCTGCAACCATGTGAGTCAGAGAAACTTCATGTCAGATGCCTGACCCATGGATTTGGGACTTGCCACCCTCTATAACCGCATGAGCTATTTCCTTGAAATAAATCTTGCTCTCTCTGTATTTATATCTCTACACTTCACTGGTTTTGCTCCTCTAGGGAACCCTGACTAAGATATTGGTAAAGTAGTGGGTAGGCAAGAAAGAGGAGACCCTCACCGAGACAGATTAACACAGTGACTGCAACAATGAGCTCAAACATACCTACGATTGTGAGGATGGCACAGGACCAACCAATATTTCTTTATTACACATGAGGTTGCTGTGTGTTGGAACTGACTCAATAGCACGTAATAACAAAAACTCTACGCTGGCAGACAGTAGTGCTAAATACCTATTGCTGAAGGGAAGGAAGGAAGGAAAAAAGGAAGGAAAAAAAACTACAGTGCAGCAGTAGTCTGAACTCTTGGTCAGGACCCTTGGTCAAGACTCTACAAATGTTTTGGAGAATGAGTATTTTTAGTTGCTCAGAATTTTCAGATCATAGGACATGGATATGGTGACCATATATAGTTCCAGTTTGCCTAACTCAGGGTCCATTTACTCCTGTTGACCTAGGCATGACAAGTAGCAAATGGGACCTGTTGGCCACTCATAGTCAACTAACAGTTTTCTTTTTTTGTGAAAGATGGGCACAGCTGTATCTCAAATCACCTGCCTCTTCAAGCTGCCCCGATATACATTGACCTATAAGGATTTTAAAATAAAAATAGTTAGATCATTTGACTATTTTCTATTCTTCCAAGCAGCATAGATTCAACTTCATAGGGTCTACCTCCAGTTGCTTGGAAATGAAACAAAAAAAAAGTTGGAATGAGTAGTGTGTTCAAATATCTTAGTCCTGCAACTTGGTTCTCCTTTGATTGTGGCTTTTGGGAGCAACTGGCCAGTGCTTATTTTCATGACTGGCTAAGAGTAACAGAGGGTGAGATAAGTGCTAGCAGTACAGTTTGTGTGATTTTATTTGCACAAGGTCCAAATCCTTAGGACAGAAAAGAAATACTTCCATAAGTTATCTGATTTTTTTTTTTTTTTTTTAATTTGGCATCCGTTTTATAGTTGTAGGCTTTCTAAATAGCCAAACACTTTAATCACCCACTGTTTATCTGATTAGGTTTTCACCATATAACTCTGGCTTCATGCTTCTTTCCCAGGAACAGCAGGGACAAACCTGCCAAGTGTTCAGTTGCAGCTCATTCAGAATAGAATTAGCATTCAAGTGAAAATGAAACCAAGAGCAGGCCCTGTAGATAATTGCAGTTTGAATTTCAAATCTGGATGGAGCTTGAGTGCTTATCCTGTCTTCATTTTGAAGATGAGGAAATTGAGGCACAGAGGCTAAGTGACTGGTTCAAGGTGGCAGAGCCATGTCATCACTCCTCGCTGCTATCTGGATAGACAGCAGATTTAACATGTATCACTCTGATTTTTCTTGCTCTTGACAGAAGGGCCACTTGCTTTAAGGAGCATGTGTTGAAGCAAGCTAAATGAGGAGCGTCACACCAAACTCTGAATGGGATCTGGGGCCGGTTATGTGAAATTTGGGTGTCTGGATGAAACTGACCTCAGTCACTGGCTCTTTTATTGGTTACTGGGAAGGAGACAGTGGGATTTGTTTTGTTGTTTTTGCTTTAGTCATCATTATAGGCTCATATTTTGATCAAATACATTTTTCTTCTTTAGAACCTTTGATTCTGGTAAGGTAAATAGGAGGCTTGTTTCTCATATCCAACACCAGGGAAAGACAGAGGCTCCTATCTTCATATCTGTATGTGATTCCCAGCCTTATTCTTTTACATACCCCAGGCCATATAGTCTATACATCTTTAATTATGTAATTATTTGAAAACATTCAAATAATTGTTATGGGTTGAATTGTGTCCCACAAAAATCTGGCTATAAACCCTATCCTCTATGCTTATGATTTGGGAATAGGTTGTCTTTGTTATGTTAATGAGGCAGGATTAATGTAGGGCATGTCTCCAGTCAATCTCTTTTGATATTTAATAAGAGATTAAACTAGTCAACTGTGAAGCAGAGATGGTGGAAGAGAAATGCCAAGCCACATGGAGATCACCAAGGAGCAGAAGCTCAAAGAGACAAGGAACTTTCTCCAGAGTCAAAAGAGAGAGAAAGCCTTCCCCTAGATCTGGTACCTCGAAATAGAACTTCTAGCCTCCTAAACTGAGAAAGTAAATTTCTGTTTGTTAAAGCCACCCATTTGTGATATTTCTGTTATTGTAGCACTAGATACTAAGACACTGTCTAGTTATTAAAGGTTTCTGGAATGCACACCACACCCGGCTGATTAGAGTGATTAGAGAAATACCTGCTCTCCAATTTTTTTCCCACTTCCTTCTGTATCTATTCTCTAAAATGTAATTATTGTGGCTGCTCTGGTGGCTGTTCTCATTAAGGCTACATTGATTGTAGGCTGGTTATGGTTCCAAATGCCAGGCCAGATGTGTTGCTTACGATTCATAACGTGGAGCACACAGATAAGGAAAAGAAACATTAAGGCCAGTATTTTATCACCCAAGCACTGTTTAAATTGCTCCACCTTCTCTCTTCTTTCTCAGCTCTCTCCCCAAAGAAACAACATTAATTAGTCTTTTCTGCTATGCCGTCATTGGAAGTAATACTCTTGATCTATCGAAGGCTGTATTATTAAAATTATCTGCTGTGTCTGTCCTTAATAAGGTCAAAGAAGGAATCTATGAAAGCTGATTCATCACAAAGGCCCTGGGGATGCACATCATTGAGAAAGCCAATTTTATTCTCCTACTGCAAGATAGAGCTGGGTTGCAGCCTCACTTGCTTATCACAAAGGCAAAGCCTAGAGAATCCCCCATTAATTTGGAGAAAGGCCTAATCAGTCCATCTGGCCTCCTTTGTGGAAGGTTCTCTACAGCCAGGCTGTGTGCTGGGGATAGAGTGGTGGGGGAGGGTTTTAACTCTCTAAGTGAATGATAATTCTTCTCAGGAGATGCTTTTCAGAACAGATTTCCTTCTGAGATCCCAGCCAACATTTCTTTAATAGTTATTAATGCCACTATATTGACAATGCTCTTCTCTTAGCATGATAAAATCTCCCCAAAGAGGATTGCTACCATGTACTTTCAGCAGGATTTAAAGACAAGATGCAGGAAAAGAGAATTGATTTCCCACCTTTCAGTATAGGACAATGACGGGGACATCACTGTGTCTTGTATCACAAAATCTGTCAATTACTTCAAAATTGCACAGGGTGTTCTTCCCAATATCCTCAAAATGTGAAAGTTCTCAATTTGTTCTATTTACCTTAATTTGTGCTCTCTGAAAAAATAGCTTGTTTCCTATTTGTGCTACGAAGTTGAAATGCTGGAATCTGGAGGAAATCAGTATAGGAAGAAATTGGTGTTGAGTCCCTTGCTGCACCAAGCTACATACTAAGTGTTCCGTGAATATTTGCCAACACGTGGGTACATTGCTGAGATGAAAAGCTAAAGTTCCCCATGAGTTCACTACAATACAGTTCTCGTTTACAGCAAGTAATTAAGGCTTGATATTTAATATAGTATATTTATTAAAGAAGTGTAACTATATAACTGTGGAATCTAAGCATTAGGGGCTGTCCAAGCTCTCCCTCTCTGACAAATGAGGAAATCAACTAAAAAATCATCATCTAGCCTCCAGCATTGAAGTCATGTCATTTCTTTCTTTTCTTTTTTTTTTCATTCACAAACAGTGATATTTCCTAGAATATATGTAAATTTTGGCCCCACATTTAGCCAAGTAAAGAAGAGTGTAATAGTAGAATGAGAGAGGAAGTAGTTTCTTTTTCAAATATTGGGGCATATTAGATTCCTCTTGGCAGAGAATGTTGTTCAAGTCATGATTACTAGGTTATAACAGGAAGTGTTTAGTCAGCAAATTAGAAAATTGTACCTAGCAATTTCTAGAAGGCTCCAGACCCTGCTGTTGGGATTAGAAGTACACAGATGCCTAAACTCTGGCCTCTATCAGGTCAAGCCAACAAATTAGGTTAGTAAAATATTATAGGGCACAGAGGAGAAAAAAATATTTCAAAATGAAGTAAAATTTTTGCACTCTACGTAGGCAGTCATGGAGTGGGTATTCTGAAGGGAGTTGAGTGCATCAAGATATAGAAGTCTGAAAGATCATAGTGTAGAAAACTTAGTCTTCCTGGATGTGAGTGGCTGGAAAGCTGGCACATTAAGTAGGGCCAGGTCATCCCCGACCTGTTAGATAAAGTGGGAAGATAGGATGATTTCTTGTATAACCAGCAGAAAATCTTAATGCAGGATGATAAGGTGACATCAGTTCTTCATGAAGTCTGTGAAAAATCCAAAGGAAAAACAGGATAGCAGGCCACAAAATACTCCTCAAGTAAAATATCCTGAGATCCAGCCTTGGGTTATGGCTTTATTCTAGCAAGGCCTGGCTTTTCATTAGCAAACTTGAAGGACACATCTGACTTGGGAGATCACTAATTTTCATTTCTCCATGGCACAATCACAAAGGAAAAAGTAGTTTTCTGCTATCTGCTTTTCAGATGGGATGAAATATCCGGCATGTATTCTTCATTTGATTTCTGACTTTAAATGCAGCTCTCTGTTCAGCAAGAAACACCCTGCACAGCTTTGTGATGCTGACCTGGGTTTCACTTCTAGCTGCCCTAAATTGTGTTATCAGGGAGTAACAGGTGTTCAGTATTCAGACTTGCTCCTCTGTAACTTAATATTATGATTTATTTCTCACTGGGCTTTTCCTTATTGAATGCTTACCTTTCCTAACAGGTTCATGTGGAAATGTGCTACAGGGAGGAGGAAAAAAAAAAAAAAAAAAGCACAATTTGGCTTCCGGGCAAAAATGTAAAAGCTGACTCAGGACATGAACCTAGGACAGAAAAGATGGTGCCACGAATTCTGAGCAGCTAACAAAATGAACACATTTCTTTGCTTCTTGCATGCTCCTGAATGTTGGGATGTGACTGAAAATTTTAGCACAGAAAATAAAGGTAGAGAGAAGGCTTTGTCTGTTTATAAGCTATTCTTTAACTCTCAAAGTTCAAAAATTTATTTGGAAACTGATGTTTTCATTTTCTCTTGGACCAGGGAACCAAGTTTGAGGTATGAGGTGACTCTGATACAACTAGAAAGCAATATTTCTTGAAGTTTATTTCTAGATTTGAATGAGCTCAAAGTAAATGACTCAGAGATAGATTAAATGTCCCTTAAAATACACCCAAGCTTAATTATTAGGAGAAGAGTGCTTGGGTAAACACATTTAGAGTGTTATAGAGCATATACAGTAGATGGTCCATAGTTCCAAAAAGCAGTGGGTTTATGGTACATTCTTGAGAACTGAGTAAATTGTGTCATAAATAAAAATGGCAGCAAAGACATTTGTTTTATCATTCAGTTAAGTAGGAAGAATTCTGACTGTCTTGTGCCTGGAGAGGATGTAGGTAAAACTAACAAATAGTATAACATAACAACAAGAGCAATAAAAGTACTAGAAAACATTAACACTGAAGAGTATGAAATTACTTTTCTCTCAATCTTTTGGGATTTAGTACTTCTTTTTATTGGTAATGGCTGTACTAACTCTTTCCCTAAAGCAGCAGATGAACTAGATGGCTCTTAGCACATCTACCAGGGCTTGAGGTCACTTGTTATTCAACTACTATTGTGCTGTATGTTTCCAAATCACTTTACTCAGTTTTTCTTGTTTTCGAAAGCCTATTGAATATAATAAGTTCTGGTAAAGATAAGAGCAGAACTTGCACAGGGATGTGTTTGAATCATGGCTCTGTCATTTGCTTGTTCTACAATCTTGAGCCCATGACCCATCTGCCAGTTTTTCATACTGTGGTGGCTTATAATGTTATGCTGGAAACTATGCCATCAATATTTCATGGTAGACAAACTCACCCATGATGGTTTCAGTGAAGCTTCCAAACTAAGACAGACCAGGAAGAAAGGCCTGTTGTTCTACTCCTGGAAGTTAGCCAATGAAACCCCTATGGATCACAACAGGATATTTTCTGATAGTGATGGAAGATGAGCTCCCTTAGTGGAAGGCACTCAAAATACATCATGATGGCAACAAGGGACTCCAGCATACCAATGATTGTGTAGATGCACAGTACTGGGCAAAATTTTGTTCTGCTATCCATGCGGTTAGGAGCTCTGATGGTGCAGTGGGTAACACGTTCAGCTGCTGTGGTAGTTCAGTTTGTGTGTCAACTTGACTGGGCCTGGTTGTGTGACTGGGCAGCTGAATGTAGTATTCCTCATGATGAGACAGGTAATCAACTCCATGGTGGAATCTACTATGAGCAGCTGAGTAACTGCTTTGGTTATGTGGTCTGCTTCCTGTATATAAGCAGCAGCTTTGGAAATGGTCTCTAGCTTATGATACGCTTGGACCCTGAGTGTAGCTATGCCACTGATCAGCATCCTACCATGCTCTGCCAACCTTGGGACTTGAATTAATGGCCTGCCATGCGGTTTGGTAATATCAGGACTGTGCCATTTTATTTGTTGACGTTGGGCTTGTTAGCCTCAGCAGTCAGTAGCTGCCTGAGTGAAGATATGCCTCTAGCTTCAGTGGGCCAGGAGCAAAAGGCAGAGCTGAACCCCAAGGCTGAGGGGCATTCACCCACACCCTAGAGCCTGGAACTTTGAACTTGGACTTAAAGCCTCCAAATTGTGAGAGAATAAACTTCTGTTTGTTAAGGCCATCCCATTGGTGGTATATTCCTGTCAGCCACACTAGGTAACTGGAACAGCTGCTATCCAAGTTTGGTGGTTCAAACCCACTAGCTGCTCCAAGGGAGAAAGATGAGGCAGTTTGCTTCTGTAAGGATTCACAACCTTGGAAACTCTGTGAGACAGTTCTACTCTGTTCCATATTGTCACTGTAAGTCAGAATTGACTTGATGGCAGTGTTTTTTAAAAATTTATTTTATTTTTTTGAGTTGGCACTAACTCAATGACAACCAGCAACATAATCTTGAGCAAGGTACTTAATATCCCTAAGCCTCAGTTTCCACATCTGTAAACAAAGAGAAATAAAATAGCCTTGTATGACTGTTCTGCAGATTGAATGAAGAAATAGGTTCCCCTCAGAGGCTGAAGTTCACCTCCATGGTGAGCTTAACGCTGCGCTGGTATTGTAGCCTAGTCTCCTTATTCAACAGTGAGCGCTGTTGACATTCAGACTTAGACTTAATTTTGCAGTCTCATCCCTTGCCTCTCTCTAACATGTTCATGCACTGTCTGGTAGTTACTGTATTTTCTAGTCAGTGCATACTCCTGGCATATCTGTACCCTGCTCACATTATACCCTAGTACAAGCAGCCTCTAATGACAGTGTACTCCTTTTAGAGAATCTCTGAAGTGACAATATCACCCGTCCATGAAAATCGACTCACAGCCAAAGGAAACAGTAAGTGTGATGGAAGGTGAAATTCTGAATCCCCTTGGGACACATGTGAGCAATAGTACTCATTTTTTACTGAAAAAGAGAGATCTGGGGAGAGAGTTCAGGTATTTGCAGTCACTATTCTGATAGACAAAAACTCTACGGAGGAAGTTTGCTCCCTTCAGAAACTAAAGCTCATCTGTGAGGTGTTGATGCTAATCATTATTGTGGCTTTCTCAGGCATTCCTCTGGAAAGGACAGAATTCCGCCTTCCTCCATGCTGTGAGAAAGATATATCATCTACATTACTTACGACCAAATGGTTCTCTGCCAGCACTCCCCTTCTTTGCTTTTCCCCATCCTGGATACTCTGTGACTGGCAGCCTGCCTCACTTATACCCAGTCTCTGTGCCTTCTCTCCATAACTCTGATGCCTCACCACAGGATCTCTTCAAAGAGTCTTTTATGGCTTCATTGTCTGTGGCGGTGGCTACCTGACTCTACCTATTTCTGGAGCTGTCTTATCCAGAATGTTTGCAGTGAAATGTGTGTTTAGAGACCCTTAGGGCAAAACATCTTTCTTCAACCATCTATTTCTTGTGTCAGAATTTCAACTGTAAATATGTCCCTCTCCTGGGTTGTGTCAGGGTCCTACCTGTTCAAATGTGCATGTTCCTCAAGAGAATGCACCTCAAGCTATCTTTCTATCTTAACATCTGACAATGTGCTGGGAGGAGTTTTTGATAAGCATTTAAGAAAAAAGTTGCCTTTGAGATGAATCTGACTCATGGTGACCCCATGTGTTGCAGAGTAAAACCTTTCCATAGCATTTTCTTGTCTGTTCTCTTTTTTGGAAACAGATTTCTAGGCCTTTATTCCACAGATCTATTTGGATGGATATGAACCACCAACTTTTAGGTTAGTTGTTGTTGTTGGTAGGTGCTGTTGAATTGATTCTAACTCACAGCAACCCTATGTAAAACACCATAAGCCACTGCCCGGTCCTGTTCCATCTTCATGATTTTTGCTGTATTTCAACCCATTACTGCAGCCACTGTGCCAATCAATCTCATTGAGATTCTTCCTCTTTTTCACTGACCCTCCTCTCCTTTACCAAGCATGATGTCCTTCTCCAGGGATTGGTCCCTCCTGATAACATGTCCAAAGTATGTGTGACAAAGTCTCACCATCCTTACTTCTAAGGAGCATTCTGGCTGTACTTCTTCCAAGATAGATTTGTTCATTCTTCTGGCCATCCATGGTATAGTCACTATTCTTTGCCATAATTCAAAAGCACCAATTAGTCTTTGATATTTCTTATTCATTATCTAGGTTTTGCATGCATATGAGGTGATTGAAAATATCATGGCTTGGATCAGACACACCTTAGTTCTCAAAGTGACATTTTCGCTTTTAGGACAGGAGTTGATTGCAAATGATTTACGCCACCCAAGTACCTTGCAATAGGCATAAAATGAAGGAAAAGGTAGAGGGTAGTCAATATGGGAGATATCCATGAATGGATTGAGGACTAGGTATGGGAAAGGTATACACATATGGAGGAACAGAATACAGAGGAAAGAGGTGAGAAGGGAACAAAATGAAACATCCTGTATTGCATAATTTGGGCTTGTGCAGGCCCTGCTTGCCACAGAGCAGCCAAAGGTTTTCAGAAAATTTTAACAATAGTAGCCACCAGTACCCCTTATAAAGAGCAAAAATCCCTTGTTGCTAATATTACTATGATAGTTAAGGTTGTGTGTCAACTTGACTGGGTCATGATTCTAAGTGGGTTAGCAATTAGGAAGTAGTTATCCCTCATGATGAGACCTGCTATGAGCAGTCAGTTAGTTGAAAGGGAGTTTCTTTCAGGTGTGGCCTGCTTCCAATATATATGGAAAAGCTCTGGGAAAGGTCTCTGGCTTTGTGCTTGCAATCTTGCATCTGACTTGTCATCATCTGGATTTGAACCAGTAGCCTCCTGCATTGCCTGCCAATTTTGGGATTGTTGCTTTTGCAGCCTGTAAACTGCCTGCCATTCTACCTGCTGATCTTGGGTTCATCAGCCTCTGAAGCCAACAAACACATCTTGAGTTCATCAGCCCCTGTGGCTACACGAGTCAGGAGATTCCTCCAGCTTGATGTTTGGCTTGGGACTTGCCAGCCTCTACAACTATGTGAGTCATTTTCTTGAGATAAGTCCCTCTCTCTCTCTCTCTCTCTCTCTCTCACGCACTGCATATATAAGCATATATAAGCTTCACTGATTTTGTTTCTCTAGACAACCCAGCCTAAGACAATGATTTTCCACTTACAGAATAAAAGTCCTCTGGTATAACAAGCATTCTCAGAATGTCATTCAAGTTTTCAGAAAAGCCCAGGACCAGCATACTTCTTACTGGTCTTGAAGGTTATAATAAATTTCTCTATTAATTCATAAATCCTTTAGCCACATGCCATTTTTGTCCATATGCTTTCCTTCCTCCTTCTAACCCTGGGTAAGATCTTTCACATCCAATCCCTGTAGGTATCTGAATGGGATATTGGGTATGGTTATCTTATTCTTCTAATCAGAAGGTCAGCAGGTACCTGGGGCTTTTCCATCTGTTCTGCCTCTGAATGCTGGCATTTAGTAAATCAAAAATTGGTTACAAATTAATGAAGATTAGTGGCTCAATGAAATTCAGCCTGGAGTCTTTGCTGGGAGGGTGGAGGAGGTTTCAATGTGGTTTGAAGGGAGAATCCATGTCAACCCTAGTTGTCGAAGTTTCAGAGTAGTGGCATAGAAGATAAGAGATATTCTCCTGGGGAAAAACTTCAAATCATATGGGGAATATAAATATTTCACATGATGATTATTGGGTTTTGATCATTTCTTTGAGTGGATTAGGTGTAGTTTTTTTCATACACAAAGACATAGCTGTAAATAACTTTTCTAAAAGGGTTTCAGTTCAGAAATCAATCAGGAAACTTTCAATGATGTCTAGCACTCTGTCAGATCCTACAATGATACAGGATAAGTTTCAAAGTACGTGGAAATACACATACACAGCAATTTGAAAACAATAAAGTGCAACTGTGTAGTGTGTATTACAGATGAATTAAACTAAAAACCAAGTCAGTTGCCCTGGAGTCCATTCCTACTCATCACAAACCCATGTGTTACAGAGTATGACTGAGCTCTGTAGGATTTTTAAGGCTACTGCCTTTTGGAAAAAATTGCCAGGCTTTTCTTCTGAGACAACTCGGAGAGAACTTGAACTTCTAATCTTTCAATTAGCTGGGTGCATTAACCATTTGTACCACTCAGGGACTCCTAGCCATTGACAATTGTTGTTGTTAGGTGCCATTGAGTGGGTTCCTACTCAAAGTGACCCATGTGTGACAGAGTGAAACTGCCCAGTCCTGCGCCATCCTCACAATCATTGCTGTGATTGATCCCATTGTTCTAGCTATTGTTTATGTCAATCTATATCATTGAGGGTCTTCTCTTTTTTTTTTTGACCCTCTACCAACCATGATGTCCTTCTCCAGGGACTAGTTCCTCCTGGTAACATGTTCAAAGTACATGCTACAAAGTCTTGCCATCTTTGCTTCTAAGGAATGTACTTCTTCCAAACAGATGTATTTTTCTTCTGGAAGTCCATGGTATATTAATATTGTTCCCCAATGCCAAATTTCAAAGGCACCCATTTTTCTTTGGTCTTTCTTATTCATTGCCCATTCATTCCCTTAAGTAATTAGAACATTTCTATTTCAGCCCATTTTCTCTGTATGTATGTGAAGCCTGAGCCCCATTATCAGGAGGGGGTTTGTTCTCCCACCTCTCTATCCAAGTGGACTCAGGAACCAACAGGTGACAGTGAATGCTTGCTTTAACGTGAGACTGCGGCTCTCTCAGGGGAGCTGACATGGGTGTGACAGGGAGGCAGGCAGGGGGTAGTGGTATTGGAAGCTTGAGATTTAATAGTCCCAGTCTTCCCTGTTTACGAGGAACTTAGAAGTTCCATTTCCACTGGCTCAAGGATTAAGGCACTATTCCTCATGCTGAGAAATAGGTACAAATGGTCAAGTGGTGAGTGTTTACCTTGTGTATTGTTTGCTAGGGATGCCGTAATAAATTGTCACAATTTGTTGGCTTAACACAACTGAAATTTATCTTCTGATAGTTCTGGAGCCCAAGGTCATTGTGCTCTTTTGTAGACTTTAAGGGACAATCTGTTCCTTGCCTCTTCCAATTTCTGCTGTCTGCTGGCATTACTTGTGGTTGCATCACTCCAATCTTTGTTTCTGTTTCACACAGCTGTCTTTGTTTATCTGTGTCTTTTCATCTTCTTTCTCTTATAAGGACACTTGTTATTGAATTTAGGGTCCACATAGGTAAATCAGAATGATTGCGTAGTAAGATCCTTAGCTTAACTACATCTGCAAAGATCTTTGTTCTAAATAAGGTCACATTCACAGGTTCCAGAGGTTAAGGCATGGCCACATCTTTTTTGTTGTTGTTGTTGGGGGGAGGGAGGTACCATTCAATATACTAAAGCTTCTGTGTGGATATGGTTGATTACCCAGTATTTGTATCTCACAAAGGAGTTCTGGTGGTGTAGTGCCTAAGGCATTTGACTGCTAACCAGAAGGCTGGCAGTTCAAACCCACCACTCACTCCTCAGAAGAAAGATTGGGCAATCTACTTCTGTAGTGGTACTGCCTCAGAAACCCAAGGAGGGGTCACTATGAGTTGGATCTGACTCCACTGAAGTACATTTTTTGTTGTATCTCACAATGCTGAATCTTTCCTTTCTCATTATTATCTTTTGCACAAAAATTCTTATTGGAGGACTAAAAGAGAGAATGAAATTGTTTTTTTTTTTAGTATTTATTCTATTTCATGACAAAAATGATATACTAAAGTGGTATTTCCAAGATTGTTGTTGTTGTTGTTATTTGCCATCGAGTCGGCCCCGACTCATAGCGACCCCTCCTTGGGTTTCCGAGGCAGTATCACTACGGAAGTAGGATTGCCCCATCTTCCTTCCGAGGAGTGGCTGGTGGGTTTGAACTGCCAGCCTTCTGGTTAGCAGTCAAGTGCTTTAGTCACTATGCTACCAGAGCTCCTAGGCAGTAGTAAAAAGCCCTGGCTACCATTCTATCGGAAGCTCTGGTAGCATAGTGGCTAAGGCACTTGACTGCTAACCAGAAGGCTGGCGGTTCAAACCCACCAGCCACTCCTCAGAAGGAAGATGGGGCAATCTACTTCCCTAGTGATACTGCCTCGGAAACCCAAGGAGGGGTCGCTATGAGTTGGTCTGACTCCACGGCACATAACAACAACAACAACCATTCTATCAATTTGTCATATTGTGGTGGCTTGTGTGTTGCTGTGATGCTCGCTTGTGGAGTTTCCAGGGTTGTAGATCTTTGCAGAAGTAGAGTGCTTTGTCTTTCTTCCACAGAGCTGCTGGTGGGTTTGAACCACCTGTATTTTGGTTGATAGCCAAATGCTTTAACCACTACACCACAGTCTTTTGGACGGAGGACCTACTCAGAGGAAAAACCTTTGTCAGTGTGGTTGAAGAAGCAAGGCTCAGAATGATCTCTTGCTTGATTGAACCTGGGCAAGAGCTGGATAAATGTGTGCCCACAAGGGTGCCAGACCCATGTCACTGAATTGAGATTGGAGAAATACACTCCCTGACCTAAAAATTCATACATTCCCTGCATATAGGTGTAAATACTCTTTTCATTCCCTCTAGCAAACTGCTAACTAGAAGGCTGGTGGTTCAAACCCACCAACCACTCCTCAGAAAGAAGATAGGACAATCTACTTCTGTAGTGATACTGCCTCAGAAACCC
>NW_006921748.1:5091337-5092637 GCF_000298275.1 Orycteropus afer afer
CTGGCATTAATAGCAAAGTTCAACAGGAGAGAAAACAACAAATGCTGGTGAAGGTGTACACTGTAAAATAGCACAACCACTGTGGAAAATAGTATGACTCTTTCTTAAAAAAATGGAAATAGAAATACTATTTGATCCAGCAATCCCATAGCTAGGAATATATCCTAAAGAGGTGAGATCTGGGATACGAACAAATATATGGACACCTATGCTCATCACAGTACTATCCGCAATAGTAAAGAGAGGGAAACACCTAAGTGTTCATCAGTGGATAAATGGATAACCAAAGTATGGTACATACATACCATGGAATACTATCCACTTAAAGAGTGATGAATAATCTGCAAATCACCTCATAACATGGATGAACTTGGAGGACATTATGCTGAGTGAAATAAGTCAATCACAGGACAGATATTATATGAGTTTATTATTATGAAAAGTCAAGGAAAGCTTTACACAGGGAAGGAAATTGTCTTTGTTAGTTACCAGTGATAGGAGGGTACAGAAGGGAAAACTGCAGACTAGTTAACAGACATGTGCTGATTTGGGTGAAGTGAAAGGCAATATAACAAAAGTGTGTGACCACTGTAATATCTCTAAGGAAAAGGAAGACACAGAGAGGTGCACAAGAGATACAGACAACAAAGGTAAAAATACGATTACATATGCAATATTTCCTTATCAGTAACAACAGACACTGATCTATGAGTGGATACATAGGTAGATAGGCAAGATGATCAGGTATGGGTAAGCAAATTGGAACATACCCATGAACATATATAGGTTTGGTAGACGAGATTCCTACATACATATTTGTTTGTGCTATAAAAATGTCCATATATATTACAGGGCTAACAAAGGACAAAGTTAGGTTAACTTCTTAGCCACAACCAAGCACCATGAATGAATGAGTCGGTAGGCCGGCAGCTCAGGACTGTGGTTGTGGGAGACATCAAGCTCAACTGGCACAACATAGTACACAAAAACATTATTCTACTTCCTACTTTGGTGGGTAGCAACTTGGGTCTTAAAAGCTTGTGAGCAGCCGTCTAAGATGCAACTATTGGTTTTTCCTTGTTCAGAACAAAAAGGAATGAATGAAATCAAAGACATATGGAAAGAATTAGTCCTAGGTACTAATGGACCATGGAAACCTCAGTCTACGTAATTCTGACAGCAAAGAACTAGATGGTCCCAGCTACCAGTGCCAACCACTCAGAATTGGATCAAAATTGGAGATCCTAGATAGAATGGAAGGAGCTCTGGTGGCGTAGTGCCTAAGACATTTGACTGCTAA
>NW_006921748.1:5093442-5094840 GCF_000298275.1 Orycteropus afer afer
TATTATTCAAATTTATACACCAAACATTAATGCCAAAGATGAATACATTGAATATTTTTACCAACTTTTGCTGGCTGAAATTGATTAAACATGCAATCAAGATGCATTGAGAATATTGGTGACTGGAATGTGAAAAGTGGAAACAAACAAACAAAAAGGATCAGTAATTGGGGATCCCATAATAGAATATTGCAAGAATTGATGGAATACTGATTGGGGTGTTTCAACAAAAGATGCAAAGGATATAATGCTGAAAGCACTCACTTACCTATGCCAACATATTTGGAAGACATGTACCTAGCTTACCAACTGGAAGAGATCCATATTTGTACCCATTCCAAAGAAAGAAGATCCATCAGAATGCAGGAATTACTGAACAATATCATTAATATCCCATGTTAGTAAAATTTTGATGATGATAATTCAAAAATTGTTTCAGTAGTGCATCAACAGGGAACTGCCAGAAATCCAAGCTGGATTCCAAACAGGATGTGGAATGAGAGCTATTAAAGATGTCAGATGGATCTTGGCTAAAAGCAAAGAATACCAGAGAGGTATTTATCTGTGTTTTATTGACTATGCAAAGGCATTCGACTGAGTGGATCATAACAAATTATGGATAACATTGCAAAGCACAGATATTCCATAACATATGATTGTGCTTATGAGGAACCTGAACATAAGCTGAAAGAGTCATTCCAACATAACAAGGGGATACTACATGGTTTAAAATCAGGAAAGGTGTGTGTCAAGGTTGTGTTCTTTCACCATACTTATTCATTCTGTATGATGAGCAAATTATCCGAGAAACTGCACTATATGAAACAGAATGTGGCATCAGGATTGGAGGAAGACTCCAATTAACAACCTGTGATATGCAGATAACACACCTTTGCTTGCTGGCAGTGAAGAGGATTTGAAGCACTTACTGATGAAGATAAAAGACTACAGCCTTCAGTATGGATTGCTCCTCAACATAAAGAAAACAAAAATCCTCACAACTGGGCCAATAACCAGCTTCATGATAAGTGAAGAAAAGTTTGAAATTGTCAAGGATTTCATTTTACTTGGATCCACAAACATTGCCCAGGGAAGAAGTCAGTAGTCAAAACATCAAAGGAAGTATTGCTTTGGGCAAGTCTGCTGCAAGAGACCTCTTTAAAGTGTTAAAAAGCATAGATGTCACTTTTGAGGACTAAGATGTGAATGACCCAAGCCATTTTCAATTGCCTCATATGCATGTGAAAATTGGGCAATGGGTCAGGAGACCAAAGAAGACTTGATGTCTTTGAATTATTATGTTGATGAAAATACTGAATATACCATGGACTGCCAGAAGAACACACCATTCCATCTTGGAGGAAGAGCAGCCAGAATGCTCTTTAGAATCGAGGATGG
>NW_006921748.1:5095825-5096986 GCF_000298275.1 Orycteropus afer afer
AAGCTCTTTGCAAGCTGAGCCTTTGGATGCTGAGTGAGGGGAGAGCCAAGATTAGGTCCCTTTCATGGAAGGAAGAGTTTTCTGAGCTGGTGACAGAGTGGTTTTCTCCCTTAATGTGGCTGCTGGGGGATTCTGGGACTGTCCGATAGAAACTGAAATCCTGAATCCCCAGGGCCATTACCGTTCTATTTGGTTCTTGCAGCTGGTGCTGAAAGCTCTGAAATGGGCCATGTAACTAGGGCTCTGACTCCCCTTAGCAGTCATTTTCACACTTGCAAAAAATGATGTATTTTCCCAGATGGGTGTTTGGATGTCTATAGTAGCCTTTGCTAAATGAAAGCATTCTCGTGGTCTCTGGGGAGACAAACGCTGACAGACGGCTTCTTAAGATTTAGAATTTCCTGGGCTCTTTACCTGAGCCCAAGGAAAGAGAAAAATCCATCCTAGATGCAATTAGACTATTTTTCCTTCATCTTCTTCTTCGTTTTTTTTCCTTTCAGCAAAACAGATAAATAAAAGTGAAGGACAGAATTTTACTGCTGTTATTTATAATTTTAAGCCCAGAGTGGGTGGATGATAACTGATTAAAAAATGAGGGGTTTATATACATTCATTTAGCTCTCTGCAAAAGCTATAATGCTGTGAGTACATGCCGAGCAAGAGGGAAATTCTAAATATAGGAAATAAAATAAAGCGTACTTTGATTATGAAACATCATACTGTAAGGCTCTGTGCAGCTCTGTTTGTATAGGGAGTGAAGTTCCCAGGGGAAAGAATGTTCAGAGCAACCACCGCAGTGTGGGAAGGGCATTTTGACCCTGAGGAGCAGAGCAGCAGGAAGCACACATCATCATATTTATTAAATTTAAAATGTTTTACTGAGGTTTGGGTGAAAGTTTACAAAGCACATTCATTTTGTATTCAACCCACAGCATTATAAAACATCATATACAAGGTATGCAGCCTTTAGTTGCATGGCATGCTCTCCCAATCTTGCTACTACTAGTAAAGCACTGGTTATTTGGGCTAATTTAAAAATTACCTTTGCTGGAGGTTCAGTGGCCGAGGTCTCTGCTTTCATGTGGGAGACCTGGGTTCGACTCCAGGCCACTGCATCACATGTGCAGCCACCACTCATGTGTCAGAGGAGGCTTGTGTGTG
>NW_006921748.1:5097361-5098642 GCF_000298275.1 Orycteropus afer afer
GGTAGCATAGTGCCTAAGGCATTTGACTACTAACCATAAGGCTGGTAGTTCAAACCCACCAGCCACTCCTTGGAAGGAAGGTTGGGCAATCTACTTCCATGGAGATACCACCTAGGAAACCCAAGGAGGGGTCACTGAATCAAATCCGAATCAACAGCAGTGAGTTTGTTTTTTGTTTTTTTTGGTAACATTATTGAATCCTTTCTTTGTTGAAATCATGTGTATGTATGCATGTATGTATATATTTTATTTTTTTCTTATTTATTCATTATAGTAACCCAGTGAAATAGGCTATTGTTTATGAAATAGAGAACAGAGGGTATAATAGGAGTTACATGTTTTATCTAAGGAACAGAGCTCCTGAATGTCAAAGGAAGGAGTTAGATTTTATCTGACTTCAAAGCCATAACCTGGAGCAGCCCATGGGAAAGGCCTTCCCTATGAGAGAAAAGTTGAGAAGTGCTATTTCAGTTGTTCAAGAGTCCTAGAAGTAATTTGGGGATCTTTATATTAAGATTAGTTAACCATTTTAGGTTAACTAAATGGGTTAACCTAACAGTTTAAATAGGTGGGAAAAAATTATTTCCTACACTCCATTAAATACATTTATTTACTAAATGGATTTCTTATTTTGTTTACTTTTTTGACTGAAATAGCATTCTAGTCCAAGAATCAAATATGATGGAGACATCACTATCTTTTAAAACATATATTAGGTTTGCATTTACACGTGGTAGAATATTAGACTATAGTTTATCTTTCTATGAATCAGCACTACTCATGCAGGTGTCATTCATTCATTCACCCATTTCTTCAACAGGAATTTGTTGGTTGGAACATTTTGTGTTAAAGATAGAAAAGTGGTGGAAATTTCTTACTCCCATGGAGCTTAGACCCTAGTAAAAATAAATATTAAAGAAGAAATTTTTTTTAAATATGTATTTATTTGAAGGTAAGAAAAAAAGGATAGGATATATGCAAAAGGAAAAGCTAATTAATTATACATATAAGAAGAATAAGACATTCTCCTGTTAAAGTCTACTTTTCCACTGTCCCATCCAGTTTAGGAGGAATCACACCATCCTACATTTTTGTTAGATGTGCAGGGTCTCACCCTTTATCTGTGAAGCTAATATATATCTGCAGTGTATGTAACAAGGGTGAATATCCCCATGAAGTAGGTCAGACAGGGATTGAATAAGGTCTTGGGGTGCATATGAACACCACTCAGACTGGGAGGTAACAGGACAAGGTGCTGTTCCTTGCTGAGATGATAACTCT
>NW_006921748.1:5099817-5100504 GCF_000298275.1 Orycteropus afer afer
TCTCCTTGGGTTTCTGAGGCGGTATCACTAAGGAAGTAGATTGCTCAACCATTCTGAGGAGTGTCTGGTGGATTTGAACCACCAGCCTTCTGGTTAGCAGTCAACTGCCTTAGGCACTACACTACCAGAGCTCCTCCTAGTAATGGTAGCGGGGCACAATCCAGTTATTCTAGTTTCATGGTAAAGGAGACAGTTGTTCATGGAGATTAGTCATGTATTCCTTTTCTGCCTTGAGCATCATGCTCTTTTAAGAATTATCTATATAGGATCAAATTGACAATAGCAACTTGAAAGATTAGATAAGTACCCTAAGGGTCAGTAAGTTCATATTAGTGAGGGACAAGCAGCTCAGAAAAAGAGATTGAGAATGGTTGCGTGACTTGAAGAATATAATAAATGTCACCAAAATGTGCAGGTAGAAATTATTGATTTGGTGCATGTTTAGCTGTGTATATTCTCTACAACAACAAAATTAATATTTTAAAAAATGTATGTATTATCATTATCATACTAACTATTATCATCTTGCTGACCCTTTGAGAATAAGTTGCAGAGGCCATGACTCTTCATCTCTTCAATGTGTATTTCCTAATAACATGGACTTTTCTTAGACTAACATAACCATAGTGTAATTATCAAAGTCAGAAAATTCTAAATTAATACTACTCCTATCTAATATTCAGTTTA
>NW_006921748.1:5101919-5103340 GCF_000298275.1 Orycteropus afer afer
TAGGGCTGCTATAACAGAAATACAAGTGGATGGCTTTAACAAACAGGAATTTATTCTTTTACAATCTAGTGCCAGCTCTAGGGGCTGGATGAAGATCCCTCGACCTGGGGCTTCAGGTCTGTCTCTTGTTCCAGGCCCATGGGAGCTGGAGGTGTCTTCTGACTCAGGCAGCTACTGGCTGTTGAGGGTGATAAGTCCAAGATCAGCAGGTAAACTGGCATAGTCCCAAGATGAGCAGGCAACATGGCAGACCAGTGGTTCAAGTCCAGGGATAATCCCAAGATTGGCAGGCAACATGGCAGGCCAAGACTTTGCCAAATTCAGGGTCCAGATGTGCCAAAAGCTAGAGACCATTCTCAAAGCTTCCTCTTATACACTAGAAGTAGAATACACCCCGCAAGTCAACTAATTAGCTGCTCACAGCTGATTTCACCATGGAGTTGATCACACTCTCATCACAGGAATAACTACATCCCACTGCCCAGCCACTCAAAACCATGGCCTAGACAAGTTGACATACAACCCTAACTACTACATAAGGCAACCCTTTAAACACTCTTATTTGCACAGAATATTCTGGAATGGGAAACATAATACTCCTCACATTTTGCTTTAGTTTAAATTTGTATTCTTATTATGTGCCTATACTCCCCCCACTACTTCTGCAGTTTACTCATCTCCTCTTCTACCCTCCTTTTAATGCTACCCTCCTTTTAAGGTCTAATTCTTATCCTTCTTCTGTGGTAAATCTCCCCTGATTGCCCCAATTTGGAATACTCTCACTTTAAATCTCTTTTAATACACTTAGCTGCATGTTTCTTATGTTCCTTAACACTTCCTACTTGGTATGATGAGTATGATGAATGAGCATGCTTCATATTCCTTCTGATTAGTGAAGGCCTCAAGGACAGGACCTGAGTTTGCTCTTTAACAAGCAATTTTAGTACAAAACTTGTGAAATTAGTAATGACCATTATAGATGTAAAAGCACAGAAGTCACTGAAGGACCTATTCTAGAAAAAAAAATGTATTTTTAAAAAACTGATATTTTTACAATTGGTTCTGTAGCTTTAAAGGAACCTCATGGTTTCTCTTTGGAAGACAAATCTGCACACACATGGTCAGTTTATTTTTGACAGAACTGCCAAGGCAGTTCTCTTGTTTTTGTTGCTAGGTGCTGTTGAGTTGGCTCCAACTCATAGTGATCCTGTATACAACAGAACAAAACACTGCCTAGTCGTGCACCATCCCCACAATCCCTGATGTACTTGAGCCCATCCTTGCAGCCACTCTGTCAAGCTATCTCATTTAGAGTTTTCCCCTTTTTTGCTGACCCTCCACTTTACCAAGAATGATATCCTCCTTCTCCAGGGAATTTTTCCTTCTGACAAGATGACCAAAGTAGTTGAGATGAAGTCTGG
>NW_006921748.1:5103960-5105407 GCF_000298275.1 Orycteropus afer afer
TGTTTGAACAACTGCCTCCCAGTCTATGTACAGGATAGTCATGAGCACAATTAAGTATTCCAGCATTCCCATTCTTCTCAGTGTTACCCATAACTTGTTATGATCCACACAGTTGAAAGTATTCACTAGTGAAAGGATAATCCTTGCAACAAATAATGCTGCTACAATTGAGAAGCCATATATATGTAAAGAAACCTTAACTTGATGAACCTTCAAACCATTATATTAAGTGAAGTTAGCCACATAAAAAAGGACAAATATTGTATGATCCCACTTAGATGAAACATTTAAAATAGGCAAATGCATAGAGCAGAAAGTGGGCTGGAAATAGAGGGAATGGAGAAATAATGCTTACTGGAGAAATAATTTCTGTTTGGAGTGATGAAAAAGTTCTGGGAACAAATAGAGGTAGTGGTTATAATTGTGAATATAAGTAATGTCACTAAATTGTACACTTAAAAATGGTTATTGTGGCAAATTTTATTTTATATATATTTCACCAAAATAAAAAGAAAAATAATAAAAATAATCTCATCTTTACACCACACCTTATAGAAAAATTACTTGAAAGGAATTCTATTGCTAAACATAGGAATTAAAGCTATAAAACATTTTGAAGAAAATATAGGAAACAATCTTAGTGACTTTGAATTTGGCACATAATTCCTAAATACAATGCAAAGGCACAATCGATAATAAAAAGATTGATAAATTGGACTTCATGACATTTAAAAAAAGAGAAATTTGTTCTTCAAAGGACACTTATGAAAATGAAAAGCAAGCCATAGTCTGGGGAAAATACCATAAAGTTTATCTGACAAGGGACTTGTGTCTAGAATATACAAAATACTCTTGCAACTAAATCAAAGGAAGACAAAACAACCAATTTTGAAAGGTGAGTGAGATTTTAAAGACACTTCACTAAAGAAGGTAAGCAAATGGAAAATACCTTCATGAGAAGGTGATCAATATCATCAGTCACCAGAGAAATGCAAATTATCATCATACTGAGATACCATTACACTCCATTACAATGGCTAAAATTTAAATCCTGACAGTCCAAATGTTGATGAAGATGTAAAGCAAGTGGAACTTTCACACACTGCTTGTAGGGGTATAAAATGGGATAACTATTTTGAAAAACAGCTTGTCAGTTTCTTAAAAAATATACCTCTTATCTGATCTAAACTTTTCATCCTTGGTATTTAGCCAAGGGGAAAGAAAACACATGTCCATACAAAGACTTACACATAAATTTTCATAGAAGCTCTATTTGTGGTATCCAAAATCTGAAAACAACCAAAACGTCCATCAAAGGTTGAATGCATAAACAAATTTTAGTATATCCATCCATACATGGGATATTAGTCAGCAATATAAAATAATAAACTATAGTTTATTATTTGATAAACTACATATCAATATAGATGAATCTCAACATAATTAT
>NW_006921748.1:5105747-5109614 GCF_000298275.1 Orycteropus afer afer
TAGCTTCAAAGGAATCTATTTTCTCCTTGGAAGACAGTAAAAAATAAGCTTTTAAGTTATAGAAATATATTTCTGTACCATTGCTCTGCCATTTCTGAACTGAATAACCAGGAGTAAGTTCTTTTAAATTTCAGAACCTTAGTTTTCTCTTTGGGAAGCAGGGAAGAACCACAAAAGATTGATGGGAAGACTACATAATGTCGACAAAGCACCCAGCACAGTGATCCCATGGAAATATCTATCATTTTCCTTCTTCTCTTTCTTCTTTTGTCTTCTCCACAAGCCTAACACAAGTTGCATACATAAAAAGTGCTCAATAAATCACTGCTTTTTGAATTATTCACCATTTATTTATTTTAGATGTAGAGGTATCTAAAACATTGATTCAAGAATTTCCCAAACTCACTAAGTTCTGGCCTAAAACAAGAGCAGAAACTTTGAGCACATATAACTACAGCTTATAGGATAATTTGACTCCTGACAATTTGACTCCTGACACAGAATTGTATATACACTAAGGTGAAGCAATCTACTTCCGTAGTGATACTACCTTGGAAACCCAAGGAGGGTTCCGAGTCGGGTCCAACTCGATGGCACATAACAACAACAACAAAGGTAGTTACTATTAGAAAAGATATAACACCTTCCTCCCTGCCCCAAAACATGCACAAAGCAACACTTCATGGTTTTCTGTTTTTTGAGAATATTCATACCAAAACATAACAGCAATTCAACATTTTCTACATGTACAATTTAGTGACAATCTTACATTCTTCAAGTTGTATAACCATTCTCACCCTCCTGTTCTGAGTTTTTCCTTCCTCAGTAGCATGAACACACTACCCTTTACATAGACTATCTAACCTTTTAATTTGATGTTGTCAGTTTGATCCCTAATGGATCTTGAATGAACACAATACTCAAGGCATCATTCTTTACTATGTAACCTAAACTATCATTTGCTTTTAAGATGTTGAGGTCATATTGAAAAACAACAGACCAATAAGCAAATCAAAAAATCATCCACAAATTCAATCTTGATGAGCTTTGAATTTGTGGTATTCAACTAGTGCTTCAGTTAAAGGTTGCATTTGTTTAGAAAATCCATTTTTCCAAAGATTTCTAACTGGATAGTGCTGTGAGTATAATGTACCATGTGGCTTTTTAAAATATTCAAGGATATTAATTTCCAAGGATCAATAAACAAAACCAAACTCATAACCAAAACCAAGCTCACTGCCATTGATTAATTCCAGCTCATAGTGATCCCATAGGACAGAGTAGAACTGCCCCATAAGGTTTTCAAGGCTGTAAATCTTTATGGAAGCAGAATCCCTCCTTTTTCTCCCAAAGAGGAGCTGGGGGGTTTGAATTGCTGAAGTTTTGGTTAGTAGCCAGAAGTTCTAACTCATAGGAGGCTCTTACACTTATAAAAACTATTCTTTTCTCTACCATCTCTTCATTAAATGTGCATTTATGATATTCAAATCACTTTTGGAAGGAGACATATTACTCATAATTAAATCAATAAGCAATAGGACTCTGTAGCTTACATTATCAATGCCCTATTCACATCTCTTGTCAACACCATGCATATCTTTCAATCTTCTGCCTGCCACTACCCACGACTCTACCTGGCTGCTTTCTCTAGCTGTTGCAGCCTGCTTTGACTGTCACTGAGCAACTCAGAACTGCCTGGATAGCTTCCCCTACCCTAACCTCTATTTCAAACCAAATCTGTTGTTGAGTCAGTTCTACATGTTTCAAATTGGAACGTGTTTCATGGGGTTTTCAGTAGCTGTAAACTTAACAAAGTATTGCCAAGACTTTCTTTTTCAGGGCTGCTGGATGAATTTGATCCACCAACCTTTTAATAGCTGAGCACAAACTGTTTGCACCACCTAGAGACCTAATCCTGGTTCAAGGCATAGTAGTAGTAGTAGTAGTAGTAGTAGTGGTAGTAGTAGTAGTTCAAGTACCCCATTTCCTTCCCTCCGGGATAGGGTAACTCTGAGGTCCATATTCTATACTATTTTCCAGTTCCCTAGATGAATTAAGCTCCATTTGTCAACAATGGAGGGAGCCCTGGTGTTGCAGTGGATAAAGCACTGAGCTGCTAAGAGAAAGGTCAGGGGTTTGAACCCACCAGTAGCTCCTCCATAGGCCAAAGATGTGACAGTCTACTTCTGTAAAGATTACAGTCTTGGAAACCCCATGGGGCAGTTCTAATCTGTCCTATAGCATCGCTGTGAGTTAGAATCCACTCCATGACAATGGGTGGTGGTTCCTTTCCTTTCTGCCTCACCTCCCACTTTCCTACCCAGTGTTTTCTGGGATCACCTTTCACATTAACTATTACACCCGAGTCCTTGTCTCAGGCTCTGCTTCTGTTGGAACCTACACTAAGACTGAGCCACATACTTTGGGGTTAAGCAGTGCCTTTTCTAGAATGTTCTTTTAGAATTTACCTGTTCCTGGGAGGGACAATTGATCCCTAGAAACTCAATGCAAGTCCTTTATAAAGGTGTGAGGTAACAAAATGTTAAACAGGGAACTTTTGAAGATAAAGTCAAAGAGGAGCGTTATCTCCAATAATCAACTTTTCTCTTTTTCATAACTTGTGTGAACCTATTTCCTACTGTCTCCAGGGACCTTTCTAGTGCAATACTTCAGCTTCTGCTTGGAGGCCTCTGATTATATGATTTGATATTCTGATGATGCTCACTCTAAGAAGACTATGGAGGAAATGTTGATAAAAATACAATTGACCTCCCAACTGGAAGTTCCATGGTCTGGTTGTGAAAATGTTCTGAAGATTTTTGATTTTTTTTCCTCTAGGCATGTACTTGAAATTCTGGCAGTTCCCTGTCAGTATATTGCTGCAACTGTTTTTTTAATTATCTTCAGCAAAATTTTACTTGTGAATTATATTGATATTGTTGGATAATTTCTGCATTCCCCTGAATCACTTTTGTTTGGAATGGGCTTCAAATTTTTTGGCACAAATGAATGAGTGCTTTCTGCTGCATCTGTTTGTTGGAACATCTCAGTTGCCACTCCATCATTTCTGGAGCACTTTTTTTTTTTTTGCTAAGTCCTTCAGTGCAGCTTGGAATTCTTCTTTCAATACCATAGCTTCTTGATCATATGCTACCTCCTGAAAAGGTTGAATGTTGAAAATTCTCTTTGGTACAGTGACTCTGTGTATTCTTTCTATTGTCTTGATACTTTCTGCATCATTCGATATTTTGCCCATAGACTCCTTCAATATTCAACTCAAAGCTTGAATTTTTTCTTCAGTTCTTTCAGCTTGAGAAATACAGAGTGGGTTTTTCTCTTTTGATTTTATAATTCTGGGTCTTTGAACATTTTATTTTAACTCTTTACTTTGTATTCTTTTGCTGCCCTTTGAAATCTTCTGTTCAGCTCCTTCAATTCATCATTTCTTTCATTTGTGTTAGTTACTCTCCATTCAAGACTAAGTATCAGAGTCTCTTCTGATATCCATTTTGGTCTTTTCTTTTCTTCTTTGCCTGTGTTTTTAATGACCTTTGCTTTCTTCCTGTATGATGTCCTTGATGTCATCCCACAACTCATCTGGTCTTTGGTCACTGATGTTCAGTTCATCAAATCTATTCTCCAGATGGTCTCTGAATTCAGGTGTGATACATTTAAAGTTGTATTTTGGCTCTCATTGCCTTGTTTTAATTTTCTTCAGTTTCAAGTCCAACATAATATGAGCAATTGATGGTCTGTTCCATAAGAACAAGAGGACATGGAATGAGAGGTATCATTGCTGATGTCAGATGGATCTTGCCTGAAACAATGAATATCAGAAAGATGCTTACCTGTATTTTATTGACTATG
>NW_006921748.1:5112275-5115271 GCF_000298275.1 Orycteropus afer afer
TGTAGTGAAACAAGATGTATTTTGTTGTTTATGTAATTTGGAATAATGACTAAGAGCTAATTGTCTAATTAAATGTATTTATATTGTACAAACATAACTAAATGGTGTTAAGTGGATTTTAAAAACACATAAATTATCTCAATTCCAAACTCCAACAAAATAGCTAGTTTAATTTTAGCGTGTTATTTTCTTTCAGTTTTGGTTAGTATATCTCTATATTTTACGTCGTTATAATATAATATTATGCATTTCTGAATCTAAAACATTTTATTTAACATTATAGACACTTTTCCTTGTAGTTACTTAGAATTTATTACTTAAAATTTATTTTAAAAATAATTACCTAATATTTCAAGGAACTCTGGCAGTGTAATGGTTAAGTGCTCAACAGCTAACTAAAAAAAAGTCAGTAGTTTGAACTCACCACTGGCTGAATGGGAGAAAACATCTGGTGATCTTTTGCATAAAGATTACAGCTTAGGAAGCCCTATGGGGTAGGGTATTTCTGCTCTGTCACCATAGGGTCAGTATGAGTGAGAATTGACTTGATGGAGTACAAAAACAACCAACAGATATTTTACTGAGTTTAATAGTTTACTCAATTGTTATTTAAATAATATATAGTTAGATAATGATACAAAGAGCATTTTTAAAAATATTATCAATTCATTGATATTTATATCAATTTCATTGATATAAATTACCAGTAACTATTATCTCAAAAGGGTGGTATACTGATGGAGGTCAAGTTACTTATATCATATTGTATTCTAATGAAGTTGTCCTTAACTGCCAAACTTACAACTTTGTAGACATGGCCCAACACTGGGTTCTAAGAGTTAATTTATTTACTTTATAATTATTTTGCTAACCTCTTATGAAAAGTGCTGCTATATTTATGTTTTCATTACTAATATGGTAAAATAATTTCCCTTATCATTAGTATTACTTCAGAGACATTTTTCCCCATCCTTTATTGATTTAAAAAGCCTTAATGATGCAGTGCTTAAAGGACTTGACTGCTAACCAAAAAATAGGCTGTTTTTAACCCCCATAGACTCCATGGGAGACATATGTGGCAGTCTGCTTCCATAAAGATTTACAGGGAAACCCTGTGGTGCAGTTGCATTTTGTCCAACAGGGTTGCTATGAATCAAAATCAACTTGATGGCAGTGGTTTGGGTTTTTTTTTCCCCTTTTTTAGGTGATATACCTAATTTAAAAATAACAATATATCATGAAACATTTCAGAATCCTAGTGATGGATAAAACTTTGGTCCAAGCTTGGACTGCTGGTGACACTGTAAATTAGCCATAAGACTGTGTTATCATATGTTTCCATATGTTACACGTGATTGTTTTGAGAGATCCTTGTTCAGAGGGCTCAGGTAAACCCCAGCAGTGCTCTTTTAGTTCATTGGGTCACCATGGCATTCTGCAGAGGGAAGTGCTTCTGCCAGGCACAGCTGGACATCCCACGGAGCTGTGTTCTAGGAGAGAGACCTCATATTTTGTGCTCTCCCTTTTAACGGGGTGTTCGTTACAACGACCTTCATGCAGGGGAGGAGCAGACATCTTCAGTCCTGGTCCTAAGCTCCTTGACCTTAGATATCAGCTGTTCCTGGAGTTGTCTATAAGAACTAGCTGTCACAACTTGCTGACAATGTGGGAAATTTGGTTTGAGTGCAGCCCCTTCTACTGGACGGGAGCCCCCCATCGTAGCAACTGAGGTAGAGTTTCTAGGGTACAGGGTCCTTCATTGAATAACACGCTTATATATCCACAGGACTCAAATGAGATAAATCATGTAGAACAGTTTGGAAATGTAAGGCGACAGACAAGGTAAAGGTCCAGATGACCCATGGAGGAATGTTTCCCTACTAATGAGGGTGTAGAAACAGGTGATTTGTGGTGTGAGGATTAAAAATCTTCTGATTTTTAGAGAGAGAGTGGAAGAGATAGAAAAGATAGTCACCTTGGAAACAGCAAGGTCAGAGGTCTGATAATTCACATCATGTTAGAAAGAATAGCAAACATTACCTATTCCAAGTACATTTGTATATTGGATAATTGCATGACAGTTTTAAAAATTGAAAACTTGAGCTTGAACATGGCAATAATCATTCTTATGCCAATTTAAAAGCTTTCCATTTCAGATTTTACTCAACTGCTCTGGTGTGATACTTTTTATCTTCTTAATTTTCATGGTAATGTTTATTTTCTAAGACAAAATGAGGTTAGAATCAATAGACCAAAACCTTAAATTTAAACCCTTCTTCTGTTAAGGTGTTTTACCTTGAAAAGCAATAGCTTTTTTTCTTTCTTTTTATTTTTCAGTTTCAAAAGTCAACTTTTTACTGGTTTTACACTTATGCATAAAGGTGCATATAAGAGTACCTCTGCATCTCCATAAAGTGAACACATGTGTAACTAGAACCAAATGAAGAAGTAGAATAGGACCAGTCACAGAAGTCTCTCTTAGACCCCTCCTAATCACTACCCATTCCTCCTCCACAACAAAGGTAACCTCTAGTACCGTGGATTAGTTTGCCTGTTTTTGAAATTCCTGTAATAAAATAATGCAACATGTACTCTTTTGTGTTTGGTATCAAAATGTATTAAAATTTTGTAAGAAAGCCGGCATATGTGCTAAGCATGATTTGTTTTTGACTATTACTTTTTCAAGTAAAGTTCTTTTACAATTATGTAAGCTATACATGTTCATGATAGAAACTCTGAAATGTATATAGAAATTTTATATTTAGAAATATATAGAAAAGTAGAGAAAGAAAGACAACTCACATTCCTATCACCAAAGACAACCATTTTGACATAGTTCCTTCTAGTGTTTTGTTTTTGCATTCAACAACTAATAAATTTTTTCATCAAATTTGTATGAAGTAGCTATAGTGTGTAGGAGCTCTGGTAGCATAGTGCCTAAGGCACTTGACTGCTAACCAGAAGGCTGGTGGTTCAAATCCACCAGCCACTCCTCG
>NW_006921748.1:5115811-5126562 GCF_000298275.1 Orycteropus afer afer
AGCCTAACACTTAACCTTTGTGCCACCAGGGAGCAAAAAGAGATGAGAAGGAAGAAGGGAGAAGTGCTACAGAGTGCCAGTTACATGGGTGACAGTTTCTGACACTATGATTTTGGGGGTCAGAGAATGGGCTGGGCTGGAGACTGGAAAGTGAGTGAATAAAGACTTTGTGGCTTCAAAGGTGGTACAAGTCAGGAATCAGAAAATCTAGAAATCAGGGTGGTAACTAAGTGTCTAGGGGTGAGCTGGGGAGTAGAAAGCTGTGAGTAAGGGAAGAAATAAACTAATGTTATGAGTAGATGCAAAGACTGGGAATCTAAAAGGTTAGGGAAGGAAATAAGCAACAGAGGAAAAAAAAAAGTAAGAAAAATGAGTTGGTCCTGGACTAGGACATGGAGTCTCTGAATACTAAGACCTGTAAGGGGAGATACTGCAGCCTCAAGGACAAACTAAAGGCTTCACGTGTGCCCAATCCAGCAGCCAGCCCACTGCCGGGAAAGAGAAGAGGCAATTTTATAGGGAGATTCTTGTGGGCTCATCCTCTTAGGTCTTAGGTGGGAAGATAAACTAACTTATCAACTCACCTGAAATTTTTAGGCTTAGGGAAGAGAGTTACTGAGCCTGTTGCTTTGATAATAAAATCCTCATATCTGTTTCCACCCACTTTATCTTGGGAAGCTTTCAAACCAGCTAGGTATTTTGAAGATAGTTAGCATTTCAAATTATACCTTTAACAATTCAGTTCAACAGCCATTAATAGCTAAGCAAATGGCAGAGTAGAAAGGTCCCATAGGTTTCCTATTCTGTAATTATTATGGAAAGAGCTCTGGTGGCACGGTGGGTAATGCATTTGATTGCTAACCAGAAAGTCAGTTGTTCAAACCCACCAGCTGCTCTGCAGGAGGAAGAGAAGACAGTCTGCTTCTGTAAAGATTTACAGCCTTGGAAACTCTGTGCAGGTGGCTATGAATTGGAATCCACTTGCTGGCAGGGGGTTTGGTTTTGGGTAATCATTATGGGAGCAGATCGCTAGGTTTCTTTTTTCTCTCATGGAGCCGCTGGTGGGTTCAATAGAATGGTTCACAGTAAGCAATTAAACAATGCACCACCTGGGCTCTTCCTTTAGTAATAGCTAATCATAACTTTTGTGAAAATGTGTTCAGAGCTTTGCAGGATTAGACCTAATAAAGCTTATTTCATGAATCTTTGCAAAGATCATTTGAATGGGTGAGTCTAGCCCCATTTTACAGATGAGGAAACTGAGGTTCAATAAAGTACAGTAATTTGTCTAATGAGGTGCAGCAATAAATGACAAGGGCAGTCTCTCTGTCATCTGCCCTTTCTATCATTGTAGTTTTGTGCCATCAAGTCAGGTCTTACACATAGCAAGCACTGGTATTGCAGCTATTAAACACTTGAATGTTACACTTGCCTGCTAACCACAAGGTTAGCCACTTTGTGGAGGAGACCTGTTGACCTGCTCCGGTAAAGATTGTTGTTGTTGTTGTTAGGTGCTGTTAAGCCAATTCCGAGTCATAGTCACCCAATACACAACAGAATGAAGCATTGCTGAGTCCTGTGCCAGCCTTTCAATCCTTGCTGTTCCTGAGCCCATTGTTACAGCCACTGTGTCAGTCCATCTCGTTGAGGGCCTTCTCCTTTTTCACTGACCCTCCACTTTACCAAGCATGACATCCTTCTCCAGGGAATGGTCCCTTCTGACAACATGACCAAAGTAGGTGAGACAAAGTCTGGCCATTCTTATCTCCAAGGAGCATTCCGGCTGCACTTCTTCCAGGACAGATTTGTTAGCTCTTTTGGCAGCCCATGCTACTTTCAGTATTCTTCACCAAGGGTAAAGACTGCAACCTTGAAAACCCTATGAAGCAGTTCTACTTTGTCACGTGGGGTCACTATGACCTTTCCACCAAGTATTATGGAAAAAAAAGTCCCTACCATCAAGTCGACTCAGACTAATAGTGACACTTTACAGCAGAGTAGAACTGCCCCATAGGGTTTCCAAGACTGTGAATCTTTACAGAAGATTCTTCTTTCTCCCAACCAGCAGCAGGTGGGGTCAAACTGCTGGTCTTTTGGTTAGCAGCTGAGTACCTTAACCGCTGAGCCACCATAGCTCCATAAGGAGTTCTCATTCCAGAAGATTCTGCCCTCAGCAATCACTTAGGCCAATTACCCACATAAGGGATCGCCTCTGCTCACATAATAGGAATTGAGACTGTAAGCCAGGGGCACTGCATGGGAAGGGGAGACCCGTGTCCAGGAGGACGTGCAGCTAGGCCCCACAGGCTCAGTGACCACGCCTAGAGCAAGTGTTTGTGTGTTTTGCTACTGAAAGGGTAACCAAGGTGGTGGTGCTAAGATACACAGCAGAGTGCAGGAGAGCACAGGGGAATGGGAGTCTGCGTGGTGAGGACGGTGTCTCCAGTGGAGGTGCCAGCGTGTGCAAGTGCATCACAAGTGGCTTCAAAGAGAGCATTTGTCAGGCTCCAGGCAGCAATCCTCAGCTTGTCAAGTTCAAAACCTAATTCTATATTATTGGCTGACTTTTATTTTTCAATCTGGTGAAAATTTATCACTTTAAAAGAGTCTTCACAGACATGATAAATATTTTAAAACATTTAGAAAGGCAAGGGCCTTTTAAGCTCTCTTTTCTCCCAGGGATGATTTTGCTTGGGATTTTGTGAGCTTCTCCCACTGTGGCTTCATCCAGACACCCACTTGAGCCCTGTTTCCTGACCTTTCCATGATGATATTTGTGTGGTGTTCTGGGGCACACTGGAGGGAATTTGGTGAATTTTCTATAGGGCTTGGTGAATAAAGTCATTGTCTTTTCTTTATATTATATAATTATAAGAGCAATACATACAAAAATGAAGAAAGATACTAAACATTAATATTTATAAAGTACCAGATAAATACTTTTTGTTTTATTGAGAAATCTGAACTTTCTTCTGTAACTGTAACTTTTTTTTTTCACAAGGTTTAGTGCTTGAAATGACTTCATACACTTTTTGATCAAGAGTTTTTAAGGACAATATCTTCAAATTCTTGATTCTCCGAGTCCAAAAGAAATTTTGATCTACAAACAGTTTTACTGAAAAAGAATTTTTTTTTTTTTTTGCAATTATTCTACAATTTACAATAGTTGAAATTGCATTTCAGGAATGCCTAAGGCATTTGGCTGCTAACCAGAAGGCTGATGGTTCAAACCACTCCTAGGAAGGAAGATTAGGCAATCTAATTCTGTAGAGATACTGCCTTGTAAACACAAGGAGGGGTCGCTGTGAGTTGAGATGGACTCGATGGCAGTGAGGTTTTTTTTTTCTTTCTTTCATGGACTAATATTGACATTTCCTGTGATAATATGAAAGGATTCAAATCTAATTGAATGTTTTCATTTCAAGTTTTCAGAAATAATGTTGAAGTTCCAATTTGCAGAACCTGCATGCATTGTTAGAGCTGTCACCTTGAATATAGGTTGAATGCTAATAAAAGGGTATAACAGTTGCAAATTGACAAATAGTGTCAACATATATGAAGGCAGGGATTTAGGGTACATACAGGAACTGTGCACATCTGGCATTTTCACCTGAGCACCCTTCCCATAACCTGGGCTACAGACAGTATTGCTCCTTGACTATCCAGAAAATGACATCATAGAGCAGCTTTGTTGGCTTCTTTGTTTCAGCAGCAGTGCTGTGCTTTGCAACTGGCTTCTGAGGTGGATTGCTGAGTAGTACAGCCACTCTCCACTTGCATTCAGCAAAACAGGGCACAGTAGCACATGGCAGACATAACTCATCTGCCAATGTACTGACAGTGTGCAGCACTTCACATAGTTCTCCTCTCCAACACCCTTTAAGGAACCTGGAAGAGGCAGATTGTGGTTGCAATTGGCCTAGTAACTTCAGCTGCCCTGGAGCCCATCTGTCTGCCCCAGGGCTTAGAGAATCAGGATCTCCTGGCACCTGTGGCCATATATAGTTTTTGGAAAGCTCTTATTTAGAAAGACACGTTTCCCTGGATTTCTTAGAAAATCGACTCTCCTTTTAAACGTTTTTAGGTTTTAGTCTTGTTCTGCTCTACCATTTTCTCAGTATTCCTGCAAATGGCCCATTCGGCAACATAAGTGGCCGTGATATATACTCAGAGGGTGGACCCTGGAGCCAGACTGACAAGTGCCAAATCTTAGCTCAGCTTATTGCTTGTTCTTCTGCTCTACCATTTTCTCAGTATTCCTGCAAATGGCCCATTCGGCAACATAAGTGGCCGTGATGTATACTCAGAGGGTGGACCCTGGAGCCAGACTGACAAGTGCCAAATCTTAGCTCAGCTTATTGCTTGCTTTGTGCTCTCTGTGTTCCTTTTCTCATCTATAAAATAGAATAATAGTGCCTTTTCCTAAGTTTATTGGGAGGATTATGTTAGTTAATGCATATTAATTTCTTACAATAGTGCCTAATATTAAGTGCCTGAGTATTACTTTATAATGATAATAATATTATTATTACAATTGTTATTGCTGGTACATTGGCGTTATTAGAAAATGGACTGTTTCTTTAGTAGAGAGTGCTGTTGCTCTTGTTTAAGTGAAATTGAATTGAGGGGCAAAATTCAATAATTCAATGGATATGAAATCCGAAGAATGTTAGCTTCATCCTATTTCCAGACTATAAAGTCATTGCTTTTTGTTTCTAATATTTTCCATGTTCATTACACTCATTGCAAGCAGAATGGCTATTATCCATTTATTTCAATCACTTGTAAAAGATAGCAAGCCAGGATTAGGAGTTATGTTTGAGGTGTGGAATAATATCAAGCTATCTACATCTATTCATAAAGTTTTCCATTACTATATTAGACAGTGTTTCACTGCCATTCATAAAGTTTTTAAAGACCAATTTTTTTTCAGAAGTGGATGGCCCCATCCTCCTTCATAGTCTCTCTTAGTCTGGAGACTCTGCTAAAACCTATCCACCATGGGTGATCCTGCTGGTATTTGAAATATGAGTGGCACAGCCTCCAGCCTTACCACAACATGCAAGCCACCACAATATGACAAATTGACAGATGAGTAGTGGACACACTGACAGACAAGTGGTGGACAAACTGATAGATGAATGATGGCTCGTCTTTTCAATCACCTCTTATGCATGTGAAAGCTGTACAATGAATGACAAAGACTGAAGAAGAATTAATGGCCTTGAATTGTGGTGCTGGTGAAGAATACTGAAAACACCATGGACCACCAGAAGAATGAAAAAATCTGTCTTGGAAGAAGTGCAGCTAGAATGTTCCTTAGAACTGAGAATGGCCAGACTGCCTCACCTCCTTTGGTCATGCGTCAGAAAGGGCCATTCCTAGAGAAGAATATCATGCTTGGTAAAATGGAGGGTCAATGAAAAATGGGAAGACCCTCAACAAGATGGATTGACACAGTGGCTGCAACAATGGACTCAAGTATAGTAAGGATGGTAAGGATGCCACCTGACTGGGTAGTGTTTCGTTCTGTTGCAAATAGGGTTGTTATGAGTCAGAGCCAACTCTATGGCACCTAACAACAACAACAATATTACCTCTAAGATGACTGAATCACAAAAGCAGTATCATTGAGTCAGCTGGACTAACCCATAGCTAATGCCAAAAACTCACTTGAAACAGTGACATCATTGAAAAAATGTATTATGTTCCTTGATACTCAGAATAATCTCAATTGTTTGAATTCTTTGAATCTTATACTCAAGGGTACTAATCATAATAATGAGACAACTTATAATTTTAGCCTTAACAAAAGACATAAGTTGGCCTCATTCTTGAAATGGAAAGTCTACAGAGGGGACAGACATTATGTCCTTTGCCTGTTACAGGTTTTGTCACAGAAAAGTGGATTAATATAGTAACACTTCATTGTGAATGGACATTAATGAATGCTAAATTACCACCAAATTCCTATGGAACTACACATAACAGCTACTTTCATATTCAAAGAGCTTTCCATGATTAATGTTATTGTAATGAACACCAAAGAAATTAATAACCATTTGTCACTTTAAAAAAGTGTTGCCAATTAATTTTATGCTATTTTTCTTTTCTCATTTGTCATAAGAGGGAGGATCCAGAATTTTAATGTCTAATATGTGGTATGAATTAAAGAAGTGGCCTTGCCACACTGACCTTTTCAATATTCTAATCTTTGCTTTGCTGACCTTACAGAACTCATCCTGGCAACAGTTAGGATTTTGTGAGGAGGGAGAACTGAGTCTGTTGGATGAATGAGCAGAATGAGGAAATATTTTAAGACACACTTTCATAACTCACTGACTATATTGGAAATTCAAATTTTCAGGTTAGTCATTATCTTGACAAACATTGTAATGTGTGCAGAATATGGCATCATATAAATCCATTCTGGTGACAAAGAGTGTAATGAGAATGGGAAATGGTAGAAACCCAAAGCAATCACTTTACAATCTGGAAACTGGATAAAGCTTAGGTCCCATCAGGTTTCATAGCAGCTCTTTTTTGGCACTCATAGCAATTTCTTTCTACAGGAAACACAGCATGGCACCAAATCCAAGTCCTCATAATGGGAGTTTGTGACACATTCATCTGGAAAGTGGCCTCCGTCCAAGTAAAACATCAATTTAACAAATTCCTGTCCTATATTCTCTGTGGGGCAGTGATCTGACATCATTATTGATTTATACTGAGCATGACTCCCCTCTATTTTGAAAGGACATAAATATACTCATGTATTAATGTGTTCATTTATATATCTATTCAGTGATTCAGTCAGTATTTCTGAAATAATAACTGTTGTGTGCATAGCATCATGCTAGTCAATGTAAGGGGTTTACAATCTAATATAGAAGACTAGAAGAAAGTATAAATAGCTGAGGATAGACTCTCCTAGAATTAGAATCCATGACTATATTTTTCTGGAGAATATAAGGAGAACCGCTCTGGACATGGGGAGCCTGGTCAGTTGTGTGCCAATTAGCGAGCACTTTGTTCCTGGAAATATGAGGGCAGCCAGTAGACAAAGAAGGATTTTTAAAGGATAAGAGAAAAGTTTTTAGTTTTAGCAATTTTGTGAACAAATGGGTTCTCTGAGTATTGACACAACAATATAGGGTTTTACATTTATTCCCCCAAAATTTTAGCCAATCATAATTAGCACATATAAAACACCATTAAATGTGTTTAGCACCTACTATGAGAAGGCCCTGTGCTACAGAGAATTTATAGATGTAAAAGCCAATGAGATATGCTCAAACTTACTAAAAAAATTATGTCTATGGTAATTACACAAGCATATGTCTGGATCATGTAACTGAAAGCTTTAGTCAGAATAGTTTGGTAGTGGAAATCTGAAAGAAGGTGGGCCACCTGGAATGGGCATATATTCGATTGCTGAATTTCAGACAAGACGATGGATAAAAACTGAGTGAGTAGGTAAGCTAGTGTCAGAGCCTGTGTTAAGATTAGGGTTTGAACCAGGTTAACCAGAATACAGTGTCTTAGAGGCCAGTAAACAGGAAAACAACAACAAAACCTCAGAGTAAGGTAAGAAGCAAGTGGAGGCAGTCAAAGCAAGGAAAAATGAAGGGTCTGTAAAAGACAAAGTAAAAATGAAGAATCTTATTTTTGAGGCAGGTTTGTTTTTTTTTTTGGTATGGTTTTTATGACGACACCAGGCTAGGATTACTATGTGATTGTGACATATCTAATCACTTTATATGGAATATTATCAATTAAAGCAAACTTAATCCCATCATCTAAATCTGTAGAAGGGAAGTCCTTGAGAAGTGCCTGTAGAGCTGATTATTGTAAGTCGTGTGGTCAAAGATAAGCTGTGTTTTGGGGTAAAAAATTTCAGCTATTATTTAAAGTAATTTTAAAAGTCTAAAAGCAATTAAATTTCTTGTTCCTTCATACAGTAAGTTGATTTACTTTTTATTGTGGAAAATTTTAAACATATAAAAAATGGAAAATACAGTATAACGAATACTCAAGTCCCCATCATTCAGCTTCACCGATATACCAATAGGCCAACAGGCCAATTTTGTTTCTTCTACACCACTATTGACTTCCATCTCCCCCCTGCTCCAATTATTTTGAAAAAATACCAGATGTGAGATCATTTCATCTATAAATATATCTATATATATCTATCAAAATTTTCTTAAGTATAATCACAATTCTATTATCTCACCTTAAAAAATGAGGGATTTTTTTACATTTTTAAAGATCTAGTCAACATTCAAATTTCTCTGGTGATGCATTTGAATTGTGGGGCTGGTGAAGAATATTGAATATACTATGGATTGCTAGAAGAATGAACATACCTGTCTTGGAAGAGGTACAGCCAGAACACTAAGAAGTGAGAATGGCCAAACTTCGTCTCTTGTACTTTTGTCATGTTGTCAGAAGGAACCAGTCCTTGGAGAAAGATTTCATGCTTGGTAAATAAAGGGTTAGCAAAATACGGGAAGACCTTCAACAAGATGGATTGACACAGTGGCTGTGACGATGGGCTCAAGCATAGCAATGATTGTGAGGACGGTGCAGGACCTGTCAGTGTTTTGTTCTATTTTCCATGAGGTCACTATGAGTTGGAAGGACTTGACAGCATCTAACAACAACAATATGAGACTTAGACTGCTTTTCATCTATAGATGGCCTCATTCTTTCCCTTCTCTTCCTTATTCTCTTAACTTTTCTCTTTTTCTTGGAATTTATTAGACAAACCAAATTGTATCTCTTATATTCTGGATAGGAGCTCTGGTTACATAGTACCTAAGGCATTTGACTGATAACCAGAAGGCTGGTTGTTCAAACCTACCAGCCACTCCTTGGAAGGAAGATTGGACAATCTACTTCCATAGTGATACTGCCTTGGAAACCCAAGGAGGGGTCGCTATGGGTCTAATCTGACTCCAAGACAGTGAGTTTTAGAGTTATTTTCTGGATATTACTGATTTTCTTTCCATGGTGGCATCTAACACATACTTCTGTTTTATGTATTTCATCTAGAGACTTGACAAGTTTTGAGTTGATTTGTTGTTGTTGCAAATTTGGTTTCTAGGTAGCATTGTTTTTTCCATCAGGAGACACATGTCTTGTCTCTCTATTTGTGATGTTTTTGGTAATCAATAATCTACTATGGATTGTTTCATTTATTAGCACTGTAGTTCTATTGGTATAACCTTTATTTAATTAATTACTTGATTATCCTGACATACAGTTAGTATAAGAACAGCAGAATAAATACTTGATTATTATTTTTTTTATTACTTTCCAAAATACATTATGATTGTTTTTCTGTATATAAATGGACAAAAATATTTTTATTATTCTATATTTATTCTTCCATTCTCTGCTTCCATCTGATACTATTTTTTTTCTTCTGAACAATTTGCTTGAGTATTTCTTTTAATGCAGATCTATTGGTACTGAATTCTTCAAGTTTTAATTTGACTGTTGTACAGGTTCCTTGGTCTATGTACTTCTTCCTTAAGCACAATTAAGTGTTCTGGAATCCTCATTCTTCACAATGTTCTTCATAATTTGTTATGATCTACATAGTCAACTAATTTTGCATAGTCAATACAACACAAGTGAACATCTTTCTGGTATTCTTTGCTTTCAGCCAAGATCCATGTGCCATTAGAAATGATATTTCTTTTTCTATGTCTTCTTCTGAATTGAGCTTGCATTTCTGGAAGTTACCTGTTAATATACTGCTGCAACTATTTTTGAATTATCTTTGGATAATTTTACTTGCATGTGATATTAATGATATTGTTCAATAATTTACACATTCTGTTGGATCATTTTTTGTTGGAATGGATACAAAAACAGATCTCTTCCAGTCAGATGGCCAGGTAACTGTCTTCCAAATTACTTGACAAAGAAGAGTAATTGCCTCCAGCACTGTATCCATTTGTTGAAACATCTCAATGGGTAGTCCAACAATTCCTGGAGCCTTGTTTTTCACCAATTCCTTCAGTGCAGCTTGTACTTCTTCCTTCAGTACTATTGGTTCTTGATATATGCTACCTCCTGAAATAGTTGAACATCAAACAATTCTTATTAGTACAGTGACTCTGTGCATACCTTCCATCTTTTGATGCTTCCTGCATCATTTAATACTTTTCCCATAGAATCCTTCAATATTGGAACTACAGACTTGAAATTTTCTTCAGATCTTTCAGGTTGAGAAATGCTGTGTTCTTCCCTTTTGGTTTTCTAACTCCAGTTCTTTGCACATTTCATTGTAATAATTGACTTTGTTTTCTTGAGGTGCTCTTTGTAATCTTCTATTCAGCTCTTTTATCTTGTCATTCCTTCCATTTGCTTTAGCTATTCTTCATTTAAGAGCAAGTTTCAGAGTCTCTTTCTCGTCTTTTCTTTTTTTCATGTCTTTTCTTTTTTTCATGTCTTTTTTAATGACTTTTTGCTTTCTTCATGTATGATCTTCTTGATTTCATTCCCCAGCTCATTTGGTTTTTGGTTATTGGTGTTCAGTGTGTCAAATTTATTCTTCAGATTGTCTCTAAATTCAGGTCACATACAATCAAGTTCATATTTTGGCTCTTGTGGACTTGTTTTAATTATCTTCAGCTTCAATTTGGCCTTGCATCTGAGCAATTGATAGTCTGCTGTACAGTCAGTTCCTATACTTGCTTTGGCTGAAGATATTGAGCTTCTCCATCTCCTCTTTCCAC
>NW_006921748.1:5130394-5131545 GCF_000298275.1 Orycteropus afer afer
GGTCCTATAATAATTTCAGACAAAATAGACTTTTATGGGAAAAAAATTATTACTGGAGATAGAGAGGGACATTTTGTAAGATAAAAAGGGCAATCAATCATGACGACATAAAAAAATTCTCACTGCCATCGAGTCAGATCCGACTCATAGTGACCCCTCCTTGGGTTTCCAAGTAATCTTTATTACTACAAAAGTAGATTGCCCAACCTTCCTTCCAAGGAGTGGCTGGTGGGTTTGAGAGACCAGCTTTCTGGTTAGCAGTCAAATGCCTTAGGCACTATGCCACCAGAACTCCTATGAAGACATAGTATTTGTAAATATATGTACATCTAACAACTGAGCCACAAAATGTACAGAGAAAAAACTGATATAATTGAAGGAAGAAATAGATAATTCAACAATAATAATTAGATTGCAGTATTTCAATTTCAATAATAAATAGAACAACTAAACATAAGAGCAACAAGAACACAGAAGACTGTAACACTATCTACCAACTAAACTCAACAGACTCTGTAGAACATTCCCTTCAACTACAGGAGAACACACCTTCCCCAATGCACATGAAATTTTCTGAAGGACAGACCATATGGTACATCATAAAACACCTCTCAGTAAATTTAAAAGGATTGAAATCATACCACATATGTTCACTGAACAGGAAAAAATTAAATGAGAATTCAACACCAGAAGAGAATATGGGAAATTCACTAGTATGTAGCCATTAAACAACACACTCCTAAATAACCATACAGCACAAACAACAAAAATGTAAAGCTGAATTTTATTTTCATCACATGCAGGGTTGGCTCAACCTACTGATTAACTAGAGGTTATGAAATTCAGGAATGGAGGGAAAAGGAAAAGTAGAGGTGAAGGGTCCATTAATTAGTGTTGGAAATGTGTCTCCTTTTTGAACAGCATATTGGCTATGTCATAAGGAGCCCTGGTGGCCCACTGGTTAGGTGATTAGCTGCTAACTGAGTGGTCAACAATTTGAACCCACCAGCCACTCCACAGGAGAAATATGGGTCAGTCTGCTTCTGTAAAGATTACAGTCTTGGAAACCCTATGGGGCAGTTTTACTCTGTCCTATAGGGTTACTTTAAGTCAGAATTGATTTGACAACTGTTTTTATTTTCCCCCCCTTT
>NW_006921748.1:5131645-5137324 GCF_000298275.1 Orycteropus afer afer
TCTCTGTTCTTTGTCAAAAATCCACTTGGCATGACGCAAAAATGGCTAAGTTTGATTCAGCAATCCAATCAATTGTCTTCTCTTTTGAAAGTCTGTTTAGGGAATGAGGCCATTCTGCTGCCACCTCCCTGGTGGCATGGTGCCCAGCTGCTTTCTATAGGCAGTGGTGTGAAAAGATTTTAATAGTCAGTCATGCCCTGGAGTGGGCATAGCTTATAATTTTCCATGACTTACTATACTCGGCCTCAATTATTCTTGATTGAATTTATATATATTTTTAAATCATCTAAGCATCATAACAAGCCTAAGGAATATGTAAGGTGTATATTATCCCAATTTTTAGGTAAGATGGTCCAGAGACGTTAGCTTTCTCAAGATCATCGATTTGTTCATTTGTTCTTTCAGTGAAGTGAGTTGGTTGAAGTAGTGAGTTGCTGAGTAGTCAGATCTCTTAGATGTGAGCCAGTGAGCCTGCCCCTATGTTATGCTGTATTCTCCATTATGCCCATATGGAAGCCACTTCCTTCTGAGGACTCTCAGATCAGCAGGGCAGATTCTACAAGCCAGGATAATACTTTTGCCTGTAATGTTTGCAGATGCTCTGATAGCATAGTGCTTAGGACACTTGACTGCTAACCAGAAGGCTGGCGATTCAAACCTACCAGCCATTTCTCGGAAGGAAGATTGGGCAATCTACTTCCGTAGTGATACTGCCTCGGAAACCCAAGGAGGGGTCGTTATGAGTCGGTCCGACTTGATGGTAAATAACAGCAACATAATGTTTGCAACAGAGACATCCATCTGAGAATTTTCAGAAGGCATCTGCCACTCTGGTAGTCAGCACATAAACATGTTTTTGGGGGAGGATTTGCGTTGCCTGCAATAATTTGTGGTTAATGAATTGTCTTAAAGCTTTTATGTGTTCCTCTCCCACTGCCTTGCATGTTATTTGCCCCTTCCCTCTTAAAAGACTTTTCTCATTTGAACTGTTTTTTATTAATAGAAATCTCTTTCATTTGAACTGTTTTTATTAATAAAAGCCTCTTTCATTTTCCACAGCCGATTTCCTTTTATTGTCTTTATTGCAATTTAACAGGGAGACAAATGACGCCACAAACAGAGGCGAGGGAGATTGCCCCCGCCTTTCCTTTATGTGTTTTTATTAACCTTTATTCATTGCTTAGCTCACGTTGTGAAATGTAGATCTTTAGTGTAGGTTATAAATGAACTACTAGATCCAGAGTTCCACGGAAGAGCTCTGCAAAGGGCAGTCCCTGAAATAAATTTGTTTTCTAAAATCATACTTGAGTTACAATGACAATGATAGGAACAACAATTAAAATAATAAACATGTAACATTAAGCATAGAGAAATAGGGACAAAAGGAAATAAATACGTAACACCCACTATGTGCCTACATCTGTATTTTACCCTTTTTTTTCTCTGTCATTACCAATAATATATGAATACACTCTTATAGTAAAAATGTTAAACGTGTGGCAGTATTTAGAATAAAAAGTTAAAATCATCTTGATTTTTGTCTTTTTCCAAATACCATGGCTTCGTTAGAGGTATCTGTTACTAATGATTTGATCTGTATGTGTGTGTGTATAATTTATATAAAATGCAAATGAGTATATATACTAGTTTATATATACATATGTTTTTATGTGTGTGTATATATATATATATATATATCCATTTATAATCATATTAGGTGTTTTTTTTTTTTTTTTTCTTTGCTATTACAGTTAAAGCTGCAGTGAACGTACATTTGCCCATAGGATAAATTTCTAGAAGTGGAATTCCTGTGTCTAAGGCTTTGTGCACTTTATGGTTTGGTGGATACTGATAAATTCCCTCCCAGCAGCTGTGCTGCTTCACACTCCCACCATATTATATGTGACTCCAGGCTCTTTACATGTTACTTCTTTTAATCCTCACAATACCCTGGCAAAAGAGAACTCTAATCCTTATTTTTATCAACTGAGCATAACAAGCTTCAGAAGCATTATGTAAACTTGCCTAAGGTCACACAGCTAAAATGTAGAAAATGACTTTTCTTCACCACAAAGGCCCAGGCTCTGTCCATAAGCAGGAACCTTCAGGCCTGAAGCCCAGTTTGAGCTTTGCCAATGTTGATTTTGTGGCCTAGGCAGGTCCCATCGCCTCTTCGGATCCATTTTCCTTTTCTATAAAATGAGGTGGTTGGATTAGGTGACCTTACCAGAACAAAACACAAAATAAACAGTTGCTGTGCAGTCCTTCTGACCCACAGCCACCCTATGCATGTCAAACTTGTGCACCCCAGGGTTTCAATGGCCAATTTTTCAGAAGCATATTGCCAGGCCTCTCTCCTGAGGTGCCCTTGGGTGGACTCAACCTTTCCACTTCTCCGTTAGCAGCCAAGCGGGTTGACACCACCAGGCAATCTTAAGGACTCCTTTAGATTGAAATGTTCAGCCTATTTTTTGGGTGTATTTTATAAACAGCATTTTTGTGTCTTGTTTTGGCTGAATTTTTATCTTTTTACTCTCTAATGGGAATTTCATTTTTCAAATACATAAAGGATTTGGACTAAGGTTAATCGTAATGATGCTGATGAAATTAATGTTCACCATGGTAAGTAAACTTGCTGAGAGCTTTCTCTGTTCTGAGCACTATTCACACTGTCAAGTGCTTTACATGCATCATTTTATACTATCCTCTCTGCATCTCTATGAGGGATGTATTGTTATTTTTTTAAATTTTACAGACAAAAAAAAAAAAAAAAAAAAGGTGTAGGTAGGGCAACTAAGCAGCCCAAGATTACACAGCTAGTGAATGTTTGCAGCTGGGTTTGAACTGATCCTGCCAGACTTCACAGACTGGTTGGAAGCACTCTCCATTTTGTGGGGGAAAAATATAGCAGTTTCTCATTCTAACATGACTAACAGGGAAGGGGGAAAAAACAGTGAATTTTCCAGACAACAAAAATTTATTCTCTTTAATCAAAAGTTAAGAACTTTAAGAATTTAGTATAAAATCTGTTTAGAGCACACTTCTAACTACATTTAATTATTTTAATTGAACCTTTTTTTCGGAGGGTGATCAGAATTATTTTATGAGTGTCCATTATTCCTTTAATGCATTGCTGTTCTTGGGAGTTTGTAAACTGAATACCTCCATTTCCCCCTTGTTCTGAAATTGTCTAGAATTGCCACACATTTTGTTTGGAATTCTTTTTTACACTTATGTTTCTCTTCTCTTGCTGTCAAGAACTGAAGGTCTCTATAGTGTTTGGAAAGTACAGTCAAATGTACAGGACATTGCCTTTGGATACCAAACTAAAACCAAACTCATGGCCATCTAGTCGGTTCCTACTTATAGCGACCCCTCCTTGGGTTTCCGAGGCAGTGTCACTACGGAAGGGCATAAAACTCATCATCCAAACCAGGACTCTTGTGAGTAAAAGTGGGCACTATTAATAACTAAGTAGGACAATAGAAATAAAGTGTAACTGTCCTATGTAAACTTGGACAAACCAAACCTGTTGCCATTGAGTCTTTTCTGACTCATAGTGACCTTATAGGACAGAGTAGAACTGCCCCCATAGGGTTTCCAAGGCTGTAAATCTTTACCAAAGCAGACTGTCATATCTTTCTTCCATAGAACAGCTGGTGGGTTTGAATTGCTGACCATTTAGTTAACAGTTACCTCTGTGCCACTACGGCTCCTTCACAAAATTGTATATGTAGTCATTTTACCCAGAGCAAAATGGTCAGGTCCAAATTCTGTTCAAGTAACTTGCTAGTTAAGGGATCTTGCCACAAGTTACTTAGTTTCTCTGAACCACAGTTTTTTCACTTGTAAAATGGACTCAGTAATGCCAATTACTTACAAGGATTAGAGAAAATTTATGTAAAGTTTCTGGTATGTAAGTAGGTGCCTTATGGTAGCTGCCTCAGAGACTTTTTGAGAAGAATGACAATTAAAGGCTTAGTAAGATGCTTAGCATACTAACCACTCATTGCCTGCTAATATTATTTTGTTAAGGTCATTATTATTTAGCTTCCTGTCTAAGTAGCCCTTGTGGCACAGTGGTTAAGTGCTACTGCTGAAACTGTGTCTACATCTGGTTGATTGCTTCTGCACCCACTGCTTTGCTCCAATCTGATGTGGACCAAGGAACAAGATATCAACTAGTATTATGGGAAACTCTCACCTCTGGGTAAGTGCATGCATTTTTTACTGTACCAGTTTTCATGTTAACTACTTGCAACTTCAATTTTTGACCTTGTCCATGACCTGAACAAAAAGGTTGTGTGAAAATTGACTCCTGGATAAGTAATTCTTTTTGATGATTCTATGTGTTGGAATATTATACATTGATTTACAGGTGATTTAGACCTATTATGGTAGTTTAGATATATAAAGTTTAATTTCCTATCAGCTTGCAAGGAGGGAAGGATTCCATCCATAGTAGTTCAACATGCTGTAATAGAACTTTTACAGCAAATGGCAATTTAAGAGGTTAAAGTTTCTAGAGTGTGAAGTTTAAGAAACTTAATTTTTCTTTCCAGGAAAACAAGATGTATTTATAATTATTAAGAGGGAAGTAAAGTTGTCTGTCCTTTTAACATAAAGGACAAATAATTATGTAAATGTATAATATTCTTTTAGTACCAAAGGGACATGTAGGTTGAATTCAATACTGCTGTTATTTTCCCTTGTAGTTTTAAAATCATAATGATAGCATAGTGCCTAAGGCACTTGACTACTAACCAGAAGGCTGGTGGTTCAAACCCATCAGCCACTCCTCGGAAGGAAAATGGGGCAATCTACTTCCGTAGTGATACTGCCTCGGAAACCCAAGGAGGGGTCGCTATGAGTCGGGTCCAACTCAACGGCACATAACAACAACAACAACAACAATGATAAGAACAGAATAGAAGCAGAGCCCTCATCTGTTCTCGTTTACTTCTGTATTCCTGTTGCCCTGCAATGGTTGTGACACAAAGTAGAATCTCATTAGACATTGTCATTTTCAAATATTTGTTGGATTCACACATAATGATGGCACAATTAAATTATAGATAATTGCAATCTAGTGAATTAAATGTTTGCACTCCTCAAAGGTTGTATGAGTGTTCACAGAATAAAATTGTATTTGCTTCATTCTTCATCTTTTTCAGATAACCTGTTGACCTATTCATAGTAATTTAAAGACTAGATCATTTTGGAGAAACTGAGTTATCACTTCAATATATGTATGTAAAGAGTATTAGCATTTTTTTTCCAGAACAAGTAAACTATAGGCTCCTGTAAGTTAATGCTTCTATCAGTGAATAGTTCTTTTAATTATATTCTTATTTTTTCACTCAACCACGATTGAATGCCTGCTATATGCCAGGTACCATACTACCTTTGGGAGCTCTGGTGGTGTGGCCTAAGGCATTTGGCTACTAATCAGAAGACTGGGAGTTCAAACCAACCAGCCACTCATTGGAAGAAAAATTGGACAATCTACTTCCATAGAGATACTGCCTCAGAAACCCAAGGAGTGGTCACTATGAGTCAAATCGACTGGATGCCAGTGAGTTTTTTAATTTTTTCTTATACTACCTTTACTATAAGAGCCCTGGTAGCATACTGCCCAAGGCACTTGACTGCTAACCAGAAGGCTGGCAGTTCAAATCC
>NW_006921748.1:5138214-5157117 GCF_000298275.1 Orycteropus afer afer
AACTTTACTCCTTACAAAACCTACTGAGCATACACATTAGGTGTTAACAGCATTTCTTTTTTGGATATGTGTATGTATATGTGTGAATGTATGTGTATGCTTGTGAAAGTGTGTGTATGACATGGTAACAGGCATTGTCTTTACCGTCCCATGTTCTCTAATTAAATTATTGGACTTCCTTATCCCACCTCAGGAGATGAGACTGTGTTTTAGATTTTGTCTCTGAAGAATTGCATGCTTTCTGGACAGCCATGGTAAATGACTAACACAAATGCTGGGACATCTTTATTTTTGCCAGTTTTCATTGTGTTTGGGTGGAAATGCTTGCAAATACACCAACACTCAACTGTTCTTATTAATGGTGGGGAACAGAATGCAGGTAGGCAAACTCAACAGCTAAACATTTAAATGTGCATTTTGACTTTGGGACATAGTTAGACTCAGTATCAGTCAGTCTGTCCTCCCTACCTCTTTATCTCTCCACCTCCCTTTGTATCTCTTCTCTCCCTATTCACTATGTTCCTTATTCTTCTAAACTCTCCATAGCCCATTTGTTGGTTATTTGTTCCAGGACCACTTGTTGAGTCCCAACTTATCTTAGCCACTATGTCAGGGCCAATGGCTATAACCATGATTTCTAGTTTAAAAAGCTCGTAGTACAATTAGGAATAAAACCAAACCAAACCAAACACACTGTCATCAAGTCAGATCCGACTCATAGTGACCCCTCCTTGGGTTTCCAAGGAGGTATCACTGTAGATGTAGATTGCCCCACCCTCCTTCTGAGGAGTGGCTGGTGGTTTTGAACTGTCAGCCTTCTGGTTAGCAGCCTAATGTCTAAGGCACTATGCCACCAGATGTATATAGGTACAAAAATAAATAACCATGTGAACATGTTTTTAAAAAGTTTTAAGGATTATGGCATCCTCAGGGAGGAATTGATTGTGCTTTCTGGGGGAGTGGGCAAAGCGTCATAGATGATGGGAACTGCAGGTAATCAAGAGTTGAGTTCAGGTCCCTCTCGTTTCCTGTACCAAATGCAGGTCAATGCTAGGATGTTGCTGTTGTTGTTAGGTGCCATCAAGTCGTCTCTGACTTGTAGTGACCTTATGCAGTGTAGTAAATTACTTTGTGTGGCTTTTCTACCCATAAGTCTTTGTAAACTCCAAGGTGGGATTTGCTATGAGCAACTGAGGAGCTCCTGATTGCTGAAGGTGTCCACCTGGAGTATTTCTGTTGGGAGTGGCATAAAACAATGTTCTGGGAGGTGCCCACTCTCAGGTGCTTAGAGTTCTGATGCTATAATTGGCTAGTTTGACCACCCTGCTGGGCTCAAAAGGGAGGCCTCCTGGAGGCAGAACTCTCTCTGGTTGAGGAAGACGTGCTGCTGAAAGAGACATGGGCTCCTGAGACACGTGTTGCTGGGAAAGAGACGCAAGAGACACACATCACTGAGTGAGACAGGGAGGGACCAGCCCTGCTGGGAAAGAGACTGTGAGAGACTGTTGGCTGAGGGACGGTGGGCTGGGAGAGAGACTGAGCATTTTTCCTGAACTCAAATTGTAGCTTGGTGCTTCCCTAATAAACCTCGTAATCTGTGAGTTCTGTGTGGCCACTGCAGCGAATTATCGAACCCAGGAGAGAGGTGGTGGGTGCTCTGGGAGGAATGGTTGGAGAAAGGGCTGGAGGGAGGTAGCATGTCTGACCTTGCAGTAATAGGCCTTGGGTTACTGCTGGTAACCCTGTCTTCCTCTTGTGGGATTAGAGGAGGTCAGAACATGTGGCCTCCTTGCTGTTTTTGCACCTCATATACAACAGAATGAAACACTGCCTGGTCCTGTGCCTGCCTCACAATCCGTGCTATACCTGAACCCATTGTTGCAGTCACTGTGTCAATCCATCTCGTTGAGGACCTTCCCTTTTTTTGTTGACCCTCCACTTTACCAAGCATGATATCCTTCTCCAGACAGTGGTCCCTTCTGACAACATTGCCAAAGTAGGTGAGATAAAGTCTGGTTATTCTCGCGTCCAAGGAGCATTCTGGGTGCACCTTATTCTAGGTCCTCTAAAGAGCTATGTAAGTTTAGGAAAGTACTATAACTTCTTTAGACTCAGCTTTCTTTGCTACTGTGAATTGTTGGATTCATACATAATGATGGCACAATTAAATTACAGATAATTGCAATCTAGTGAATTAAATGTTTGTACTCCTCAAATGTAGTATGAGTGTTCACCGTGTTCCCAATAAAATAATGTTTGAGAAACTCTTTGACAAGTCTTAAGTCATTATAAATGCTATCTTCATTTTACCAGTATAGAAATAGTCCAAGCCATTGGATGGATGTCTCTCCCCAGACAGCAGTTCTTTCCACATCTCTCTAGAGCAGCCAAGGCAATATCAGGGCCCTTTCCTGAAAGGCACCAGCCAGTAGGACAAGAATTCTTAAATGCCAGTCCTTTTGAGTCATCAAAGCAACTTTGAAAAGCTAGACATTTAAAAAAATGATGGTGATGATGGCAGAAACTTACCCTTGTGGAACACTTTGAATGTTTCCAAGTACTTACACAGCCATGATCTCATTTGACATTGAAGATGAGAACAGTTGTTATCATCTTTGTTTTATAGACGAGACCACTAAGGGCCAAACAGAAAGGGGTTTGCTTTGTGTTACAGCCAGAACTAGAATAATTGAGTGTTAGGATTCTGAACAAAAAAGATCTTAAAAATAACAAAGTACAACCACACATAAAGAAATAAGTCTGGAAGAGATTAAGTAACCGTGCAAAGTCACATAGTTAATTAGAAAGTACAAATGAACCTCCAATCTGGGCTCTCTGACTTTTGCAGCTGAATCACGCTGGGCTATATCTTCCTTGTGAATTTGTCTTCAATGGTTGAACTCTCTAGCATTTTGCATTAAATCCCATGGTGTCCCCTCATCCTCACCCCTAGTTTTTCTATCAGTTCATTACAATCCACAAACTAATGTTTGATTGTGCTGGGGAAATTCACTAGATCAAATAATTCTACATTCTACAGATGAAAGAACTGAATAGTTTTTCCATTTATGGATACCTTCTCCCTAATTTGCCTGTTTTGTGAAGCTGAATATTCTGATCTGGAATTTGTTTAAAGCACTTTTGGCATTCAGGGAGTGGCCATGGTCTCTGTGGTCTTCAGATTGCACTTAGCTCTGTTCTGAGCTCTGAGGACATATAGAGGATAGCTTATCTACACAGCTCTAAGTGCTAGCCATGCCTGTGTCCCCAGTCTCAGTAAATTGACCCAGGCCCCAGAACACCAGTAAATATGCTGGGAAAAATGAATCTAATTCACTTACTCTCATTAAGAGGATACCAGCATTGCTTAAACTGCCTTTTAGGACTGTGGTCATATTCTGAGATTCTTTGGCATCGGTGATATAAGGCTAGGTCTTGGGCAGCCCTGTGTGCTGGAGAATCTGATACTTGTCCTTCCTCCCTTGTTTGTAACATACTGGGTCACAGATAACAGGGGACTTAAAACTATTAGTTGACTATTGATAAAGGAAGTAATATCAATAAAGTAGAAAGAAGATGATTAGCATATCTGATGGCATGGCCCCGTATGAGGGATAGAATTGGTCCTAAGCCAGATGGTCACCTCCTACACTCTGAAAGTGACTTTGACACAGTTACTGCTTATTTTCCTCTTCTCTGTACCTCATCTCTTCTTGATAAAACTGGCAATATGGACTTTGTCTTAGACTGGGTCCTCTAGAGAAGCAAAAACAGTGAAGCTTATATATATATATATATATACACACACACACACAACTGTGAACCAGTGAAGCTTATATATATACAAAACCAGTGAAACTTTTATATATATATATACCTTTTATATATAAAACCTCTCTCTCTCTCTCTTCCTCCCTCTCTGTCGAGATGCCAATTTAGTGCACCATTATTCTGTATGCTCATTTTGAATTATTGCATCCCACTTTACAAATATTTGTTAAGCACCTAATATGTGTCAGGCACTGGTCTAAGCACAAGAAACATAATGAAGCTTAAGATAAAGCCCTTTTTCTGCAGGAGTCCATAGCCATGGCAACCAAACCAGTTACCATCAAGTCTACTCTGACTCTTTTGACAACCTCATATATATCACAGTCAAAAAGCGGTCCATAGGGTTTTCAATAGCTGATTTTTTTGAAGTAGATCACCAGGACTTCCAAGATACCTCTGAGTAAACTCAGACTTCCAGTATATTGGTTAATTCCTGAGCATGTTAAGTGGAATGCCACAGCCATGGGAAGACAGCTTCGTTAAAAAAAATAAAAAATTAAAAAACTAAACTATTGAACTGATTCAGTTAATCCTCTTTGGATTGAACCAGGGCATCAATTGGCAAACAATTCTACATGTAGTATTATAGACACAATAATAAGCATATATACTGACTTCGGGAGCTCTGGTGGCATAGTGCTAAGGCATTGGACTGCTAACTAGAAAGCTGGCAGTTCAAAACCACCAGTCACTGCTCAGAAAGAATGTTGGGCAATCTACTTCTGTAGTGATACCACCTCAGAAACCCAAGAAGGGATCTCTATGAATTGGATCTGACTCGATGACAGTGCATTGTGTATACTGACCATGCAAAGGCATTTGACTGAGTGGATCATAACAAATTGTGGATAACATTGCAAAGAATGGGAATTTGACAACACTTAATTGTGCTCATCAGGAACCTGTACATAGACCAAAAGGTTTTTGTTTGAACAGAACAAAGGGATAATGCATGGAATAAAATCAGGAAGGGTGTAGGTTAGGGTTGTATCCTTTTACCATACTTATTCAATCTGTATGCTGAGCAAATAATCTGAGAAGCTGGAATATATGAAGAACACAGCACCAGGATTGGAGAAGAACCATTAACAACTTGTGATATGCAGATGACACAACTTGCTTGCTGAAAGTGTTCAGTATGGATTATATCTCAACATGAGGAAAAGGAAAATCCTCACAACTAGACCAATAAGCAACATAATAGGTGGAGAAAAGATTGAAGTTGTCAGGGATTTCATTTTACTTGGATCACAGTCCATGAAAAAGGAGTCAGGAAATGAGACATCATATTGCACTGGAAAATCTGCTGCAAAAGGTCTCTTTAAAATGTTGAAGAGCAAAGACGTCACTTTGAATACTAAGATTTGCCTAACCCAAGCCATGGCATTTTTAATTGCCTCATATGCATGAGAAAGGTGGACAATGAATAAGAAAGACCAAAGAAAAGTTGACGCTTTTGAGTTTTGGTGTTGGCGATGAATACTGAAAGTAACATGGACTGCCAGAAGAACTAACAAACCTGTCCTAGAAGAAGTGCAGCTGGAATGCTCCTTGGGAGCAAAAATGGCCAGACTTTGCCTCACCATCTTTGGCCATATTGTCAGAAGGGATTAGTCCATGGAGAAGGATATCATGCTTGGTAAAGTAGAGGGTCAGCGGCGAAAGAGAAGACCCTCAACAAGATGGATTGACACTGACTACAATGATGGGCTTGAGCATAGCAAGGATTTTGAGGATGGCACAGGAGCAGGCAGTGTTTAGTTTTGTGGTACATGGATTCGCTCTTTGACAGAGCCAACTCAATGGCACCTAACAACAACACATAGGCAGTGGTGGCAGAGAAGACTTGTTTATCAAGAAATAGATTAGCAGAGGCATCCCAGAATCTAGGCTAACGTTTATTCTGGACTTATTGGATTGCATGCACTCTTTTAAATGTTTTATTTAATCTTTGCAATAATCCCATGAAGAAAGTACTACTAGTGTTTTCCACTTTGCTGATGATGAAATCAAGGCAACGAGAGGTTAAGTAACTTGTGCCCATAGTCAACAGGAGCCAGGTGTTCATACATCATAGGCCATGCCAAACTATACAGCCATTGCAGCATTCAAACCAGAAATCAAAAGATGTAGAGGAGAAACTCATTCTAGGCAGGTAAATTGGGTGTTCCAAAATTTGGAGGCTTGTTTGGAGAACTTCAGGAAATCCACTGGGTGGTCTCCTAGAATGGATGTGAGGGGTGCTCAGCTATATAACACAGGCCCTAGCCAGTCATGATGAAGAGTTTGACTCTTATCCTTCAGGCAACTGAAAGCCGCTAAAAGCCTAAGCAGGGAGAAAATACAACCAAGTTTGCCTCAGAGAAGGATCATGTATTAATCAGTCAACGAAGAGATTGGTTTAAGTGACTTCTAGACTTGTGACCCTGTGACCATGACTAGACCACACTTTTCTTTCAGTACAAAGGAATGGCCCTCCGATGAGAACCATTGCTACAGGGGGGTGATAAAATCTCTTGAGGCCAAGAAAGCCAAACCACAGTATAAAAATCTTGCTTCACAGTCAGCAGCTGCTGTGAGTGACTTGTGAGTGTAGGTGTCTGTCAGCTCTGCCTTCATTGGCAGTATATTGCTTTTCTACCTCCTCATAAACCTTTCTGTTTATTTTGTGGGAGGGTAAAATGCCTGACAGACCTTATCCAGGAGGAAAATAAAAAATCAGGAGGCCTTAAATCTTCATCAAGTTTCAGAAACCTCCAAACCAACACAAAAATCTCTGGTTTGGAAAAGTGGAGACCTTACCTCTGAGTGCCTTTGTCTGTGTCCCTTCTCCTTACTGTTCCTCTTTCCCACTTTTGTGATGCCCTCCACCCTTCTCATGGTTCATCTCTGAGCCCCACCTCCCAACAGACCTATGTTCTCATATTGCTAAAGCCTCACACTGCAGTTCCCCAGGGCAAGCCTGCCCTTTCCAGAACTGCCCACCTTTCAAAATTACTTCCTTTCATTTCTAGTTTCAGCTATTAAACTCCTCCTGAGGCTGAGCTCAAATATGTGTTAGAAGGAGAGCAATTTAATTAAATCATATCCCACTAAGGTGTAAATAACTTACAGCCCCAACCCCATCCCTCTAATCATCTCAGGTATGTTAGCAATGTAATCAAAAGGACGAATGTCTTATTGTAGGATACAGTAATGTAGTAATAACAGCATCTTACAGGTGCAGGTCATATTTCAGGATCCTTTAAATCATGCCTTTTTGCAGCCAACTCACTTCTGGCTGAAGCATATCTGCTTATTGTGCTCTCCAGTCTCATTCAGCAGTGTTTTAAAGCATTTAGGCTCACCTCTTACCTCAACAGCTGCTGCTCCTTCCCCTGTCTGGGAGGATTTCTGGCCTAATTCCCTACAAGCGTCAACGTGTCTATTTGTCTTTCTTGGAGGATTGCATTCAGTTCCAGAGTCAGAAAGGAGGAAGAGTAGGCAGATGATTAGGAGGAAAAAGAAAGAGAGAGGGAAAGGGGAGAGGTGTCAGTGAGAATTAATTGTCTATAACCAAAAGAGAAATGTAGTTATTTATTTATTTATTTTAATGATCAGTAATGGTAAGAGGAAGTTGCAATGGGAGTAGAGCTATATTATAAAATATCCAGCAAGCTCATGGTTTGACACAAAGAATTGGAACCAGGAGATGGGGCTCCTTTTCTTTATTCCCCGTGTTGATGAACTATTTTCTTTTCTTTTTTCATTGTTGTAAAAAATACGTATAACACAACATTTGCTCATTTAATATTTTTCACATGTACAATTTAACACAAGTACATTAATCATGCTGTGCAGCCATCACCAGTATCTGTTGCCAGATGTTCAGTCCTCGTAAACAGAAACTCAATGCTTCCTAAACAGTGACTCCCTTTTACTCTCTTCCTCCTGCACATGATAGCCACTAATGAACTTTAATGTATTGAGAACTTCTTTTAATGCAAACCTTGTATGTGTTACTTAATGGGCTTGAGTCTAAGTGTCATCATCTGTAAAATGAGAAATTGGATTAGATAGTGTCATCTCCCTCTAGATCTAGCTGGTATTTATCAATTATAGGACTTGACATGGAGACTTTGGACCTCTGTTCCATAATACTCACCTGTGTTAGTATTCTCTTGACCATTGATTTCTTTGCTATGGGAGAGAAGAAACATCATTCTCACAGACGGACAGGGTAGAAATAACGCTGAACTTGTACCAGAAAACTTGGGTTCTAGTTCTGTCTTCCCCTACAGCAGCTGAACTTTGGTCCAATAATGTAACCAAACTGAGTCTCAATTTCTTTGTCTATAAACTAGGGTTAGTAATTCCTCACTTGCTTTCTTTATAACAGTAGAAACCAAACAGTTACACAATTACTAACTTTCCTTATTATTTTCAAAAATAACTGTTTCTGAAAGTCATGTGTAACTACAACCTTCTTTCTGCTGCGGAAAGTGAGGATGGATGGTATGTGTGTGTGGATAGAGTGTTTCCTAACCTTGGGTTTAATAGGACTTAATGTCCCAATTACATTTACTAGATTTCACTTTTATAAGCTATACAACAGATAATCATGTCACATACCTAAAAATAAGGATCTACAACAATTAAATCATTCCTCAGAGGGAAGGTTGGGCAATCTACTTCCATAATGATACTGCCTGGGAAACCCAAGGAGGGGTTGCCATGAGTCGAGGCTGACTCAACGGCACATAACAACAACAACAACATAATTAAATAATTAGGTAAATATATATAATAATGACATTTCTGTTTCATGAGATAAATAATTTAAATGTTTTCTTTCCTTAGATCACTAAGGAGGTTACAAAGGAAAAACAAACACAAATGAGAATTTCTAAGCCAAAGGAGAGAAGGGTTTTGAAAGAAGCACACACCCTGGACTATCAACTGTGTCAACAGGAGGAGAACAGAGGTGAACTTCATGGCATTTTCCTTAATTCCATCAGGGTCAGACATGGATGATCTTTGATCTTTTTATGTTTTATCCATCATGGAAAAGATTTTCTTTGATTACATTGGTTTTGGTGTCTTCCCTGATAGGAACACAAAATTGGCAAACATATATTTCCCATTACAGATCGAGGTGCTGATTACAGGCAGAGATGAAAGGAGCCTTGACCTCAGCTCACTTTGAGGCCAGCACCCCCAGTGGGCCAAGGATGCTTTGCATGGTTGAGAATTGCTTACTGGAGGCCCTGCTTCATCCATGTTTCACAGTTTAGAGTTTGGACATTTTCTTGATTTTACAAAAAATCATCAGGTCAGGATTCTCACTGCCCCATGCATATTGTACACTTTCTTCCTCTTTACTCATTTTGAGTGTGTCTCGTATGGTTAAGCACTTGGATCCTAAGCAAAATTTGGTGATTTGAACCCATCCAGTGGTTCCATGGAAGAAAAGATCTGCCGATCTGCTTCCATAAATATTATAGCCAAGAAACCCTATAGGGCAGTTCTACTCCGTCATGGGAGGTCACTAGGAGTTTATAGAGACTCAATGGCACCTAGCAACAACAACAACAACATACTGGAAGACCTTGTTAACTCTTTTGATCAAAACTTTGTTTTATACCTCTTTATTCCTTAAATATTGAATTCCTGAGTTGGTATATAAATTACTCCTGGATTAAGATGGTATTTTTCCGTTTTGTAACTCCAACAACTAGTTCATTATTGGACACAGAGTAGCTATACTTTATGAATTATTCTTGTAGCTCTTCATAAATATTTCTTGAATTTAACAGAAGTGCTTTATCTCTAAGATTATGATTCTCTGATAATTCAATCGCCAAAAAATAGAAGTGTACAGAGATTGAGGACGTATTCAGACACTTTACCTTCCTAACATTAAACCAAAAAACCAAACTCACTGCCGTCCAGTTGGTTCTGACTCACAGGGACCCACTTTGGGTTTCCAAGGCAGTGAATCTTTACAGAAGTGAATTGCCTAGGCTTCCTTCCATGGAGTGGCTGGTGGGTTTGAACTGCCCACCTTCTGGTTAGCAGTCAAATGCCTTAGGCACTATGCCACCAGAGCTCTTTTCCTAACATTAGCCTTCTTTTAAGTGAAGCTATATTTCTTGGGAGATTCTAAGATGGATGGAGTAAGTGATCCTAAAGTCATCTGGGTGATGGTGGTGACATTTGCTGTGACAACCAATCATTCACTGCAAAGCATGTGAAACTATAACAATTCCAGTTTCAGGCACTTGGTGCTTGGAAGATCCAAAGAAATGAACTAGTTTAATTTTCTCATTTTACAGATGAGGATATTGAGACTCAGGAACTTAAAAGATAACCAATTTTGAAGGAATTGTTTATTTTAAAAAATAAACATTTTGTATCGTTTATTTGTATTGTTTTGCAATTTGTATTGATTTGTATTGTGTATTTTTGTAGTTGTTGCTCGGTGCCATTGAGTCAGTTCCAACTCATAGTGACGCTACGTACAACAGAACAAAAATTGCCCCATCCTGTGGCATCCTCACAATCATTGCTATGCTTGAGGCCGCTGGTGCAGCCACAGGGTTGATCCGTCTCACTGATAATCTTCCCCTTTTTTGCTGACCCTCTAAGGTTGGGCAATTTACTTCTGTAGTGATACTGCCTCGGAAACCGGAGGGATCGCTATGACTCAGGCCGACTCGATGGGACATAACAACAACAACTACTTTATCAAGCATGATGATACCTTCTCCAGGGATTTGTCTTTCTGATAACGTGACCAAAGTACGAGAGACAAAGTCTGGCCATTCTCACTTCTAAGGGCATTCCGGCTGTACTTCCTCCAAGACAGATTTGTTCATTTTCTAACAGACCATGGTACATTCAATATTCTTCACTAACAGCACAATTCAAATTCATCAATTTTACTGCAGTTTTCCTTATTTATTGTGCATCTTTCACATGCATATGAAGCTATTGAAAATATCATGGTTTGAGTCTTAATCTTAAGATTAAGATTAACCTTAATCTTCAAAGTGGTATCTTTGCTCTTAAACACTTTAAAGAGGTCTTTTGCACCAGATTTGCAGATTTGCCCAGTACAATATGTTGTTTGATTTCTTGACTGCTGCTTCTATGGGTGTTGATTGTTGGTCTAAGTAAAATGAAATCCTTGATAACTTCAATCTTTTCTTCATTTATCAGGATGTTGCTTATTGGTCCAGTTGTAAGGATTTTTATTTTTTAATATTGAATTATAATCCATACTGTGGGGAGCTCTGGTAGCATAGTGCCTAAGGCACTTGACTGCTAAGCAGAAGGCTGGAGGTTCAAACCCACCAGCCACTCCTCAGAAGGAAGATGGGGCAATCTACTTCTGTAGTGATACTGCCTTGGAAACCCAAGGAGGGCTCTCAATGACTCAGGCCTACTGGAAGGCACATAACAACAACAACAACAACAATCCATACTGAAGTCTTTGATCTTTATCAGTAAGTGATTCAAGTCCTCTTCACTTTCAGAAAGGAAGATTGTGTCATCTTCACAGGAGATCAAAAGAAGCATAGCATCAAAAGAAGATGAAAGGAATATTCAGAGTTATTGCACCAAAAAGAATTGGTTGATATTCAACCATTTCAGGAGGTACCAAATGATCAAGAACCAATGGCATTGAAAGAAGTCCAAGCTACACTGAAGGCACTAGCAAAAAACAAGTCTCTAGGAAATTACGGAATACCCACTAAGATGTTTTGACAAACAGATACAGTGCTGGAGGCACTCACTAGTTTATGCTAAGAAATTTGGAAGACAGCTACCTGGCCAGTTAACTGGAAGAGATCCATATTTGTACCTGTTCCAAAGATAGGTGATCCAAAAGAATGTAGAAATGATCAAACTATATCAACATCACATGCAAATAATATTTTGCTGAAGATAACTTTAAAAAATGGTAGCAACAATATATTGACAAGGAACTTCCAGAAATACAAGCCAGATTCCGAAGAAGTTGTAGAATGAGGGATATCATCGCTGATGTCAGATGCATCTTGGCTGAAAGCAAAGAACACCAGAAAGATGTTCACCCATGTTTTATTGATTATGTAAAGGCTTTTGACTGTGTGGATCATAACAAATTATGGATAACATTGCAAAAAAATGGGAATTCCAGAACACTTAATTGTGTCCATAAGTAACCTGTACATAGACCAAAGGGCAGTCATTTGAACAGAGCAAGGGATACTGAATGAAATCAGGAGAGATGTGTGTCTGCATTGTATCCTTTCACCATACTTACTCACTCTGTTTGGTAAGCAAATAAACTTAGAAGCTGGACTATCTGAAGAAGAATGAGGAATGAGGATTGGAGGAAGACTCATTAATAACTTCCACTATAAAAACTCACTGCTGTCGAGTCAGATCTGACTCATAGTGACCCCTCCTTGGGTTTCTGAGGCAGTATCACTAGGGAAGTAGATTGGCCAACCTTCCTTCCAAGGAGTGGCTGGTGGTTTTGAACCACCAGCCTTCTGGTTAGCAATCAAGAGCCTTAGGCACTATGTTACCAGAGCTCCCACTTCCAATATACAGATGTATATTTTTAGAAAGCACAATTCCACACTTTAATGAAATTTGTTTCATGTGATCAAATTCAATATTTTAGTGAAGCTCTTGAAGTCAAGTAATAGTGGGAAAAACATAGGACTGTATCTTAGAGTGGCAGAGACTGCCCCTAGCTGTTCTCCAAAGATTTCTTCTTTTTCTTGTTCTTTTTTTTTTTAATTTCAAGAGGTGTAGGTGTTTACATTTTATGACTGTTATTATTGTAAATATATAGGTAACAAAACATTTGCCATTTCTACACTCTTTACAAGTACCATTCAATGACATGAATTATACTTGTCATGTTGTTCAACCATCATCAGGAACCTTTCCCAAATGTTTCCATCACCAGTAACAGAAACTCAAGGTCCCTAAGCAAAGATTTGTTCTTCCCTTCCATAATGTAGAGTAGTTTCTTGGAAATGTATTCTCAGTGAGGAACAATATTTTCTAGCTATATTTGCATTTCCATGGGATCTGTAACTGGGTTCTGGGCTGTGAAATATGAGTAAAAGTGATGTACACAACCTCTAGAACAGGGCCCTGGAAATCGCTCATTCTCTTTCCCTCATTTTCACTTTCCTGTGTTCACTTCAGTTAGGGTTACCATTACTAATAAACTGTTAGGTTGAATAACCTATAAGGAATTATGGCCCTGCCTATATGCACATAGTCAGAAGAACTCTATTTATTTATTTTCTCTCATCTATCAGATTTAAATCAACAGGTTGATAATATTCTTTGTTGGTGAGGCTGTTGGGGAGTAGACTTTCTCAAACATTGGTGATGAGGGTGGAAGATGGTATAACTGTTATAGAGAACAGGAAATATTTATTAAAATTGTTTATACACTCACTTAACCTTTGACTCAGCAAACTCACAACAGGAAGTCTTAGACCACCTACACACATTTAAAATTACATATGGACAAAATTATTCATTGTAGAGTTGTTTTTAATATTAAATATGGGAAACAACCCAAATATCCATCAATAAAATGATAGTGTAATTAGCCATGATACATCCATATAATGAAATACTATGCTGTACAAAAGGAGCTCTGGTAGCATAGTGCCTAAGGCACTTGACTGCTAACCAGAAGGCTGGTGATTCAAATCCACCAGCCACTCCTTGGAAGGAAGGTTGGGCAATCCTACTTCCGTAGTGATACTGCCTCGGAAACCCAAGGAGGGGTCGCTATGAGTCGGGGCCGACTCGACGGCACATAACAACAACAACAACAACATGCTGTACAAAAGAACAAGGAAGTTCTCTATTTACTCCTATCAACAGTCTGCAAAATATATCGGCGTGTCTAAAAAGCAAAATGAAGAGCAGTGTATTCAGTATACTATCTTTGTTTTAAACTGTGGCAGGATAAGAACATGTAGTTGTATGTTTTCTTATCTGCACAAAGTAATCCTGTATGTAAGAGGAGCTGAGAAAGGGATAGCAAGTAAGATTTCTTAATCTATACCCTATTATAATGTTATTTTAATTCAAGTAAATTAATAACAATTAAAATACAATTAAATTAAAAATAAAGAGAATGGAAAAATTAATAGAGGTTATCTCTGCTGGCTTCTATCCAAAAAAGCTCAGAGCAGGAGTTAATGGATAGTTAATGTTAAAGAACTGTTATTAAAGAAAAGTCAAGCTTCACTTTGGAGTAATTGATCTAGAATTATAGCTGTACCTCCCTCTGTCAGCTGCAACTGGGTCAGTATATTGCATTCATTGACTTTTCTTATTTTTATTTTTTTATTTCTAATCATTTATTTGATTGAATGAAGCACTCTTACCTTCCTTAAATCATTGCCACCTTTCAAGTAATGATAAGTTTTAGTTCTTATGAGCTAGTTTGTGTGAACTTTCCTCCCTCTGTGAATCCTATTTATTAAAAGTCTGCTATGTGCCAGGTGCTGTGTTAGCTGGAGATATACAGACTTTAAGACAAACAGGCTCACCTAGGAGATCATAGTTGGAAGAGAGAGAGACAGAGAGAAATATCTGTGGTACTGTTAGAGCTGTGATGGGAAGGTTAGTACTGAAAGATAGAGAAGCACATGGTAGAGACCCAAACTCTGAGTTAAGATAAATAAGAGGCATGGTTTTTGATCAGGATCTACTAGGCAACCCTAATATATTAATCCCAATGTATAGAAGAGGAAAATAAGGCAAGGCTACAGAGTCTGTATTCAAACCCAAGTAATATGGTCCCCATGTCAGTACTTTTATTACTATACTATGCTGCTTCTGATAAAAGTTATCAAAGGGAAGTGACAAGTGGGGCGTGGAGAGAGCACAGAACATTCAGGGAACTATATGTATGTGGCTAGAACAGGAGTGAGCTCTATGCTAATTTTGCACTTTATCTGGAAATCAGTGCAGCCCCCTGTTTTTACATTTTAAAGTAGACTTCTAAGCCCAGTCCACAAATTATAAATGTTCAGCTCAGTGAATTGTCTACAAACTGACTACCCATGTAATCAGCACCTAGGTCAAGAAACAAAATATTACCAGAAGTCCTCAAAACAAAACAAAAACTACTATTGAGTCGATTCCAACTCATAATGACCCCCATTGGGTTTCTGAGGCGGTAAATCTTTACGGAAGTAAATTTTTCTGTCTTCCTCCTGTGGAGTGGCTGATGGGTTTGAACCACCAACCTTCTGGTTAACAGTCAAATACCTTAGGCACTGTGCCACCAGAGGTCCTTAGAAGTTCCCTTAGGCTCTGTTTATTCACTGTCTCCTCCAATGATAATTATTATAATAACTTCAACAGTATCGATAGTTCTACCTGATTTCTATCTTTTATATAAATGAAATCCTGCATACTCTTTTATATCTGGATTCCTTGGTTCACCTTTTATTTATGAGATTCATCTTACTGAATATAGTTGTGATTGGTTCTTTCTCTTTGCTGTATAGTATTCCAGCACCTGCTTGACTTATTTATCATTCTGCTATTGTTTTGGCATAGGAGTGGTTTCCAGTTTGAGGCTATTATGAATAATGATTCAATGATAATTCTTACACATAATCTTATACTCACTGCCACTGAGTTGATTCTGATTCATGGCAACCCCATAGGACAGAGTAGAACTTCACCATGGGGTTTCCAAGGCTTTAAATCTTTATGGAAGCAGACTGCCTCATATTTCTCCCATGGAGTGGATAGTGGTTTCAAACTGCTGACCTTTTGGTTTGCAGCCAACTGCTATAACCACTGCACCACCAGAACTCTTTCAGATAACCTTATAGTGAGCATACATACCCAGAAGTGGAATCATTGGATCATAGGTTATGTGGATATTCAGCTAATAAGTGTTGTTTAACAAATAAATAAACTTGGCAAGGTCTCTATATATATTGAAACAAGTCAATGTATAAAAATTAATTGTATTTCCTTATATTGACAACAATCAAATGAAAAAAAACTTTGGAAATGATACTATCACTGCATATCTAATAGACATAGCCAAATGGCACATATATTTGATGGTGATATTGTAAACTACTTTTACTCAGCATTTTCTTAGAGGGCCCAACAATGTAAAAAGGCAAAACATACAAGCAAACAAACAAAAAACAATATAAAAAGCATGAAGGGAGGAAAAAAATCAAGTCTTCATTTATCACAGGTGATTTGTTGTTGTTGTTGCTGTTTGCCATCGAGTTGGCCCCGACTCATAGCGACCCCTCCTTGGGTTTCCAAGGCAGTATCACTTTGAAAGTAGGATTGCCCAACCTTCCTTCCGAGGAGTGGCTGGTGGGTTTGAACCGCCAGCCTTCTGGTGAGCAGTCAAGTGCCTTAGGCACTATGCTACCAGAGCTCCTATCACAGGTGATAGAGTTGTGCATATATGAAATACAAATGAATCTTCAGACTATTGGTCTTTAATAAATTTAGCAAAGTCTATATTGATATAAGTCAATATATAAAAGTTAGTTTTGTTTCCATATATTGACAACAATCAGATATAAAATATAATTTTGAAAATGACAATATTTCCATAGGTTCTTAAAGAATCAATTAGGAATTAATTATATAAAAATTGTTCTCTGTCTCCATGCTGAAAACTATGAAACATCAACAGAAATTAATGAAAGAATATACTCATGGGTAATAGGACTGAATGCTGTAAAGATGCCAATTCTCAAACTGATCTATGGATGCAATGCAATTGCAAACAAAGTCATGGAAAATTAATAGTTGAATCTGAAAAAAACAAAAACAAACAAACAAACAAAAAAACCCCTCATCTTTATATGGAAAAGCAAAGGACCCATACACAGTAATCAAAATAAAGCTGGTCATTATTTTTTAAATTGGTAACATTGGTTAGACATAGCAACTGAAAACCTGGGAAAATGCTTTTTTCTCTTTTGTCAAGAATCCAAACACTCTTCTGTTAGATGAATATAGTATTTGTACCCTTTTAGGACCTTTGTAGCTATGATCTTGATTGATTAATACAATGAAAGGCAGCCATAAGAAAAATATTATGCCAACAGACAGAAGAGACCAAGAGAGATAAATAAACTTCCTTCAAGGTATATCATAAATCAGGTTATTATTAGGATAAGAACTTTGGTTTTTACTTCAGGTCCCCTTTCCCTAATGTACTTCTTGTTCTGTTGTGGGATTTGATAGAATGAGAAACTTGCCAACAACAAACCTGGGTCATCTGAAATCTGTGGAGAGCCATATTATGGAGAGAACTAGGAAAATGCCATATTGGGGGAGATGCATCATTTCTTGATAAATGCAACAACAGTCCAACATTACCTTTTTTCTTTTCTTTTCCTAGCATTGAAACAGATCGTTCTTTCTTTAGCTGAGCACCATATGAAGTGGTGATCTTGCATTTAGGACTGTATGATATTAAATGAAAAACATGTTTTCTCACTAGGTTTTCACTCAAGTGATGAGAAAGTCCAACTAAGGAATGAGAAGCTTAAGGAAACTAAGACCAGAACGATGAATGGCAGAGTCATGGTTCTCAACTAAAGCACGCTTTGAGGCATATGTTCATGGAGGGGAATAGCTGGTCGGATCACCCGACTATTTAAATTGTGATTTCTTTTTCTCACCTTTTTTGTTTGTTTGTTTGTTTGTCGACCATCTGTGGAGCCTGCCTCTGTGCCAAGATTGCACTGTATCTTATTATGCAGTTGTTCTTTAACCCTTTCTACCTTGTCGTGATTGCCAAAGCTTCAATACCCCCTGACCACAGGAGTCAAGGGGTCCTTTGTGTTCACTGTTTATATGGTATATTTTCCAAGTTTGGAACACAAAACAGTTATTTCCCTCAAACTGAAGAAAACAATCTGCTGGTAAGAAAAGGAAATAACCAACTCTATTTCTTTTTTGTGAAAATAACAGGTTGCTTCCTTGTTAGTTAAACACTTTCAGTAGCTTGTCAGCAAAATTATAGTACTTTTTCTGCATCCCACTGATTTTTACACATCACAATTACAAACAGAGGCTCAGTTTCACCAACAGAAGCCCATGCCATTGTTGGCATATTCTTAAGTACATTTCCTATTTTAGTGCGTCAATGTTTGAAAGAGGCGATCTCTTGTCTCCTATATCTTGTCTTTTCTAAGTGAACTTTTTTTATTCACCCTAAAATAATGAAGCTCCTAGAATTATCATATTTTTGGTTGTCTTGGAGAAAAGGATTAATGAGGAGTCTGGGGGTGGGTGGGTAGGGGTGGACCAAAAGGGAATAAATAAACAAACAAAAACCACACAGGAGGGTACGAGAAGAGAGACCTGTGTAAGAAGAGAGGAAGTGAGTGAGAAAAGAAGTCAGACAGAGTATTCCTCTTAGTTTGGGGAACAGAAGAAGTGTAGAATTAAATTAAAATTAGTTGCCATCCGGTCGATCCTGACTCATGGCTACCTTATGTGTGTCAGGGTAGAATGGTGCTTCCTGGAGTTTTCAGTGCCTGATTTTTCAAAAGTAGGTGCCAGTCCTTTATCTGAGGCACTGCTGGGTGAACTTGAACCTTTAGAGTAGCAGCACAGCACTCTAACCATCTGTACCACCCAGATATTCCAGAATTCAATTATGGATGAGAATTTAAAGATTATTTACAATGATGAATACTTTGTATATTAGCAAGTAAAAGCAAGTAAGCATCGTAAGGCCTGCATTTTTTTTTTTTTTAATTGTGATTTGGGTGAAAATTTACAGAACAAATTCACTTTCCATACACTTTCATATACACTTTGTCTCATGACATTGACTACAATTTACTCCAATGCAACAGCTCCCTTCCCACTTCCTCCTGATAATTACCTCTTCCCTGTGTCCATCCTTCCACGCACTCATGCCCCTTGAGCTGTCTCTCCATGCGTAAACAGCCGTTCTTTCTCCCATGATTGTTCTCTCCAAGGAATGTATCTACCTCAGGTAAATGTTCAATTAATATGCCTGTCTTTTGTTTGGCTGGAAGCCACAGG
>NW_006921748.1:5159092-5160119 GCF_000298275.1 Orycteropus afer afer
ATATGATTGTTAAGGTGCATGATTCCAAAGAATGGTTTCTAAGGTATACTATTCTTTAGGCAAAACGTCATTCCAGGGAGACAGGTTAGCAATCATTCTGCTGGGGCAACGTTCTGCCCTAGGAACACAAAGCTGAAGCCAAGCATTCATTCATTCAACTGCAGGAGAGGCCTTGCCATCTCTCAAAGCAATCATTCAACCATACATCTCTTAACTGTAGTTAGAACATGTGCCTTGCAGTCATGTTCTTTTGGGGGTCTTATTCTTGGTCTCCAACATTTCCTCCCTTTTTATTTTTTAAATGAAGGAAATGTACTTCAGTAGCTAAAGATTGACTTGAATATTGAATTAATCTTGGAACCCAAAGAATAATCAGTAGTATGATCAAAAACATAATTATGTATGGTCAAAAGTGATATAAAAATGTAGGGATACTCTTAAAAGGGTTAAGACTTCTAAATTCATCAAGTGTTGAATTTGCAACTTGATTTGGATCAATTATGGGTGTATGACTATCCTTTATCATTTGAATATCTTTATGGAATTCCTGAGTTTCAAAACTAATATTTGAACTATGCCAAACTCCTAATATTCTCATTTTGATTTTTTCCCAAGTGAATTCAGGATCACTGAAATTCATAGGGTATGATGTCACACATATGGATTCATACCAATAATTACAATGTAATGTCTGCCTTACTCTTATCACTTCTAACTTATCTCCTAATGATAGTGTTGCTTCCTCTAACATATCTACTTTGAGCTTAAAATCCTGATCAATATTTTCTTGATCTACTAATACCTTTATGGTATTTCTGGTAATCTCTTCTACATATTGGGCTGTCTGAATAGAAGATTGTAGTGCAACAGCAGCCACAGTCATAGTAGTTATCATTGTGGCAAGAGCGGTTATGCCTGTAATCAAAAGTCCAATAAAGTGCTTAGATCTACTAAGCCCTTGATGTACTAAGTACAGTGAATGTTCTCCTGCTGAATGAAACCATCCGTTTGAGAATTCACTGGTAAA
>NW_006921748.1:5160514-5194198 GCF_000298275.1 Orycteropus afer afer
ATATGATTGTTAAGGTGCATGATTCCAAAGAATGGTTTCTAAGGTATACTATTCTTTAGGCAAAACGTCATTCCAGGGAGACAGGTTAGCAATCACTCTGCTGGGGCAACGTTCTGCCCTAGGAACACAAAGCTGAAGCCAAGCATTCATTCATTCAACCGCAGGAGAGGCCTTGCCATCTCTCAAAGCAATCATTCAACCATACATCTCTTAACTGTAGTTAGAACATATACCTTGCAGTCATGTTCTTCTGGGGGTCTTATTCTTGGTCTCCGACAGTCCCTTGTCAGATATGTCATTGCTAAATATTTTTTCCCAATCTGTAGCTTCTCTTTTGACTCTTTTGGGGAAGTCTTTGGAGGCACATAAAAATTTCATTTTTAGAGGGTCCCAATCATCTAGTTTCTCTTCTGCTGTTTGTGCATTTTGGGTTATGTCATCTATTTATGTCATATATTGTTGTTGTTGTTGTTATGTGCCATCAAGTCAGACCTGACTCATAGCGACCCCTCCTTGGTTTCCGAGGCAGTATCACTACGGAAGTAGATTGCCCCATCTTCCTTTTGAGGAGTGGCTGGTGGGTTTGAACTGCCAGCCTTCTGGTTAACAGTCAAGTGCCTTAGGCACTATGCTACCAGAGCTCCCCTGTATTAGGGCCCCTAAATTTGCCCCTAGTTATTCCTTGAGGAACTCTATAGTTTTAGGTTTCACATTTAAGTCTTTGATCCATCTGGAGTTCATTTTTGTGTATGGTGGGAGGTACATATCTTGTTTCATTTTTCTGCAAATGGATATCCAGTTCTGCAAATGGATATCCATTTATTAAACATTCTCTTCCCCATTTAACAGATTTTGGCCCTTTGTCAAAGATCAGCTGACTATAGGTTGATGGATCTATACCTGGGTTCTCAATTCTATTCCACTGGTCTATGTGTCTGTCATTGTACCATTACCAGGCAGTTTTGACTACTGTGGCTGTATAGTAGGTTTTGAGATCCAGCAGTGTGAGACTTCCTACTTTGTTCTTCTTCTTCAATAGTGTTTACTTATCCAAGGGCTCTTTCCTTTCCATTAAAGTCAGTGATTGGTTTTTCCATATCCTTAAAGAATGTTGATAGGATCTAGATTGGGATTGCATTGAATGTATAGATTGCTTTGGGTAGAATTGACATTTTCACAATGTTCAATCTTCCTATGCATGAGTATGGGATGTTCTTCCATTTTTGTAGATCTCTTTCTTTAAGTAGTTTTTTTATAGTTTTCTTTGTAGAGGTCTTTTGTGTCCCTGGTAAGATTTATTCCCAAATATTTTATTTTTTTGGTAGCTATTGTAAATTTTGTTGTTGTTGTTATTTGCCATCGAGTCAGCCCCGACTCATAGTGACCCCTCCTTGGGTTTCCGAGACAGTATCACTACGGAAGTAGGATTGCCCAACCTTCCTTCCGAGGAGTGGCTGGTGGTTTTGAACTGCCAGCCTTCTGGTTAGCAGTCAAGTGCCTTAGCCACTATGCTACCAGAGCTCCTCCTACTTCCGTAGTGATACTGCCCCGCAAACCCAAGGAGGGGTCTCTATGAGTTGGGGCCGACTTGACGGCAAACAACAACAACAACAACAACATTGTAAATTTTATTGATTTCCTTATTTCTTTTTCAGCAATCTCTTTGCTGGTGTAGAGAAATCCAACTGATTTTTGGATGTTAATCTTGTATCCTGCTCTGGTAGCATAGTGGCTCAGGCACTTGACTGCTAACCAGAAGGCTGGCAGTTCAAACCTACCAGCCACTTCTCAGAAGGAAGATGGGGCAATCTACTTCCATAGTGATACTGCCTAAGAAACCCAAGAAGGGGTCGCTATGAGTTGGGGCCAACTTGACGACACATAACAACAACAACACAATGCTAAATCTCTCAATTAATTCCAGTAGGTTTTTGACTGAGTCTGTTGGGTTTTCTAGGTATAGGATCATGTCCTCAGCAAATAGGGATAGTTTGACTTCTTCCTCACTAATTTGGATGCCCTTAATTTCCCTTTCTTGCCTTATTGCTCTGGCTAGGACTTCTACTATAATGTTGAACAGAAGTGGTGATAGTGGGCATCCTTGTCTGGTTCCTGTTCTCAAGAAGAATGGTTTCAGTCTCTCTCCATCGAGAATAATGTTGGCTGTTGGTTTTGCATAGATGCCCTTTAAGGCCCACAGTTTTTGAAATTTTCTGGAGCAGAGAGGAATTTGTCTCCCTTGTTGTTTGGCATTTTGTTCATGTTGGTTACTAACGCACTTGATTTAAAGGACTGCAACTTGAGTTTCATTTGCTGTTGCTCAATGTAGCGATGATTCATTGCTTCAAAGGAGTGTCTTTGTGGTCTTTTTCTACTTCATGCCAAACGTTTTTCTTTTAGTTTATTCAGAGTGACATGATTAACTAGACTGGTTACTGATGTATTTTTGTAGACTGTATAAAGGTTTGAATTGAACTTAACTACTTGGGAATTAATAACAGTGGATATTTCACAATACCTTGTGGATGAATTGATACATTTCAAGAAAATCTGAAAGGTAGCAAAAGCTGTCCCTTTTACTCAAAGTGCTTTTAATTTCTCTGTAGTTTTTCCAAGGGTGTATATCTTTACAGAAGTAGACTGCCTCATCTTTCTCCCTCGGAACAGTTGGTGAGTTTGAACTGTGACCTTTTGCTTAGCAGGTGATCTGTGTCACCAGGGCTCCTCACATAAATGGCAATGAGTCTATATTGTAATGATTTGTGAAATAGGTCTTCCTATAGTCATAATCCCTTGGTGGCACAAACAATTAAACAATTTGAACCCAGCCAGAGGCACCTTAGGAGACTGAAGTGGTGATCTGCTCCCAAAAGGTCACAGCTTTGAAAAACCTATGGAGCCATACTACTCTGCACCCATGGGGTTGACATGAGTCAAAACTAACTCAGTGGCAGCTAATGACAACAACATATAGGCACACTCAATAAAGTAGGTATAAAACAGAACAAAAATATTAAAGGTTTCAAAGGTACATTTATTTAGAAATTTTTAATAGGTTTTATGGTACAAAAGAAAAGAATGTAATAATAAATAGAGGAAAATCTTTTCAGTCTGCCATTTTAAAACAGACGGCATATCCATTTATTCATCTATTCATTCATTAATCAAATTAATATTTAATGAACACTTACTAGATGCCACGTACCCTATTATATCCTGGTGAATACAAACACCATCATGAGGCTGACAGAACAGAATCACACATAATTACTATGCAATCCAAGAGGACTGAAGGGTAGGGACATACCTTCCTGAGAGTCAAGAACATAAAAATCTTGATTTCCCAGAGCATGAAGTTTGAGGGAATGTGTGAGCTGAAGTCACAAAAGCAGGCTTGAGGCAGACAATTGCACGGTCTTTTAGATAAGGTTAAGAGTTTTAGTCTTTGTCTAATAGTAGTGGGAATGACATAGATATTTCAGGTAGGTGGTGATGTAACCCTATTTTCATTTAGAAGAACAGATTGGAAGGTCTAAGAGGATTTTCTTTGAAATCTTTTGCAAGTTTATTTTAGTGGTCTGGGTGAGAGACGACAGGAAGGTGGCTTGAACTTAAATGGTAAACTTGGAGATGGTGAGAAAGAAAAAGAGATGCCCAGAAGAAAAATCAAGAAGACTTGGTGACTGATGGGCTCTTGGGAAGGGGGAAGAATTTCTTGTTGGTTTCTGCTGTATTGATTCTAACTTACTCTACCACATGGGATCAGTGTGGCATGATCCCTGGGTAAATTTTGCAGCTCACTAAATTACTAGTACTCAGGTTAGAGTGCAATATTAACAAAATTGAGTCATAAATTTACTTTACCTTCAAATGGCTCAGATAATTTTACTATCTTGTCTGAACAGATACTCTATTCTTCACATCTGCTTTCTTGAAAAGCACGTTGGTCACCAACTGCCTCAGGAGAAAGCATGGAGCTATTTCTCTACAAATCTGTCTTTAACAGCAACTCCAAATGTTTGTCCCACTGATACAGACAGTGAACTCTTTAAGGGAAATTCCTACCATAGCAGTAGGCATTCAATGGAAGCTAAATATTTATGAAATGTACATTAGATTATTACCTTGCATTTATATATGAAGACTTTCTTACTTCCTTTTCAGAAGGAATTAGTTTATCCTGAATATCTGAAAGGCAGAAGGTGTCAGGTAAATGCACCTTTTAGTTTTGCCCTTTAGTGTCCTCTGGGCATTTCATAAAGTATCTCAGGTCAGAGGTATTTTAAGAACTCAGTAACAAAAGAGGAAGGGCAGGAAGTGAGATATTCAAGGAGACTGGAATGTGGTGACCATCATCCTGGTGTTCAACTCACCAAGAGAAAGCAGCCCATTGTCTGAGCCTTTGGTCCACTTGCTTACTGAGGAGACCGTCATTCTTCTAACTGAGCAGTAATCTCAGTGATGGAGAGAACCAACTTCATCCTGTTCACATTTGAATCCCCAGAGCCCAGTCGAGTGCCTGGCATGTGGCTGATATTAGATATTTTATGAGCAAATGAATGGAAGTGACACCAAGCACATTGTCCAAGATCTGATGGAGTTCAGCCAGTGATCAGTGCTTGTGGTCTGACAAACATCAGAGCCACTTCAAACTGAAGTAGCAATTGTATTTGCTGGGGTTAGTTTGCTAAGTGAGTTTGAAGCTGTAAGTGTGTATTTTGATGGTGGTGAGTCTGGAGTTTCCTCTTTACACATATTTATAAAATGATCCTAAGCCTTTGGGCATTGTTGGAATCTTGGAAAGGGAAAGACTTTCTTTTGAGAACATCTTAGTCCTAAAAGAATGATTGGTCTGGAACGTGAAGGGTTAAATGCTGGGCTCTGAAACCACTTTGCTACAGCCTTTTAATCAGCCCTTAACCTGACCTTTCCTCAGTTCCTGGCCTGGAATATGGAGGTCATTTGTCAATTTTAAACTGTTCTGTTTCTCTTTCCAATTTTGCTTTAAGCAAGATTGCAAAAGGTGCCTCTAATGGGTTGCTGGAGGGGACAAATACTGCTTGTTTTGAATTGCAAAGATCCTTTGGGCTGGAGCTGGAAGGATTTCTGTCTGATGCTGCTTTTCACTTTAAAGCTTTATCTGATTAACCCTGTACATTGGAGATGATCAGGATCCCATTATCCCTTTATCAATAGCACCCATTCTACTGTGCTAAATACATTTTTTCTCAATGCTGGTAATTGTCCATATGGGGTGAATATTTACTAGGGAGTTTTTTGTTTGTTGTTTTTTTGTAACATTAGTGTTGCTCACGCAAGTGTTTATTTTGAGTTCAGCTATTTAGGAAATGAATCAGCAAGCAGTACAAAGGATTGAGGTAGAAAGTTCCAGCTTAGTTATGTGCTGCTGTCTCCTGCTGAGAGCTTCAGTAGAGGGTTTTTTAGAAAGTTTTCAATAGGCACAGTGGTGTCTTTGCTTTGGAGACAGTGATAGCATCATTAGTTTTCTTCTAACATTAAACATTTTATTGGATAATTCTACAAGTGCCTTAGGGAGGATGTGTGACTCCTTTCAAATTAAGTAAATCACATGATGAAACTGACTTGACCCATAAATCCCTTCTCCCAGAACCCATCTTAAAGGAGAAAAGGATTAAATGTTTTAAAGTTTATTTTGCCCTTGAGTCGATTCCTACCCACTGTGACCCATGTATGTCAGAGTCAATTGCAAGACCTTTCTTCTGACACATATGATTTGACATGTGTCTTGGTGGATGGAAACCTCCAAACTTTTGGTTTGCAGCCAAGCATGCTAAAACCATTTGTAACACCTATGGGCTCCTAATGTTTATTTTGGAAATTTATTTAAACTTTATGGATAGGCTTTATGGAGATTAATAGAGATTTTGAACAATCTGCAATCCTGCCTCCACCTCTAGCCATGATAGAAAAGATTTGTTCAGGCTTTATGAGCAAGAAAAACCCATTGGATCCCATAGTTTGGACTGGGCAAAGCAGGAAGGTGTGTATGTACATTTCAGAATTACAGATAGAGAAACCAAGAAACATAATATCTGAAGTTGAATGATTGGGGGTTTGGTGCCAGCTGTGTGACTTGGGAAAATAAACCTCAGTGTCCTATTTTAAGCAATTGGCATCAGGCCTGAATGATCTCCAGGCAAATGGAGTTTCCTCTTTCATGTGATCTGAGAGTCATGGAAAATTTCCTGGTTCAGAATCCTTCTCCAAGCTATTGTACAGTATTCCTCCATTGAAGATTTGTTTCCTGGCTTAAATCCACTGCCCTTTCCTAGCTTTCTTGTAAAATCAAACACCCTGGGACAGAGTATGATATGGAGTTGTTTGACATCAGTGTGAATAAGTATAATGCAGGAAAATATCTGTTTATCAAAAGCTGTTTGAGTAAGGGGTGGTTTGGGGAGATAACGCAAAAGTGAGCAGAAAACTCAACACTTCCCCAATTTTGCATGAGTCTGAGAAGGCTTGTCATATGTGTCTTTTAAACACTAGTTTGGAATTGCTCCATTTCTCTGCTTCTAGTTGCTCATGTTCTCTCTCTCCCACTGCTTCTGGTTAGTTTTCCAAGAGCATTATTTAACTTGGTAAAGCACATAGAGTGCTGAATTTGCTCTCGAAGACACATTAGAAAATAAAGCCACAGGATCTTGCATTATAAGCAAAAACGATGGGAACAGCCCTGATTGAATTTGTGTAATGTACAGAGTTAGAGCCACGGGGGCCTCTTGTTGCATCGAGCAAAATGGAAGGTGCAATGTGAAATGTGTCTCCATAATGTAATACTCCCAGGTAACTTGTAATAAGAGTCCCCACTCCTGCTATCAGATGGCTTGGCTGAGCCAAAACCTGCTGAAAAATATGCAGCACTCAGAGTGCTATTATATCAGAGTGCATCACCTCAGGCACTTCAGGTAAGTAGAGAGAGGTGTCCGGAGAAATTTTATTAAGAATAAACTGAAGATGCGGAAAACAATAGAACTAGCCTTCCCCACCCCACCCCCCAACAAATACGTTATCAATGTGTAATATTTTCAGTATTAGCGTAACAGCCATACTTCAGTTGAAAAGACAACCAGGGAATTTTTTAATGAAATGCAGAAAAGTCAAATCACTCCACAAGCTTATTTGTTACTCATAAAAATTATGATAAAACTTGGTGCATGCAAAAGTGTTAGAGCAATGAATCTATGAAGAAATGGAAGCTCTGATTATAACTCGGAGTTGGTCCTTTTACTGTTATTTACAGATATGTCTTGAAAACTTAAATGCTTCCAAATGTTAAGTAGTCAGGGAAAGCATAACATGTTTGATTTTTGTTTCTGTAGCAACCAGCCATTTCTATAAAAGAAGGCATCGAGAAAGAAGGGAGATGTAAGAGAAGTGAGGAAGAATGATCACCTCAAACTATCACACTTCTACTGATATTTATAGTTTTCAAGAGGCTTTCCACCTATTTTGGTTTCCCTTCCCTCGCCACAGTTTTTCATCATTCTGAATATGAACACGGTCAATACAACACTCCAATACGACAGGTACATTTTAAATGAGCTTCCCTTCAGTTCAACTCAGTTCTGCTCAATAATCATTGAGTACCCAGTATTTCCCAGCACGTGAAGTGAACATGATGGGTTCTCTGCCCTTGAGGATTTAGTGAAGAGCGTGGGCATCAGACACAAAAATAGAGATGTCAATATAAGTTTCCAACCACATGGTGGAAAAGTGAAGGATGCATTTAAGCTCTGCATAAAAGGGAGAAAAAGACTTCGGAAGATGATCACAGCAGCATTAAGTTTTGAAAGGGAAGTAGACATGGCATGATGAAGGGAGAATGTATTCAAGATACACACACAGCTAGACTTGTACAGAACTCCCAACTATTGGAAAAAGGCAGTCCCATTCAACTGGGAACAATGATGTGGAGCAGGTTCCTGACCCCACAGCAGCTCTCAATGGGCTTCCAGGCTTGGGTCCCAGCCATATTTTAATTTTTTAATGTTTGTGCTTTTTATTGCAAGCATCTTTCTTTATAGAGGATATTTTGCTATTTAAAGTCAGCTCCAAGGCATTCATTCTTCACTCACCTCTGTGCCTGATGAGGATAGCATTGGATACTGATTCACTGAAGTGAGGTCATCACCAGCCATTGACACTGCTCTTCCTTTTTATCATCATGGAAACTTCTGCTACTCCATTTCCTCCTTCCTTTGTTCAATATTGGGGCTGCTATCTAGACACATCTGTCATACTTCCAGCTCCTCCATATTGTTGGATCATGTAATTTCTTTCTTCTCCTCATCTCATAAAAAGTGAGATGTTGTGGGTGGGCAGTGAGGAGGAGGATGGTGGCTTCTTCCACATTTCCCTTAAGCAGACAGTTGGGAAGGCTGTTTTGTGCTCTATGGGGAAGCTCCATTCAGCAATATCTAGGCCTTAGTCTAGCCCCTAGGCTCCTAGACTTGGACACTTGGAATGCACCAGGTCCCATGAGTTACAGGATACTCAGTCATGGATATATTCCAATACCAGTTCCCCTGGTATATTCCAATCATCCAGGCTCCCATACCTGGGACAATCTCCACACTGCCCAGGCCACTACTCTCTGAGCTTCAAAACTCAAATGAAGATTGCTTTCATTGATTTGGTCATGACTTGCTCTGCTTCACCACTCCACCTGTTCCCAAGCCTTCTTTCTCAAGACAGGCACCTCTCCTAGCACCACAGCACATCTTCCAAAGACCCCAAGGTGTTCTAGAACCTTAGTTATGTATCCAAAGAAAAAAATAGTCAAGAAAGCATGAAACCTAAGTCAAAATTTTATTTCTTTTGCAAGTAATAATGATAATATCACTAATAATATAAATAATAAAAGGGTAAATAACTTATTTGCTGTAATCTATGTGTTAGGAAGGGACTGAGATTTTTTTAAAAATACATGTTATTGAAATACATTTTATGTACAGTGAAATACACAAAACTTAAGTAACATGGGTCAATGCATTTTTCTTTTTTTTTTGTAGTGTTCCCTCCCCTTTCCTCCCACCCCTGGTAGCCAATAAAGAAAATTTCCTTCTATGTATAAATCTTTCCTTGACTTTTCACAATAATGAATTAATGTTTGTCCTTCTATGATTGACTTATTTCACTCAGCATAATGTCCTCCGAGTTCATCCATGTTATATGGTGTTTTGCAGATTCTACATTATTCTTTAGAGTTGCATAGTATTCCATTGTGTGTAAGTACCATAGTTTGGCTATCCATTCTTCAGTTGGTGGACACCTAGGTTGTTTCCATCTTTTGGTTATTGTAAATAGTGCTGTGATGAACCTGGGTGTGCATATATCTTTTCCTGTCTTGGCTCGCATTTCTTTAGGATATGTACCTAATAATGGTATTGCTGGGTCAAATGGTATTTCTAATTCCAACTTTTTAGGGAATCACCATACTGTTTTCCACAGTGGTTGTATCATTTTATAGTCCTATAAGCAGTATATGTTGTCATTAGGTGCCATCGAGTCATCTCCAATTCATAGCGACCCCATGCACAGCAGAACGAAACATTGCCTGGTCCTGCACCAACTCCATGACCCTTGCTATAATTGAGCCCGTTGTTGCAGCCACTGTGTCAATCCATCTCATCAAGGGCCTTCCCCTCTTTTATTGACCCTCCACCTTACCAAACATGATATCCTTCTCCAGGGAATAGTTCCTTCTTACAACATGACCAAAGTAGGTGAGATGAAATCTGGCCATTCTCGCTTCCAAGGAGCATTCCTGCTGCACTTCTTCTGGGACAGATTTCTTAGTTCTTTTAGCGGTCCATAGCACTGTCAGAATTCTTCACCAGCAGCACAGCTCAAAAGCATTAACTCTTCTTTGGTCTTCCCTATTAATTGTCCAGCTGTCACATGCATAAGAGGTGATTGAAAGTACCATGGTTTATGTTAGGTGCACCTTAGTCCTCTAGGAGACATCTTTGTTCTTCAGCACTTGAAAGAGGTCTTTTGCAGCCGATTTGCCCAGTGCTATACATAGTCTAATGCCCTGACTGCTGCTTCCATTGGTGTTGATTGTAGAATCAAGTAATATGAAGTCTTTGACAACTTCAATCTTTTCGTCATTTATCATGATACTGCTTATAGCCCTAACTCTCCACATCCTTGCAAGCATTTGTTAATTTCTGTCTTGTTGAACTTTGCCATTAGTGCTGAGGTGAGAGGGTATCTCATTGTTTTGATTTGCCTCTCTCTGATGGCTAATAATTGTGAGCATTTCTTCATGTATTTGCTAGCCACCTGAATATCCTCTTTGGTGAAGTGTCTATTCATATCTTCTGCCTATTTTTTAAAAGGATTGTTAATCTTTTTGCTGTTGAGATGTTGGAGTTTTCTATAAATTTTAGAGATAAGTCCCTTGTCAGATATGTTGTTGCCAAATATTTTTTCCCAATCTGTAGGTTCTCTTTTGACTCGTTTGGAGCATCTTTGGGAGCACTTACAAATTTAATTTTCAGAAGATCCCATTCATCTAGTTTATCTTCAGCTGTTTGTGCATTTTGAGTTATGTTTGACAGTCTGTTATGCCATAAATTATGGTCCCTAAATTTGTCCTTATTTTTTCCTTGAGGAACTTTAAAGTTTTAAGTTTCATATTTAAGTTTTTGATCCATCTGGAGTTAGTTTTTGTGTATAGTGTGAGGTATGGATCTTGTTTCATTTTTCTGCAAATGGATATCCAATTTTGTCATCACCATTTGTTAAAGAGATCACCTCTTGCTCGTTTAATGGATTTCAGCCCTTTGTCAAAAATCAGCTGACCATAGGTCAATGGATCTAGTTCTGTTCCATTTGTCTATGTGTCTGTCGTTGTACCAGTACCAGGCTGTTTAGACTACTGTGGCTGTATATTAGGTTTTGAAATCTGAGAGTGTGAGACCTCCTACTTTGCTTTTTCTCTTCAGTAGCATTTTGCTTATTCAAGGTCTCTTTCCTTTCCATATAAAATTAGTGATTGGTTTTTCCATATCCTTAAAGAATGATGATGGGATCTGGACTGGGATTGCATTGAAAGTATAGATTGCTTTGGGTAGAAATGATATTTTTACAATGTTCAATCTTCCTATCCACAAGCATAGTATGTTTTCCCATTTATGTAGGTCTCTTATGGTTTCTTGGAGCAGTGATTTTTAGTTTTCTTTTTATAGGTCTTTTGTGTCTCTAGTGAGATTTATTCCCAAGTATTTTATTTTTTTTGGTAACTATTGTAAATATTATTGATTTCCTTTCCAGCCATCCAACTGATTTTTGTATGTTGATCTTGTATCCCTCCACTATACTAAATCTCTCAATTTGTTCCAGTAGTTTTTTTTTTGTTGAGTCTCTTGGGTTTTGGATGTCTAGGATTATATATTCACCAAATAGGGACAGTTTGACTTCTTCCTTCCAATCTGGATGCTTTTGATTTCCCTTTCTTGCCTTCCTCCCTGGCTAGGACTTCCAATACAATGTTGAATAGAAGTGGTGATAGAGGGTATCCTTGTCTGGTTCCTGTGCAGTCTCTCTCCATTGAGGATAATGTTGGCTGTTGGTTTTGCATATATGCCCTTTATTATGTTGAGAAATTTTCCTTCTATTCTGATTTTGCTGAGAGTTTTTATCAGGAAAGGGTGTGGGATTTTATCAAATGCCTTTTCTTCATTGATTGATATGATCATGTGGGTCTTTTCCTTTGTTTTATTTATGTGATAGATGACTTTGATTATTTTTCTAATGTTGAACCATCTTTGTATACCTGCTATGAACCCTACTTGGTCATAGTATATTATTTTTTTTGATATGCTGTGGGAGTCTTTTATTGTTGTTGTTATGTGCCGTTGAGTCGGACTATTGGCTAGTATTGTGTTGAAGATTTTTGCATCTATATTCATGAAGGATATTGGTCTGCAGTTTTCCTTTTTATTCATATCTTTGTCTAGTTTTGGTATCAAGGTTATGTTAGCTTCATAAAATGAATTTGGGAGGATTCCATCTTTTCCTATGTTTTGGAATATTTTGAGTAGGATTGATATGAGTTCTTATCTGAATGTTTGGTAGAATTCTCCAGTGAAACCAACTGGACCAGGGCTTTTTCTGTTGGTAATGTTTATATGACCTGTTCAATTTCTTCTTTTATTATTATGTTTAAATTTTCCACTTCAGGCTCTGTTAGTTTAGGTGAGTAGTATGTTTCTAGAAATCTGTTCATTTCTTCTAGATTTTCAAATTTGTTGCAGAATAGTTCTTCATAGTATCCTGATATTAACCTTTTAATTTCTGTTGGTTCCGTTGTGGTGTCACCCAATTCATTTCTTATTTGTGTTATTTGTATTCTCTCCCTCTTTTCCTTTGTTAAATTCACCAGTGGTTTGTCAATTTTATTAATTTTTACAAAGAACCAACTTCTAGTCCAGTTGATTTTTTCTATTGTCTTTCTATTTTCTGTTTCATTTATTTCTGCTTGAATCTTTACTATTTCTTTTCTTCTGTTGACTGTAGGCTTTTTTTTTTTTTTTGGCTGCTCTTTTTCTAATTGTTGGAGATGTTGGGTAAAGGTTTGGACTTTGGCTCTTTCTTCTTTTTTGATGTGTGCATTTATTGCTTTTGCTGTGTCCTGAAGATTTTGGTATGTTGTGTTTTCATTCCCATTTGATTCAAGGAAATTTTTAATTTTATTTTTTATTTCTTCTCTTAGCCAGTCATTTTCAAGGAGGATGTTATTCAGTTTCTGTGTGTTTGCTCTTTTTCCATTGATCTTCCTATTGTTGATTTCTAATTTGATAGCATTGTGATCTTAGAAGACTCTTTGCAGTATTTGAATGTTTTTAAATTTATTGATGCTTGCTTTATGGCCTAACGTATGGTCTATCCTAGAGAATGTTCCAAGTGAACTGGAAAACAATGTATATTGTGCTGTTGTTGGGTGAAGTGCTCTGTAGACATCTATAAGGTCAAGTTGGTGGATTGTATTGTTTAATTCTTCTGTATTTTTGTTGAGTTTCTTTCCAGTTCTATCTGTGATTGAAAGTGGTGTATTAAAGTCTCCTACTAGGACTGTGGTGTTGTCTCTTTGTCTTCTCAGTTCTGCTAGAATCTGGTTTATGTATTTTGGGGCTCTTTCATTGAGTGCATAATTATTTATTATTGTTATGTCTTCTTATTCAATTGATTGTTTTATCATTATATAATATTAGTTCTTCCTTGTCTCTTATGGTGGTTTTTGTCATAAAGTCAATTTTATCAGAAATTAATATTGCCGCTCCTGCTTTTTTATGGTTGCCATTTACTTGATAAATCTTTTTCCAACCTTTGATTTTTGGTCCATTTTTTTCTATGTCTCTAAAGTGTGTCTCTTGTAGACAGCATATTGATGGGTTATGTTTTCTTATCTAGTCTGCAACTCTCTGTCTCTTGAGTGGTGCATTAATCCATTGACGTTCCGTGTAATTTTGACAAGTATGAATTTGTTGCCGTCATTTTGTTATGTACTTTTTCATGGTGTTGCTGATTTCTTTGTTCCATATAATTTTTCTGTGCTGAGCTCATTTTGTTTATGAATCATGTTATCATTTCATTTGTTGCTATTGTTTTGGTATTTGCTAAATACTTGTGCTGGTCTTCTTTTTTATTTTCATGTGAAGGTTTATCATTTTTCTTTGAGGTTACCCTGTAATTTATAATTTTCTTCCCAAGTTTAGAACAGTTCATTCTATCTTGCAGTTGTCTTGACTTCTTTCCCATTTAAAAGTTCTATAAATGCACAGTTTTTTCGCTCTTTATGGTTTGTAGTTGTCCTCATTTGTGAATTGATGTCCCTGGTTCCTGTTTATAATCTCGTAGGATATTTACTTTGGATACTTCTCTAACTGGGTTGGTTTCTGGGTTATGTCATCATGTGTGTTGATGGTTGGTTGTTGTTTGCTGTTTTTAGTTCTCTGTCCAAAGGACTCCCTTTAGCTCTTTTATAAGGTTTGTCTGGTTTTAACACATTCCTTTAATTTCTATTTATCTGGGAATATCTTAATTTCACCATCATATTTGAGGGACAATTTTGCTGGGTATATAATTCTTAGTTGTAAATTTTTTTCTTTCTTGGTTTTATATATGTCATCCTATTGTCTTCTTGTTCACATGGTTTCTGCCGAGAAATCCGAGCTTAGTCTTATTGGTTGCCCTTTGTAGGTGACTTTTTGTTTTTCTCATGTTACTTTTAGGATTCTTTCTTTGTCTTTGGTTTTGATGTTTCATGATGATATGTCTTGGTGATTTTCTTTTGGGATCTCTCCTGTTTGGGGTTCATTGGACTTCTTGAATGGATATATTCTCATCTTTCATCATATCAGGGAAATTCTCTTCCAACACATATTGGACAATTTTCTTTGTAGTTTTATTTGTCTCTTTCTGTTCTGGAATTCCGATTACATGTAGGTTGTTCCTTTTGATGGTATCCCACACGAACCTTAGGGTTTCTTTTTTTGTTTTGATCTTTTTTCTGACTGACCCCTTTCCAAAGAAGTATTGAGGTATTTGCCTTCAATGTCACTAATTCTGTCTTCCCTTGATTCAATTCTACTCCTTTCCCTAATCAATGTGTTATCTATTTCTGAAACTTAGTATTAATCTTCTGAATTTCTATCTGTAGATTTTTTATCATTTCTAATTTTGCATTTATTTTGTAATTTTATTCTTATATTGTGTTTCAAAATTGTTCTAGGGTTTTCTCTGTGTTTTACTCAATTTTGTCAGTGTTTTCCTGAATCTATCTCTCAATCCATTGAAGGTACCTAAATACAATTCTTTTGAATTCCTTCTCAGGAAGATCCAATGCTGCTTCTTCCTCAGGGATGTATTCTGGGTCTGTTTCCTAGTTCCTTGTTTCTCCTGCTTTATCTTGCTTCTTTGTGTGAACTTTGATTCTCCGGTGTCTCTGAGACATTGTGATGTTTTTGTGTTTATATTTAATTGGTGATCATATGTTGGAGTGACTTGCCCACAATTTTTGTTTTCTTTGGATGTTATCTACGTAAGCAGGGTACTGTGCTCCTCTATTCACTAGTTTGCAGCATTTATACACTCACCACCTGTCTTCTTTCCCATTTTCAGCTTCCCATATATCCCTGTTGTCCTGGATAAACGGAGCCTATTCTTTGGTACCTGGGTTCTAAATGAGAATGCTGTCACTTTAAATATCCAAAATGGTTACCTCTTGTAAACATTCAAAATGGCTGTGCACTCCAGACAGCAGAAAGTCCACAGCTCAGGTTGTTTCCTTCCTTGCTGTTTCCCTTCCTAGTCACAGGCAACCAGTGCAGTCATCCCTGCAGCCCTTGATGACCAGGGCTGATCTTTAGGTCAATTCTCAGGTCTGAATACCACTTAGAAATATCCAGGCTGTTGGGCCCATCAGAGTAGCTAACAGTCCACACCTCCACCTGTCTCTTTACTCAACTGTTTTCATTCAGATTTTTCCACTAGTTGGTGCCTAATCCACTTCTGTATACTTTGTTTCAAAACTCAGGGCTCCAGGATTATCTTCTGTATGTCTGTCAATTAGTTTCTCTTTTCTTTGTTGAAGAGGGTCTGTATAGCTCGTCTGCCTGTTCTGCCATCTTACTAGAATAGAAGTGACTTAGATTTTTATATACACAATCTCCTTTAATGTGCTCAATTATATCCTCTATTGATATCATTTCTATGAGAAAATTAAACTTACAATGGAAACAGTACTCTAACCTAAATTACTGTGATTCTAAAGTCACTCATTTACCTCAAAAACAGAATTGGCCCATATTTTTTCCTACTACCTACTGGCAAAATTCATCCATTGAAAATTCAGAGCTCTGTTGGGCCAATTCCTCATTTTCACCTTTGCAGATGGCGTAACCAAATCATTTTCTGAGAGATCTACATGAAGTAAAATGGACTGCTAACTAGAGAAAGTGTTCCTTAAGAACTAGGAATTGGCTATACCTACCTGATTGAGGGAGAGATCAGGATTTGTGTGGAAAGTAGGTCAAGGGAAAGTGTTTCTGCTACAGAAGTGGAAGGAAGCACTGGTTAATTATATCAGGATGAATGGGGAGCAAAGCAGATCTGCCTTTCTTCCTTTAGGTTGTTTGCTTGATTGTTTGTTTCCCAGCATATTGGAATGAAAACAAAACAAAACAAAATTTAGATTCTTCTGGAATAAATATAAGGACAAATGTGCCTGCCTCATCCACTTAAAGACCAATGAAAACAAATAATTCTTTTGAAACTTGTAAGTGAAACATCAACAGAAATTAGAATAAAGGTGCAGTTTTTTGTTCTATAAAGCTTCTGATCTATCTGTGCATCTTTTCATTATTTCCTTTAGGCACAGATACCCAATTAAGTAAAGTCATTAATTAGTCAATGTTTGAAAACACTTTGAAGAAAAAGAAGGAACAGCTCACCAATGTATCACATTGTTATTTCAATTCCATTTCCTCAGTTTGCAACAAGAAATTCTTATCAGCAATCAGAAATTACACCTCCAAAAATAATGAATTTAAGAGAAGCAAGGCAAATTATTTCATGGGGGCTCATCATTTGTATTCACTTTTTAATTAACTTGTATATTTACAATTCCATTGCATGATTGATGGCTAATAAGTGAAAAACTGACTGGCAATGATGTAGCTTCAGAAAAAGATTGAAGAGTGTGGTGATTCTGTTTGTGTGTCATCTTGGTTGGGCCTGGTTGAGTGGCTGGGCAGCTGGTGGTAGTTATTCCCCATGATGAGACTGCCAATCAACTCCAAGGTAGAATCTACCACAAATAGCTGAGTAGCTACTTTGGGTATATGGTCTGCTTCCCATATATAAGAAGCAGCTTTGGGAATGGTCTCTAGCTTATTGTACGTTTGGATCCTATATGTAGCTGTGTCATTGTTCAGCAGCCTGCCATGCTCTGGTGACCTGGGGCCTTACAATGGACTTGAATTTAATGGCCTACCATGTGGTTTGGTAATATCGGATCTGTACCTTTTTACTTGTCAACCTTGGGCTTGGGAGCCTCAGCAGCCAACAGCTGTCTGGGTGAAGAAAAACCTTTAGCTTCAGCATGCCAGGAGCTGGAAGCAGAGCCAAAGCCCAAGGTTGAGGGGATTTCATCCAGCCCTTAGAGCCTGGCACTTTGAACTTGGACTTAAAAGTCTCCAAATTGTAAGAGAATAAACTCCTGTTTGTTAAGGCCATCCCATTTGTGGTATATCCTTGTCAGAGTGGCACTAGGTAACCAGACAAAGAGTTTTTGTGATACAGACAAGAAGACAAAAATGTCATTGGATGGTGATTTATGGCAATGAAAATTTGTACTGTGGATCACATCTGAACTCTTCAATTTTTTTTTTTTTTTCCAATTTCTAGGTGGAGTGTGTCAGAGAAGGACATATTTTCATAGCCATTTGTGGAGCAGGATCCAAGGGGAAAAAGTTTCATCTGAGAAAAAGATTAAGTGATTTTGTCTGCTTAACATTCAACCTTTGAAAGGCTACCATGTTAGTGAGGGTCATATGTGCGATTTTGAAAAGTAAAACCTGGAAGTTAATGAAGAATTTTCATTAAGTTAGGGATGTCCAACAATGGGCCTAATGAAGAAGGAAGTTTTCCTTCAATAAATTGTTCAGACACAGACTGGATGATCATCTGGCACCCACAGAAAACCAAAGATCTTGACACAATGTTTTATAGCAGGCTGACCAGATGTTGTTGTTGTTGTTATATGCCATCTAGTTGGACCCGACTCACAGCGACCCCTCCTTGGGTTTCCGAGGCAGTATCACTACAAAAGTAGATTGCCGCATCTTCCTTCTGAGGAGTGGCTGGTGGGTTTGAACCACCAGCCTTCTGGTTAGCAGTCAAGTGCCTTAGGCACTATGCTACCAGAGCTCCCACACTGACCAGCTAGTATGAGTTTTCTTTCTTTTTTTTTTTATGTAATTATTTTCTTCACAATTGTGGCTCTTCTAATGGGCAAATCTTGCTGGTGGGAAATGTGTGTGTATATGTGTGGAAGGCTTTTTCTACAAGCCCTTAACTGGTCTGACTCTGAAATGTGAGTTTTAGCATGGTGGCAGCATATATGTATTTTGTCTAATGCAATCCATGCAATTAGTGTGAATTATTTTTATTTGCTTTTCTCAAATCTACTCATTTTAAGATTATCCTGTTTTGCGACTATGGTTCTATGTGGAGACTTTGTTGAACATTTTGGCTGAGTTAACCAAAAATTTCCATAACCCATGCAATCAAAATAAATAAGTGATAGATAAAGTCTTTGGATTAATTACTGGAAATATCTTAAAATAAATTTATGTAATGATTTGAGACTTCTGGAAAACTTAAATGGTCTGGTTATTTATTTATTTCCAAAACAATCAAATAAATATCATATGGAGACATAGCCAAACATGAACTAATAGCCTATATGTCGCAATGGCTTTCCATTTTGTATGTTCTTGGTCTTATTTAAATAGTTGTATGTGACATCTTATAGAGCTTGAGAGTTTCAACTTTGTTTTAAAAATTGGTCGTTTTTGTTGTTAGTTGCTGTCATGTCATAGTGATATTGTGTGTAACAAAACAAAACATTGCCCAGTTCTGCATCATCTTCATGATTATAGTATGCTTGAGTCAAAAAGGTAGCAATCAATAAATGTTTGTGGACTCTTTATATTGTACTAGATGATGGAGGACACTGATGAGTACAGTTCCTTCCTCCAAGAATTTTCAGTATACTGGGGTTGACATTATATGTATGATGATTTTATATTTTATCCAATAAGAAATAATAAATCTCACATTATGAACAAAATTTGAGATCTGAACACAAAGATGTTTGTCAAGAATCACATAATGTCCAAGAGAACAAGGCAGAGTGAAATGTAAACTCTGTTAAATATTCTGCCTTTTAATGGTCATACTTTAGCTGGTAAACAAAAATTTCCACTACACTTCATCAGGATGAAGAGTGAAATTTAGCAACTTTGTTTTTTAAAACATAGTCTTCAAAATGACACTCGCTGCTTTTGAAATACAGTCATATATAGCATGACAGTACTAAGTGCCATGAGGTACAAAGACAATTAGAACCCTGGAAGAACATTGATAGAAGATGTTAATATGAGCTAAAATAGGGTTCCCTGAGGAACTTGTGCCCAGGAAGATAATTAGACAGGCAGGGAAGAAGCTGAGTCATTCTTATGGGGTAAGAGAAGAGAAGAGACATCATAATGAGTAGTTGGCTTGGGAGGACATTAAGAGACAACCCTGCCCAGAGTAATTTTTGACAGTGTGTAGAAGACATTGATGATCTGAATAAGGAGTTTGATGTTTGCCCGTTGCACAAGAGACAATGGCCAGTGTGACATCACAATCCATCTATCTCTACCCTCCTCTCTTGTTCTGCCTCCTCCTCCCACCTGTCATCACTGCTTGTTGTTGTTGTTGTTGTTATGTGCACTGCTAGTCCTGAATATTTGTATGCAGTTGAGATCTGATTAAAATGAAGTAGGGCAGCCTCAAAGGAGACAGTCACAAAAGAGCTGTCACATCAATGGTTATGAGAAGGGAAGGGGGTATCCTTGCTAACCTTTGGTCTGCAGGAGTGTTTTTGATGATGTCAACTCTGTGTTTAAACCTTGACTCTCTGTAGGTGTTGAAACACTTCACTTATACTGCAACCTCTGTGTCCTTTTTACCTGAAACAACTGAAAACCATCCAAACATAACACTAAGAGCTGTGAAAGATGGTGACAACAGCAGAATGATTCCTGCCTCATACCACAGGCAACTTGACCCTACACAGGGAGCCAGGGTTTCTGCCTACAGAATGGGAATGGTCTGAAGGCCAGATTAAGTCATAAACTATGAACGTTTCTGTCATAAGAAGCTGAGATGATCTCTTGCAGCTCCCATTCTACCTGAGGTGCCATGGTTGATATTAAAGAATAGAAGATTAAGCTCTTGTCAGGCAAACTAATGAATTTTGGATTGATTTCTGTCTTCTGCAATGCTACAGACATTTTTGACAGCTATGATTTATAGGGGCTTCAATGGGTCTATTCATGAGAGAAGCTGTTTATTTTGGTTGATGGGCAAGGCTCCTAATGTTCCTAGAGGGAAATACTGAGGGCCAACGAGATGGCTGTCTGGAAGGAGCACTCTTGCTGTCTGGGGCAGGCCTTTTATAAATTTGTAATCAAGAGCTCAGGAAACTAATGAGGGCAGGTAGGCTCAGAAATTGTTTTGGTGACATTTGACCAGTAGAATGTTCCTGGAAAATGTATATGTCTGCTTCTCAGCTACAGACCCTTAAAGTAAAAATTCTACTCGTGTGCCATTTTCTTTGCTTCCTTCTTTTAGAAATGGCTCTTCAGAGCAGGACAAGAAACTTAGTTCCCCTAAATGGTGGTGGAAAAACAGTGTGATTCAAAAATTAAAACTGAGATCTTTTTTCTCTTTGAGAATATAGGATGTTTATCTAAAAGGAATGATTTGAAAAAGTGCAAGTGTATTGGGTTCTTGGTGGGCTGCCAGGTACTCCTTTGGGACCAAGATATGTATTCCCCTAGCCCCTGAGAGTGATATCCCTCTGCTCACAGATGGGCCTCTCTCTAGAAATTGCCCTCCACTAAAGATAATTGCCTTGTCTAATGTTCTGTCTGCTCCCTAGGTCCGTCTGCATTCAGTGATTGGTCAAGATTGGTGCAGAAAGGTCCCTTTCCTCATTTCAGGACATCTATGTAGGCTCATCCCAACTCCAGTATTATCTATGGTGTTGGAAGAAGCTTTTGTTGCAACTGTATCATGGTTCATCTCCTCCCTCTGTCCAATCCTGTTTCCCTCACTCTTTCCTACGTGTTGCTCCCTACAACCCTTCTCAATCAATTTCCTGCACGTCCATCTCCACATACAGTCTGTTTCCTAGAGAACTCATCCTTTAACCAGGAAGGCTCTTCTCTCCACAAATGTATTCCCCACCCATGGGCCACAGTGTCCAATATCCTACCAATAAGTTTCTGTTTTTCTTTCACAAGGAGAAAACACTTTCACTGGCACTCTAAATCCAGTTTGCTTTCAAGCCCCTCCATTACTTAATCCCTTTCTACATAGCCTATGACTATCTCTGTTTTCTGATGTGTGATAAAAGCTCTAGCAAACTTTTTTCCTTGTGACAAATCTATTCCTAACATTTGCTGGGCCTAGGATGACTGTACAAATGGAGGAGCACATTCTATATGTCTAAATATTTAAAGTATATAAGTGACAAATTGTTAAATTAAATGTATTCTATTCTCTTCCCTTGATTAATACACCTTCATAATGACCTGGAATCTCAGGTTCAAATTTAGAGTTCTTGTACATCTTGGAGAAACTCACCAGAATATGGCAGCCTGGAGAAAGCAAGACCTCCCTTGCCCAATCATCTTTCTTTCCACTCCTGGCTCAGTACCATACCACATTGTAAGACTACATGTGAATTTGGATCCCCAATTTTTATGTCCTGGTTCTGTCCATACATCCTGTTAGTTGCCCTTGGCCAATTCTTGACCTTTGGGTGTTCCTTCCAGATGCACTCCTCTGCTTTTGGGGATGTGGTTGTAAAGACCATGGAATGGAATTGGAGACATTTGGTCAGGGAATTCCAGGGCACTGGGTCCCTGGAACAAAGTCAAGAGTGGGGGTCATAGGTGCTTGTTCTTGGTGGTCATGTTCCCTTGACCTCATAGAGGAATTGCCCCTGTGGGGGCACACCTAGCTACAGCAGAGCCAGAGAGGGGCTCTCTAAAGGCATCAGGCTCAGAGCAAAGAGCTCTCTTGCCAAGTCCAAGGACAGAACTGCTCTCTGGTGTCAAAGTACATCATATTTACCTTTCAATAATTCGATTTATAATTCAATTCAATTCAACAATTCAATTTATAATTCTCTTTATCTGAAGCATCAGTTCAGTTGATTCCCCTCCTCCTTCCCTCTCCCTATTGTATTTATCCTCTAGGTCCCAGTTAAGTGATAGTCTTCTTCAAAGTTCCCTGATCACTCAAATTTAGTAAAAATCTCTGTCTGTTCTATATGTCTATGCCACCTGATTTAGCCTGTGTCATGTGGGATATCCTGCTGAAGAGTGAGTCCTGTTTCTCAGTGGCTTGTGGAAGATTAGCTCATTAGATGTACTGGACTAGATTTCTTCTCTTCTGTTGTTTTATTCCTTGTTTCTGACAATTGAAAGAGAGCCCTCCAACTAGGCCCTACCATTGGCTCCTTTCTTAATCTCCATAACTTGATTCCTTATTTTGAATGAAAATTGGTCTCCTTAGAGCAGAGATTTAAGTGTGTGTTGGGAGATGGAGTGAGAGCTTGGCTAGGGGTGTGATAGGGAGTGTTGCCCTAAACAGTGATCACATGACTTTAGTGACCTACTAGAATCCAGAGTGATGGCAGCAAAGAGGTTTGTGGAGAAGGCCCTGGAGATAGGGGGAAAAATAATGCAAACCAGGGAAGAGGAAGAATACGATGGCAAACCTGACCTACTCAATATTTTTTCTCTGTTCAATCCTTAAACTTCTTCCAGGGAAGGGCTTGGCCCTGCGATTCAGTCTTGTGGATTTATTTCTCTTAAATTGTTAAATTGGTAAACAGGTCAAAAATGAAACACTGAACACAGCTAGCATAGATAAGCACCTGAAAAAAGAAAGACTTAAAGGAATTTTAAGTAAAGTTTTAGTAGTTAAAGCAGTTTTAAAAAGGATTGTATCAGACATTTGGAGTTCATCAGGCAGCTTCCCCAGGATCTGCAAATGGGGGCAAGGATACAAATAAATGGGATTATCTTAAAATAAGGTAGATCTTCCTTTATTGACTGAAGGGTGTCATTTTCCCGGATGCAGAAATCCCAAGGTGAGATCAGTTAGGTCACTGGAATGCATAATGCTTTCTTATTCAGCTGTTTTGGAGTGGGAGACATGCCAGTGAAACTAAAGGGAAGGCCTGGTTTTTAGTGCATTCATTTTAGGTTAGGAAAAAAAATGCTATTTCTTCTAACAGACTCATAGACCAAAGTAACCAGGGTATGCTGGAAAGGCCATTGTTTTCAGAGGTAGAAAGCCTGCTCAGGTTGCCCTGAGGATTTCACCCAAAATCTGACATCAATATTGGTGAATTCTTAGCTGTATTTATTGAGTTCCACATAAACGGAGTTTATTTTCTGGCATATTTTTATTATACTCACTTAACAAATATTTAGTGCAGCACATTCTGTGTAAATCTGGGCCCCAAAAGGGATTCTGCAGTAGCTTTGCTTTCATGGAGGCACCATGCCCACACTTCTTCCCACAGTGCCACAAATTCTTCCTTCCCAGGCATGGTGTGTGAGGTCATGGTCATAGAAGAATCAAGGAGCAATTCAATCTATGGATTTTGAGAAGACCTCACTAAAGAAATAATATACGACCTGAGCTTTAAAAGATAGGAATAAACCTGGCATGCTCAGAGAAGAGCTGATGAGCCAAGGAGAGTAGAGCCAGGGACTGTAGGAAAAAAGGAGAAATCTAGATAACTCCATATTGTGGAAGACCAGAGTAAGGAATTTGTCCTAGATTTGTTAAGCAATAGAGAGCCACTGAAAATAGGAGAAGCACACTTAGTTTAGTTTTCATATATTATTTTGGTAATTATTATGTATTAATGTGTGCAGGCCAGAGAGATGGCGGTTCAGAGGCAGCTGATGCAGGCAAGTGATCCAGCTTCTCCATTACAGTGAAAACAGTGTTGGGGGGGAGGCAACATGACAGTAGGAGAGAGGACCATCGTGGAGGAGGAGTGAACAAGTTTGACTACCAACAGGACTTCAGAAGTGAGAAAAGAATAGACATTGAAGGGATCTTGGAGATTCTAAACACAGGATCTGGGAGGATGTTGTTGCCTTAGAAGGAATTCCTAGTTTTACCACCTTTTGAAAGTGTACCATAAACTAGCCCCACACCACCATCTTTTCCAACAGGAAAATATCATGAAACATCTGACCATTGGTATTTCAGATTCAGCTGTCACCTATAATTTAAAAAAAAAATAAATAAATAGAAAAGAAAGTTATTTTTGGAGAAGTGATAAGCAAATTAAAATAAAATGAATATAACTAATCTTATGGTCTATATTTTTGAAAGTGTTTCTAAACAGTGGAGATGGATTGACAGGATATGTGATCAGAATGGGATTAGTTGCAAAATACAGCATCTATAAGAACATATTCATGACAAGAAAATTATGATATGCTCTGAAATCATCTCAAACTCAGCAATAAAATCAACAGGCTGGATATCTACTGCTTCAATGTATCCAGGTAGTGAAAATCAGGTGGTATAGGCAATGGCAGTTATCATAAACTAGGAGCCCACCTCTAGAGGGCCAGACAGACACTCTTACTGCCTTTGGCATCCACTAAAGGAATAATAGTTCATATTAGGACCCTTCCCCACAAGTAATCCTAGGAATTTCATATTTTTTCCCTCTAAATATAATTTGGAAGGGTTTACTCATCTATGCCAAGAAATTTGGAAGATAGCTGTGGGCCAAGCAACTGGAAAAGATCCATATTTATGCCCTCTCCAAAGAAAGGTGATCAAAGAGAATGTAGAATTTATCAAATAATGTCATTAAAAACACATGCAAATAAAATTTTACTGAAAATAGTTTTAAAATATTTGTAGCAGTACACCAATAGGGAACTGCCACAAATTCAAGCTGGATTCAGAAGGGGATGTGGAATGAGGGATATCATTGCTGCTGTCAGCTAAATCTTGGATGAAAACAGAGAATACTGAAAAGATGTTTTTGTGTGTTTTATTGACTATGGAAAGGCATTTGACTTTTCTTATGTGGAACCTGTACATAGACCAACAGGCAGTTGTTCAAACAGAACAATGGGATATTGTGTGGTTTAAAATCAGGAAATGTGTACATCAGGGTAATATCCTTTTACCATGCTTATTCAATCTGTATGCTGAACATATAATCTGAGAAGCTGGACTATATGAAGAACACAGCTTTAGGATTGGAAGAAAATTCATTAGCAACTTATGATATGCAGATGATACATCATTGCTTGCTGAAACTGAAGAGGACTAGAAAAGCACTTTCTCATGAAGATCAAAGACAACAGCCTTCAGTATGGATTACACCCCAACCTAAAGAAAACAAAAATCCTCAAAAGTGAACTAATAAGCAACATCATAATAAATGCAGAAGAGATTGAAGTTGTTAAAGATTTAATTTGGATCCACAATCAGTGCTCATTGAAGAAGCAGTCAAGAAATCTAGTGGCATATGACATTGTGGAAATCTGCAAAGGATTTCTTTAAAGTGTTAAAAAGCAAAGATGTCATTTTGAGAAATAAGGCATTCCTGACCCAAGCCAATAGGAGCTTTGGTGGCCCAGTGCCTAAGACATTTGACTGCTAACCAGAAGGTTGGCGGTTCACACCCACCAGCCTCTCTGTGAAAGGAAGATGGGACATGTTACTTCCATAAAGATTCACCACTTCGGAAAACCAATGGGGGTCGCTGTGAGTTGGAATCAACATCATGGCAGTGAGTTTGGCTGTTTTTTTGGTTTGACCCAAACCATGTTATTTTTGGTCACCTCATATGCATGCAAAAGCTGGACATTGAATAAAGAACTTCAAAAACAAATTGATGCATCTAAATTATGGTATTGGTGAAGAATATCAGATATACCATGCACTGCTAGAAGAATAAACAAATCTTTCTTGGAAGAAATACAGCCAGAATGTGCCTTAAAAATAAGGATGGAGAAACTTTGTCTTACATACTTTGGACATGTTATCAGGAGGGACCATTCCCTAGATAAAGTAGAAGATCAGGAAAAAAAAGAGGAAGACCTTAAAGGAGATGGATTGACCCAGTGACTGCAACAATGGACTCAAACACAGAACTGATTGTTAGGATGACATAGGATTTGGTGATGTTTCATTCTGTTGTACGTAGGTTCACTATGAATCAGAACCAACTCAATGGCACTTAACAACAATAATAGCCACATAATCAGTGCTGATTTTATTTCTCCCATACAATATTTTTATTTTATTTTCATTTCTCTTTCTGATCATGCTATTAAAATGATAACAGTTTCAAGATGTCAACTGAAAATTCAACAGAAAAAATATCTCAAGTCTGACAGAGTAGCTTACATATCTGTCTGAGAGAAGATAATTTTCTTCTTTATTGAGAGAAAGATTTTCTGTCTGAGGAGTCAAGAAAGAAGAGTTAGACATTGTGAGGTGTAGAAACTTCTTGTGGCAGTTTGGACTTCAGTACTGATTCCTGGGAGCTGAACCATACCTGAGGTCAATGAGTTGAGCTAACCAGGCCAAGAGGCCTCACCTAGGGTTCTAATATTGATTGAACCTCAGAGCCTCACCTGGTAATTTACCATGACCACATGGCGATGCCAATCAAGGCTTTGGAATATGTGGACTCAGTGGAACTTACAGATTGAAGAAAGCAAATATTCTGTTCTCAGGGGAGTAGCATATCCCTTGGGGTTATGGAAGTTTTGTGTTTAAACCACATCTTATGCATCTCTTCATTTGTATCCTTTCAGGTTATAATTAAAAAGTTGTTATATTGTTGTTATATGCCCACGAGTCGGCCCCAACTCATAGTGACCCCTCCTTGGGTTTCCGAGGCAGTATCACTACGGAAGTAGGATTGCCCAACCTTCCTTCCGAGGAGTGGCTGGTGGGTTTGAACTGCCAGCCTTCTGGTTAGCAGTCAAGTGCCTTAGGCACTATGCTACCAGAGCTCCCTGGTATTAAAAATACCAATTCTATCTTCCTTAAATCTTTCTATAGGTTAGCCTCTGGACCCTGATAGAGGGCAATCTCTCCTCTTTAGGTGTGGGACTCTGTGAGCACATTAGCTAAGTGTCATGTAGTCAGAGCTGATCAGTACCTGAAAGCTCCTGATCCTCAGATATCTCTGCTGTTGCCCACCAAAATAGACACTCTAGGATAAAGGTATTTTCAATCACTTCGGATGCATGTGGAAGCTGGGCAATGAATAAGGCAGATCAAAGAATAGATGCCTTTGGATTATGGTATTGGCAAAGAATACTGAATATACTCTGCACAGTCAGAAGAACAAACAAACCTACCTTGGATGAAGTACAGTTGGAATGCTCTTTTGAAGAGAAAATGGCAAGACTTGGCCTCTTGTACATTGGTCATGTTGTTAGGAGGGTCCAGTCCCTGGAGAAGGGCATTGTGTTTGGTGTAGTAGATGGTCAGCAGAAGAGGAAGACCCTCAATGAGATAGATTGATACAGTGGCTGCAAGAATAGGCTCAAACATAGTGATGATTGTGAGGATCGCACAGGTTTGGGTAGTGTTTCATCTTGTCATACATAGGATTGCTATGAGTAGGAACCAACTCGAAGGCACCTACCAACAACAGGATAAAGGTAGCAGTTCTATGTCTTGGAGGGATGTGTGCCCACTAATGACTTTGAGCCCAGTTGTGACATGGGTTAAAAATTGTTCCACTAGGACACTAGGAATAACAAAACACCAGAGTTTATTAGTAGGTTATTTTGGAATGCATTACAAAAGGCTCAAAATTATGTTTAAAAGCATTATTTTGCTCAAACAAAAACTGACAGAATTATAGCATGAGTCCCTTGGATGGTTCAAGTGTCTTGCTACTATCACATGAGTGTTCATATAAACAAATAAGTCCAGACAGAGACAATTTTCAAAGTATCAGATTAATCCACCAGGCTGTATAAATACGATGACATTCCTTGAGAAGAATCACGGTAGATGTGAATGTCAGCAACCTTCTTTGGTTAGAATGACAAGGCTCAGACTCCCATTCTCTGGTGTGTTTGATAGGGCCCAAATGGATAGACCTGCCTTGTTCACTGACTCTCCTGAGTAGGCCCTTAGAACACTTTGTTCAGTAACTTTTTCACTGAGGTAGTCAGAAGCAGCAAGGAGTGAGTTTTCATGCACAATTTGATCAATTCTTTTCAAGCTGCAATGTGCACTGGAATCATCTGAGGAACTTGCTAAAATGTAGATTCTGATCGGGGAAGTCTGAGTGGAGTCTGAGAGCCTGCATTTCTAACAAGGTTCCAGGTAATACCAATGCTGCTAATCCACAAGTCACACTTTACCAGGACACAAGCTAAACAAGTACCACAACAAGTTGCCATGGAGTCAGCTCCAACCCATTAAAAATAAATAAAACCAAACTCAGTGCTGTCAAGTCTTTTGACTCATTGCTCCAACCCATGGTGACTCCTTATGTAGGTTCCTCAATGACTGATTTTTTTCGAAGTAGGTCACCAGACCTTTCTTTGGAGGAAACTCTGGGTGGAATCAAACCTCTAATATTTGGGTTAGCACATGAGCATGTTAACTATCTGCATGACCCAGGGACTTCAAGTAAATTAACTAAGTAGGTAAATTACAGAGGGCTGCTAGTTATCTTTGGTAGGCATCTTAGAAATCACTGTTTTTTGAGATGAGCCACTGAGCCACTCTATCACTTTTGCACGGATTGGTTTATCAAATTACCCCATTGTTCTCTCTTCTAGATCTAAGGTCTCAGAAAGCATGGCCCAGATCGGTGAGGGGAAAAAGAAAGTTCCAAAATATGAGATGAACTGTGCCATGAGTAAAGAGCACTGATTTAAGAGTCATTAAGTATGGCTCGGGTCCCAGTTCTTACACTTACTAGTTGGGTGACCCAAAGCACAGCACTTAGCCTGAGATTGAGGAGAATAGCAATGCCAATCCAGCCTGCCTCTTGTGAGCAGCAGTGTGGAAATGGAGGGGACCCAGCTGAATAGGTGTAAACTGTATGAATGAATGTTTTGAGGTAATGCCCAGTCAGGACAGATCTAGATGGGATGTAGCAGTGGAAAGTCCTAAAGAAAGTGTTGGGGGTGGAGTGGGAAATTTGAAATTTCTCTGTGTGTCTTCCTGAGTCCCATGAGTCTTTCAGTAAGATTGGGTGCATATGCAGACCAGCTGTGCATGGTGGTGGGGGGCATGATCAATGAATGCATTCAGATTTCTCACACCATTCTTCAGGGAGGGTGGCAGGAAGACAAATGTAGCTTATTTTCTCCAGCTCAGCAGCTCGTTTGCATAAAATGCAGGCAGGAGGATGAAAAGGAAGGGAAATATTAAGTGGGACAGAAATGCTAAAATAGGTCAAGGAAGAAAATGAAAGAGTATTTTTCTATTTGCTTCATAAGAATGCTGTTAAAATTAGAACTGCAACAGATCATAAGATCAGAATTATGAACTTTTTTTTTTTTTTTTTTTTCAGGCACAAAACTTCAGCTACCAAAGCCTTTGCTATCTAGATAAGAACTAACTAAAGATGGTGTATATATTGGGCAGGCTGTGCATTGTGTTTGTTTTCGGGGAGAGAGTACTAGGTTGCTGGCCTGATTAGGTCCTTGGTAAAACAACTATGTATGTAGACAAAGTTGTTTCTAGCACCCCACTTTCTATAACTCCTGATCCTCTCTGTCCTTTCACTCATTCACAGGTGCCTATTTCTGTTTGTTAAAATTAATGCACACTAAAATGTTAATGACATGCCATATTACCTTTCCTAGTTGTGCTTATAGTTGTTTTACTTTCTGAAATTGCAAAGCAATTTACTTTTGCTATTATATATTCTAAGGTGAATAATCCTCATCACAAAGCACTGAAAGTGGACTATCAGATACTGTGTTTGGTGGTCACATCAATTTTCCTGGTCTCAGAGGCCTTTCTAGCTCTGTAAAATCACAGCCTGTATCCTTCATTATAAAGGGCTTTCTTGCATTCATGCACAAAAAAAAACAAAAAACAACAACAGCAACAACAAAACTCTACTTGCCTCCTTGATGGATCACTAAAAAGAAAGATGATGAAAAATACTTGCAAGTCATTCTCAGAAAGAAATTCTATTATATCAGGCTTCAATTGTCCTAATGCTTATCCTCTTATCTACTTGTGTAACTTCCTTACCTCCAGGAAGACTAAGACCTGAACAGACAGGAAAGGGAAACATCAGGCTCAGAATCTGCATTTCAGATAAGAAAAGGATAGAGTGAAGACCAATACAGCACAATACACCTATGATAGTACTTCCTGAAAATGAGATGGGCAGGAAGTTGTGCAACCAACACCATGGCTCTCTGACTAGTCTACCATTACTTCTAGTCTCTGTCACATCTCCCTGGAATTAAAGAAGATGATATCATCATGATTTCTTCATACTAAATCTGGAGACTTAGAACTAGAATGAAGCTGGCTGAAATTTAAATCTTGATGACGCTGGAAACGGGACTAGAAGATCAAGTGGGGCTGAGGACCTGAAAATATAGGGTTCATGGAGCTAAGTTCAAGTGACTAGAGGAGCAGAGGTTAAATTATCAGCTGAACACTGAGACTTACTGTGGAATAAGACATGCCTTGATGGACCCTCTCTCTCCCCAAGAATAAATTCATTCCAATAATAGGATAGCTCAGCTGGAAGCATCTTTTAAAGCAAGTGGTTTCTTCCTCTGGAGGGATTTCTCCTTGTCCTCTGTAATCATGAGAAGCAGAAAGGCAGCCCCTTCGAGGTGCAACAGGAGTTGCATCTCTTGACTACAGCCCTTGTTGATGTGAAAATTACCCACTGATGAAATCTAGGGTCAAAAGGCAATGGCTTTGATGTCACTGCAAAGAGCTGTGCACTGTGTTGCCATCTCAGATGGAAATCTTGGGCCCCTTTCACACTTTGCCTTTTAAAAAATATTTCCTTTCCAAAGACATTTCTTTGTAAATAAAGAACTATGAGTCATCTTGTGTTAGAACTGGAAAGAAAATTCACTTTTCCTATAATTAAGCAATAATTATTGTTCTTTCCTCTGAGGGAGGTTTCAAAGAGATAAACAACTCCCAGATAAATAAGGCTTAGAGACCATGGGCCAAGGCTTCTATTGATTTGTAATATATTTCTCTCTCTCTCTTTCTTTCAAATAAGAAAAATAATGATAGTAATTATTTTTTTTTAATGATTCCTTTTTTTAATAATTTAAAATTACTAGTTTTAAACACCACTCATATAGTAATTGCTTTTATGGCCCTGGTATAACTTTTGGGGAAGAGGGAGATGAAATGAGATGCTGAGAAAACCTCTTCACTAGCTGGTCAGCATCTCTAAGACACAAAGCAGTCTTGCAGCCAGTAGCAGATCTACCAAAGCTTCTTCAACTCTCAGTCTGGACTGTATGCGGAAATCTGTGGTAGCAGACAAAGAAAGTCTACTGAGTGTAGTCCATGTAGTGAAGGGAGAGTAATTTTAGAATACATATTTTGTATAAATAGGTTAGCGGGTGTGGTGATTATGTTTTTGTGTCAACTTGGCTAGTCCTGGTTGAGTGACTGGGCAGCTGGATATAGTATTCCCCATGATGGGACTCCATGGTGTAATCTACTGTGAACAGCTGAGTAGCTGCCTTTGGGTATGTGGTCTGCTTCCCGTATATAAGCAACCACTTTGGGAATGGTCTCTAGCCTATGGCACGCTTGGACCCTGCATGTAGCTGTGTCATTGCTCAGCAGCCTGCTATGCTCTGCTGCCTTGGGACTTACAATGGACTTAAGTTAATGGCCTGCCATGTGGTTTGGTAACATCTGGGCTTGCCTTTTTACTTGTCAATCTTGGGGCTTTTCAGCCTCAGCAGCAAGCAGCTGTCTGACTGAAGAAATGCCTCTAGCTCGAGTGGGCCAGGAGCAGGAGGCAGAGCTGGACCCCAAGGTTGAGGGGCTTTCACCCAGCCTGTAGAGCCTGGCACTTTGAACTTGGAGTTAAAACCTCCAAATTGTAAGAATAAACTCCTATTTGTTAAGGCCACCCCATCTGTGGTATATTCTTGTCAGAGTGGCACTAGGTAACCAGAACAGATGGCAATTGAATCATTGACCTTGATCTTGGTGTGTGGTTTATGGCAAGTGGGCTGGACTAGGATATAAATACCTGGCTTAAGCCACATCATACCTTTGTGTGAGCTCAGTGATGAATCACTTCATTTCTTGGTGTTTACTTAATGCTACAACCATTGATTGCAATTCCTAACTTGTCTACCTCACCTCACTGTGGCATGTTTATCTTGAATGACATAATATATATATTCCAAATGAACATTGTTGTAGAATGTTTGGTCTTGGGGTCATGAAACCTCCGGATTGGAAAAACTCTACAAAGGGAATTTTGGTTTGAAATGTTTTCACATTTTCCAGTTTCCTTAAGAGAGAGACAAAGCAAACCAACTTTTGAATGCATAAAGAAAGAAGGAGGTGAGTGATCCAGAGTTGAAAACAGCTCTTGAGGTTTGTGTTCCAAACCAGTTCTACAAGCTCTTTCTCAATTGTGGGGATAGAAAGGAGCTGCACCATGTCTGGGCCAAAACTGGAATCAACTGCCAACTCCTCCATTAGCAAGGAAGGTAGTGGATTATCATGATTAAGCAAGTGACCAGAAAGTCAGTTAATTCACAACTTCCTGCTTATTGTGGGTAATATTAGTATATCTACCTGATAGTGTTGCTATGAGAATGAAATGATATTCTTCAGGAAATGTGCTTAGCATAGTTTCCGGCATATAAAATACACTTGATAAATGGCTTATAAGGATGGCCCTATTAATTTTAGAGGGAGTACATTGCTGACTTATAGTATAATTTGAGGGGCATTGGAAAACCTGCTGATCCAAGTATTTTCCCTTTCAATATTTCCTGGTGGTTCCATTCCATTTTCTTCTTATTCAAATGTATCCCATTTCAAGAGAACTGGTATCATTCTACTCACTGAGGTACCAGGCCTCTTTTGCTCACCACTGTGCACCCAAACCCTTCACAGTGTGCTTGGCACATAGTCATGCTGAGTGAACATATGATTAGTAACCTTGTGGGATCAACGATCCATGTGGTCCAGTCTCAAAGTGATGTCATAGTTAAAGAAGCCTAATCAAAAAATAATTTCAAAATAACTCAGTGTCTTTTCATGAATTTCTCCAAGCCTAGAAGAAGATATGAAATCCACAGTAACACTTTTTAAAATGCTAAATTCCCTAAATTAACTTCCCTCACAGAAGACAGCAACTCCTGTACCACTCCCAAATTTCTCAAACTGGACTTTTTTCAGTCCTCATGTACTTCTCTTTATTTTCCATCTGTACTAAGAGCACATCTGACAAGGCAGGACTCTACTTAGGGGTTGTGAAGGGTGAAAAAAAAAGGTGCAAAAGTAAAATCTCCTTTAGTTAACATTGAAGGAAAAGTGGGAAACACTTATATGATAATTCATTGTTTTTTTTTTTTTTTTTTGCTGTTAAATGAACACTTGACTGAATGCAAAAAATTTGATAAACTCTACCTGTTTTATACCCCAGTAGCAGCTTCCATCTGTAAAAGTCCCTAGAAAATTAATCATCCACTATGATTTTACATATCTAGTTTTGTCTATATATGACGTATATAATATATGTCTATATGTTGTTGTTGTTGTTGTTAAGTGCCGTCGAGT
>NW_006921748.1:5198008-5204696 GCF_000298275.1 Orycteropus afer afer
ACTGCCATTGAGTCAGTTCTGACACATAGTGACCCCCATTGGTTTCTGAGGCTGTAAATCTTTACTGAAGTAGATCATCTCACTTCCTTCTGCAGAGCAGCTGGTGGATTTGCACTGCTGACCTTTGGTTAGCAGCCAAATGCCATATCTACTACACCACCAGAGCTCCAAATATATATATATATTCTAGTGAAGTAGTGGATGTATACATATGTGTGTATACACACACACACACACACATATATCTATATCTATATAGATATATAGATATATATATCAATAAACAAACTCAAACCCACTGCCATCTAGTCAATTCCAACTCATAGCGGCCCTCATTGGGTTTCTGAGGTGGTAAATCTTTACAGAAGTAGATTGCCCAGTCTTGCTTCCATGGTGTTGCTGGTGGGTTTGAACACCACCCTTCTGGTTAGCAGTCAGATGCCTTAGGCACTGTGCTACCAGAGCTCCTTTATATATGTATAAATTTGTGTTATGTCTTTTCACTCAATTAGTTAATAGTCTTCTTGAGAGAAATAATTTTATGTACAATATGTAGCAGAGTGTTTTATACAGGGTAAGTTTGCATATTTGAGGAGATAATTTGAAGGCTCATATAGAAGAAATATATTGTCTAAGATAGGTGGCATTCTGAGCTATTATCAGCCATTTGACTAAGAAATTATTTTATCATATAAACTTAAGATATTTAGGAAGGAATATTGAGACTCAGGGCAAGGAAGAATAGGAAAAGAAATAGTGTGGAATATTAGTGAAGGCAGCCCTAGCTGGAGTGTATGGATGACAATTAGGCAGTGTCTTAGTCTCCTATGGCTGCCATAACAAAGTACCACAAAATGTTGTTGTTGTTATTATGAGCTGTCGAGTAGGACCTGGCTCATAGCGACCCCTCTTTGGGTTTCCGAAGCAGTATCACTACAGAAGTAGATTGCCCAACCTTCCTTCTGAGGAGTGGCTGGTGGGTTTGAAGCTCCAGCCTTCTGGTTAGTAGTCAAGTAGGTGGCTTTAAAGAAAGAAATGTATTCTCTCACTGTTTTAGAGGCTAGAATTCACAATTCAAGGCATAGGCAGGTCCATATACTCTCTGTCCACCTTGGGGAAGATCCTCTCTTTTGTCTTCCAGCTTCTGGTAGTGCTTCATGTTTCTTGGAATTCCTTGGATTTTAAATGCTTCTTCACATAGAATTTCCCCTGTATGACTCTGTTTTCCTGTGTTATGCCTTTTATAAGACACCACTCAGAAGGGTTTAGGACTTTCTCTACTCAGATATGAGTTTGTTAACTGATAACATCTTCAAAGAAATAATCTATTCCTAAACAAGATCACATTCAGAGTGCAGGGTGTAGAATGTCAACATATCTTATTTTGGGATATGATTCAATCAGTAAAAGCAACAAAAGAACACTGAGTTTATGAGGGAATGTGCCAGAAAGGAGAATAATGCTAGTTAAGAAAAAAGGAGAGGTCCAGTAGAGTAAAAGAGTTTTAGGTAGTATTACAATTCCAAACTATTTTCTTTTTCGCTGTCCATGTTGAGCAGATTTTAACTTCCCACTCCACTGGCTTTTTCATATGATTTGTTTTGGCCAGTGAAATATGGGTGAAAGTGATGTGTTTTACTTCCAAGCAAAACTTCAAAGACTATTATTGTGGGACTTCCTTATTGTTATTTTCCCTGTGTTACAAGCCTAGTGTCTTAGGCTGGGTTTTCTAGAGAAACATTGGGAAATATTTTATAATTCTATTCTCTTGAGAAGCAAACCTGTTTGTATGTGTGTGTGTGCATATACAGAGAGAGAGAGAGAGAGAGAGAGAGAGAGAGAGAGAAAGAGAGATTGATGTATGATCTGGTTACCTACTGCTGCTCTGACAGGAATATACCACAAATGGGATGTCCTTAACAAACAGGAGTTTATTCTCTTACAGTTTGGAGGCTTTAAACCAAGTGCAAAGTGCCAGGCTCTAGGGACTGGGTGAAAGCCCCTCAACCTTGGGCTTCAGCTCTGCCTCCAGCTCCCAGCCCACTAAAGCCTCCAGCTTGACATTTGATCCAAGAACTTTGGACTTGCCAGCTTCTATAAGTGTCTGAGCCATTTTCCTAACATAAATTTCTCTTTCTTTCTCTATATAAGCTTTACTGGTTTTGTTTCTCTAGAGAACCCAGTCTAACACAGTGTATATCAAGGAAGCCACTGGTTCAAGTCCAAAGAACCAGAGGTCAGATGATGATAAGTCAGGTGAAGAATACAGATCTAGATCAAGTTAATAGCCTGAGAGCTTTGCTAGAACATTTATATATTGGAAGTAGTCAAGGAAATCCCATTCAGATCTCATCGTGAGGGATGATGATGGGATAATAACTGCCAAACCATTGAGAATCATGACCCAGCCAAGTTGACATACCATTTTAACCATCACACCTAACATGTCCTAGATAGGGCCTGCACTTTAATTCTGGTCACAGGATAAAGAAGATGTAGGTAGGGTTGAAGCTACTGAGAAATAGCTTAACATACAAAAACATGTATTTTTAGAATATTTTCTAGGACATAATTTGTGCCATATATCACCCCCATGGTCCAAGGGAATTTATACTGCAAAGATAGAACTAGAATGACATGACACATGACAATCTCTAACTTCCAGAGATAATCTGTAGTGATTTGTTTTGTAAAATATGTAAATAAAAATCAGACGTACTGAAAGATTTGACTGTTGTTGTTAATAGCTGTCGAGTTGATTGCGACTCATGGTGACCCCATGAGTTACAGGGTAGGATTGCTCCAGAGATTTTCCTGGTTGTAATCTTTTAATTAATTAATTAAACTCTAATTTGGGCAAAGATACAGCTTAATCTTAATCTTGGCTTCATCTCTTAATCTTAACAGAAGCAGATCACCAAGCCTGTCTTCTCCAGTACTGCGGGGTATGTTGGAATGGCCAACCTTTAGGGTCATAGTTGAGCAGCAGCCAGACCATGTATCTATAATTAAAGGAGAATTTTCTTATGAACTATGAAAATTTCTTAAGTAAATGTTCTACTTTAAGTTATGGAGAACATGGAAAAAATTATAAATAATTATAGAATATTTCCCAAAATGGAAGATAATCAAAGCAGTCTATATATTTTGCATAATGATTTATTCTCTTCTATTCCTGTACAATTTTGATTTTTAGGAATAACTAGGGAAAGCTTCATATTTTGCTCTTGTATATTTTCGTACATATTTGTCATTTTGAGAAAAAAATTATTTTGTTTTTCACAAGGACTAGGGATTTCAAGTTCAGCAGCTTACACACCCAACTGATTGACCAGAATCATAGTAACTGGAGAAAATGGCCTGAAATAAGTAGTGCAAGTAGAGACATTAGTATAGTGTAGGCCTAGACCACGATCTAGATCTGATGAAATGTTTTTGACCTCAGGCTTCCTTTGGCTTTAGAGACAGCATCAAGGCCAATAGAAGAATTATTGGTATCATTTAAACCAGTCCAAATGATATCTGGCTGTGTCTCTATAAGTACAGAATTGTTTATTTTTATGTTCTCTTTTCATCTTAAATAATTACAAACAAGGGAAATAGAGCTTCTTAAAAGACAATAATAATAATTACAGTTACAATGCTAATATTTATTATGTATTTACCAGGGGACAGCCTATCAGCCAGGATTCTTCTGCTTATAAGTGACAGGAAACCCCTTTCAGCTATCCAGGAACAAAGGTAATTTAGCATTATATAAGCACACCATGAAAGAGTTCTGGTGGCAAATTAAGTAAGGCATTTGGCTGCTAACCAGAAGGCAGTTCAAACCTACCAGCTGCTCCATGGGAGAAAGAGGGGGCAATCTACTTCCATAAAGATTTACCATCTTGGAAACCCAATGGGGGTCTTTATGAGTTGAAATTGACTCAATGGCAGTGAGTTTGAGTAATCACACTATGAGTGAAACAAAGGAGTACCTGGCTTTGGGTATGATTCAGACCAAATACTGGAAGCCCATCAGTATTCTTTTTCCTTCTTCTCCCATCATTTCTCTCTGCCTCTCTCTGTATAGTGTCTCTATTTTTTCTACTATAGACTAGTTTCTTCCACAGGCTGTTTGGGGCTTGTACCTTTCCTGTTTTTCTAGAGTGATCAAATCATCTTTGTTGTCCTGAGACTTCCCCAACTTTAGCACTGAAAGTTTTGAATCCTGGGTATCTTAGGTTGGTTTCTCTAGAGGAACAAAATCAGTGAAGCATATATAAATATATATAGACAAATTTATTTCAAGTAAATGGCTAATTCAAATGTGGAGGCTGGCAAATCAAAAATCCATGGGTCACCAGCAGGCTGGAGACTTACTCTGACTCTCATAGTAGCAGGGGATGATGAGCCCAAAATTAGCAGGTCAGGGACAGGCTGCTGGCTCACAGGGTTGCTGGATCTGGCGAATCAACAATCTGCAGGTTGGATGGTGGGAGGCTGGTTCATGCCCCAAGAACTGAGGGTGAGAGAGTAACAATGCAAATTAAAAAACAAATGTAGGATCAAGAGAGAGCAAGCTTTGTCAGAACATCCATATATATTAGATGCAGGCCACACCCACAAGGAAACTCCTCTTTCCACTGATTGGCTACACATATCAGATCACAAAATAGAAAATGATTATATAGAATCTGCCAAACTATTGAGAATCATGGCCTAGACAAGTTGACACATAACATTAGCTGTCACACTGGGAAAACCCTCAGTCATGGGAAAACTGGGATGGTTAGTCACCTACATCCATTAGAGAGAATAGAGGCCCTTTCCTCAGGCTCAAGTTCAAGAAATATTCAAATTTGGCCTTGATTATATCATGTGTTCACCCTTGAGGACCATCTCACTTTAATTGTAGCAGGATGCTATTATTAAACCAGGTAGATCAGGTACTATCTTGAGGAAACTAGTAATTGAGGCAAGGGAGGAAGGTTAGATAACACAAGGCCATATTCTATGCTGCCCTCTTGCCATGGGGAGAAGTGCTGGGCAAATTTCACACTCACAATTGACCAGATTTGGACACAAAGCAAAGAGCTGCATCCAATTTAATCCTTCAAACTGACTCACTGCCGTCAAGTCAGATCTGACTCATAGCGACCCCTCCTTGGGTTTCCGAGGAGTTATCACTATGGAAGTAGATTGCCCAACCTTCCTTCCGAGAAGTGGCTGGTGGGTTTGCTAGCCTTCTGGTTAGCAGTCAAATGCCTTAGGCACTAGGCCACCAGAGCTCCTAATTTAATCCTTGCCAAAAGAACTGTGAAGGCACTGCAGATTTGATTTGTAGGTCTCAGCTTCCTCATCTGTAAAAGTTAGATAATGGGAGTATTCTGTTTATAGAGTTGGTGAGGATTAAATTAAACAGAATACTCCCATTGTCTTACTTTTACAGATGAGGAAGCTGAGACCTATGAGTCCAATCTGCAGTGCCTTCACAGTTCTTTTCTGTGTGCCTGATTCTTAAGCATCTTTTTGGTCCTAGCATAAGTTTTATTTTGTTGTTGTTGTCTTGGACCACTCCATCTTACATGCAACTTTTTCTCTTTTAAACTCCTGTGGGCACTAATTTTTATTTATTTTTGTATTACCCATGTGATTTCTTGTATCTAAAAATAGTGTTTCCTGAAGAAGCTTCCACTCTTAATTCATTGAGGGCAGATAGTACATGGTCCATGTTTTTGAACATCCTGATTGGTGGTTACTGTTCACTCAATGCAAAGACATCATGTCTCTTTGGGCTTTTCTTAAAATCTTATACTCAGTTTTATCAGGTGTGTGTATGTGTGTGTGTGTGTGTGTGTTTATTATATTTAGAATATTGCTGAAGTGTAGCTACTTTTGAATTTAAGTGATATTTATTTTTAGCAATTTTTTTTTGGCTTGCCTTTGCGTTTAGTATCCTAAATTTCTATAACAATTGCATAGAAACTTGACATAATAATTAAAATAAAATCAGTGCCAATCATTCAGAAGTCAAGTAAATAGGAGGCATAATCCAAAAGTACAACTTTGGGAACATAGTTAAAGTTTTGGGAAAAGTTTCTATGCTAAATGTTTGCATGAATTAGACAAGAGAAGGCATATTAGTTGAAATGTCATTTAGCAAAAAAACTGATTTCCAATCTGCTTGAAATATTTTTAGTGTCTTAGGAATTATTTTTACATTATATATTTTGTTTTTAAATCTGAAAAGCAAGTGTTTAAAAATAGATATGAGAAATTTAATGATGGATAAAACATATCAAGGATTGTCAATTCCAAGCTGTTGTTGCTTTGGGTCAGTTATTTCACTTCTTTGAGGTTCAAATTTGTTCTCCGTCAAATGACAAGAGTAGGTGTTAAGCCAACCAATCTTAGGTATGTGTCTTACTACCCTAACAGTCTTGGAGTGCTTTTATTTATTTATTTTTTATGGTTTGATTGCTATGTCTATCATTAATGTATCTGAAACATTTATAAGAATATTAAGCCCTATTTATTGTGGTAAAGTGTTATAAAAATATTCGGTTGGTATGATAGGTCTTGGATAAATGGAATTTATTGATCTTATCAAATGTGAATTTCAGATGGTCCTACCTGCCATTCAATTAATTGTTGTTGTTGTTGTTAAGTGCCGTCGAGTTGTTTCCGACTCATAGCGACCCCA
>NW_006921748.1:5205116-5207597 GCF_000298275.1 Orycteropus afer afer
TGCTCCTCAGCACTTGAAACAGTTCCTTCGCAGTTGACTTTCCCAATGCTACACGTCGTCTAATGTCCTGACTGCTGCTTCCGTTGGCATTGATTGTAGAACCAAGCAATGTGAATTCCTTGACAACCTCAATCTTCTCTCCATTTATTGTGATTCAATTAATAGGTGATGATAACTCCCATGTTCTCATATAGATGCAGCCCAAAACAGAGCCAAAATTAATAGGACCAGATTACATTGTTGTTGTTGAAAGCTGTTGTCAAGACTACTAGTACTAATAACTTCATAGCCTTTTATTTTTTATGGTTCCTGTCCAAAGTAAGGATTGTGAGATGAATTATTATTTTAAAGTAAGAAACCAGATTCCTAGATTCATTCTGATGAGAGATATTTCACTATATACAAGGGGATAAATTATCTTCTTGGTTTTGTTTTACTCAGGGTCTTTCTATACCTGATATAAATGTAGTAGAACATTGAGGATTTCACTCTTTCTGGGAAGGTAGCTCACTAAATCCAGCATCTGCCTTACACAGAGCCCAGTGTAGTCACAGGACCACAATGTGTACTTCAATATGGTTGAACTGAAGTTGTCTTTTATCACAACGTGTCAGGACTCCCTCTAACATTTTCAGGGTTTAAAGAAGAGTAGAAATGAGGATTTGCATACCATATGTCTAAATATTTAACAGTTATGTATCAAGCTAATGAATTGTTAAATCTAATACATACTATTCTCCCTCCTCAGCTAATATATCTTCATAATAGCCTAGAATGACAGGTTTGAGCTTAGGTCCTTGAGCATACTCCTTGTTCAAGGCCATTCCCTATCTCTTCCACAATGGGAAGAATTTTACATGGACGTGAGTAAGTGCCCCAGTGGAAGCTTTTCCCATACCTCGGCCACCGCCTTGCTAGATCTATCCCTTGGGCCCAAGGGTGTGCAGCCAAGTGACTCAGTCCACCCTTGGGAGGACAGGCTATGGAAGAGGCCCATGCAGGGGTTTCGAGGGAATGCAGGTTCCTCATAGCCATATCGCGTTTTATTTCTGGGGAGGGTGTGGCTAAAGAAGGATCAGTGTGGCTGGAGAAAGGCCATCTTATTAGGTTCAGACTGTTTAAGTTATGATAGAAATCCAAGAAACTCTATAACAAAAAATCAAAAGGAAAATATATTTGACATACTGGAAGACTCAAGGGCAGAAATGTGGCTAGGTGTTGGGAACAAGGAAGGGGCCTATATTTTCTCTTATTCCTCTGCTGCTTTAGTCTGAATCCCTGAGGACAGGTTTTTCAGTGTCTCTGGTCCATGTTGCAAGAAGCCTGGACGTAGACATTCCTAATTGGACAACTCAATCGGTCTGGTTTTCCAGAGAAAGAACCAGTAGGCTGGAAACTTGGCAAAATTGATGCTGCAGTCTTGAAGCAGAGTTTCTTTTTTCTTTTAAAAACTTCTGTTTTAGTTCTTCAGAACTTTCAACTAAGTAGATGATGCCCACCATTATTATCAAGGTAATCTCCTTTACCTTTTCTTAAAGCAAATTATTTTATTGTTGTTCAGAATATACACAGAAAAACATACACCAATTCAACCATTTCTACATGTACAATTCAGTGACATTGATTATATTCTCCAAGATCTGCAACCATTCTCACCCTCCTTTTCCAAAATGTCCTTCCCCATTAACATAAACTAATAGCTCCTTAAGATTCTTATTTAATATTTTGAGTTGCTGATATCCCTTTGATAGTTCTTGAAAGAGCCTAATGTTCAAGGCAGACATTTTTTAGTAGCTTAGCTAAACTATTGTTTGGTTTTAAGATGACTTCAGGGGATTTTTTTAGTTTAAGTTTTAAAGGTTATTTCTGGGAAATAGTTTCAGGAGTTCATCAAGCTTCCATGGCTACAGAAAGTCTGGAGTCCATGAGAATTTGAAATTCTGTTCTGTATTTTTCTCTTTTTGATCAAAATGTTCCATAATGGTAGCTGGGCACCATTCAGTTCTTCTGGTCTCATGACAAAGGAGGCAGTTGTTCTTGGGAATAATTAAACACACATTCCATATCTTCCTCCTGTTCTTAACTCTCCTTCTTCCTCTTCTGCTTCAGGTCAATAAAGACCAATTATCATGCCCTGGGTGGCTATTTGGAAGCTTATAAGACTGCAGGCACAACCCGATGAGCTAAGAGGTAGAACAGAGGCATTAAACACAATATTAGGCCAATTAACGGCAATGTGCCATGAAACCATGACTCTAAACCTCTGAATCAAGGAATCAAATCCTGTAAGGGTTTCAGTTGTGCGTAAGCAGTCTCAGTAGCTATTCTTTCTTTATCTTTTCTTTTTTTTTGGACATTGTTATAAATATATCGTTGTTGTTGTTATGTGCCGTCAAGTCGGCCCCGACTCATAGCGACCCCTCCTTGGGTTTCCGAGGCTGTATCACTACAGAAGTAGGATTGCCCAACCTTCCTTCTGAG
>NW_006921748.1:5207697-5209587 GCF_000298275.1 Orycteropus afer afer
ACCTTCCTTCTGAGGAGTGGCTGGTGGGTTTGAACCGCCAGCCTTCTGGTTAGCAGTCAAGTGCTTTAGCCACTATGCTACCAGAGCTCCTATAAATATATATCACACAGCTTTTATCAGTTCAACTTTTTATAGGTGTACAGCTTATTGACATCAATTAGAATAATTGGCTAAGCAGTCCTACCCTTAATCAATGCGATTTTTCCATCACTGTTAGCTCTCCCTTCCTTTTCCTCTTCCTCCCACCCATAGTAACTACTGATAAACTCTGGTCTCTATACATTTGCCTTTTATGTAAGTTTACTTAAAGTCAACCAATTGTAGATGTTAACTCCATTTACAAAACACCATCACAGCAACATCAAGATTAGTATTTAATTAAATAACAGGGTACTGTAGCTTAGCCAAGTTGACACAAAACTAAGCATTAAAGCAATCAAAAAGATGCTTTTGTTTTCATTCTAAAAGTCTGGAGCAATAATTTGGCTCTTCTTGGGTCAGTCAATCACTTGTGGACAGGAATTGGGCAGTATGATCAGTAGAGAATTTCATGGCAAATAGGGAGAAAGAACTTTTTTTAGAAAATTTAATTTAAAATTATGCAAATAAGTTTATTTTATGAGTATGAATTAATTATTAGAAGGTGAGCAAGAAAATATTATTGAAAGATCTTGTAAGATTATGCTCAAGTTATCCTTTGTTTTTTATTTGTCTTTCAAATCACTTTCCTGAAAAAGGTAATTTTTATATAAATATTTGAATACTTCATTAGATTTCTCAATGGTTCCCCTTAATTCTTTGATATTCAAATTGTTCTCTTTTAAAGTAACTATTCTGTCATAATTAATTTCCATTTTCTTGTTGTTGACTAGTCCAATTCTTTTATATTCTCAGTTTTCAAGGTTTTGTGTGGGTTCTGAGTAGTTTTCCACTATAACTTTCATAGGCCTAAATCTCAAATCTTCTATGATATTTGCTAATTTACTTTGCAGTCATTTTGCATTACATATTCAGATGCAAATGCAAATAAAATAATGCAAATAAAAGAGAAGACTGACTGCCTGGGTTGTAAACCAGAAAGGGTAAGGAAAATAAAGTCTAGGTTCAAGAAATGTGGGAAGGTGGAAGGAGCTAATTATGTAGGTAATTGGCTTATTAGTATATATTTTCATGTTTTAAATAATTTTGTTTTCCTATGAAATTTTGTAACTAGCGAATCAGAAAATTAATTCTCAGAAAATGAGGGCTTTATTTTAATACAGCATGGAAAGTCCATAACAACCAGCATTAAACAAACAGTAAGGAGCAACAACTCATGATGGGGCATCCTGAGAAGTCTTCCTGTTGGGGTTAACACCTGAGCTAAGGTGCAAGAGAGAATTATTCACACTAAAGGGTGTGGTGGGGAGGCCTGGTGGCATAGTGGTTAAGTGGTGAGATGGTGGTTAAGGCCATTATGAGCAAAGGCACAGAAGATACAGAGAACAACACATTCAGAAAGCTGCAAGTACATCATCAGTGTGGCTGGAGTCAGAAATGAAGGCGTGATGCTGCAAGACCTCTTTGTAATTCTTGTCTGGGATCAAAAAGAGTTCCAAGTTACAAATCCATACACAATCAAATTTTGCAATACAACACCTCATAAATTATAATATTTTATATGACTGCATGAACATCTTATATACCCACAAAACACTGGACAATGTAATTTCTAACACAAATGCTCCAATATGGTTAAATGGACACATTAGCATACACTTGTGTAAACTTTTATAGTCTTCCTATTACTTTTACATCATTACATATGTAATTCATCACAACTCTGTCATCTAGGTTAGTTAATCATAAGCTTCATTTTGTTGTTGTTGTTGTTGTTATTTGCTGTCGAGT
>NW_006921748.1:5213122-5219570 GCF_000298275.1 Orycteropus afer afer
GTGAGTCGTACAGTTTCTATTGCAACTACTCAATGCAAAAGCAAACATTAAAAACAAACAAACAAACAAACAAAAAAAGCCCACTGCCATCGAATCAATTCTGACTCATAGTGACCCTCATTGGATTTCTGAGGTGGTAAATCTTTATGGAAGTAGTTTGCTCCATCTTGCTTCTAAGGAGCAGCTAGTGGGTTTGAATCACCAAGCTTCTAGTTAGCAGTCAAATGCCTTAGGCACTAATGAATGGGCATGGCTGTGTTCCAATAAAACTATCTTTAAAAAAAAAACAACTTTCTTTGTGGCCCATGGGGGATAGTTTGCCAACCTCTGCTCTATAACTTTCCAAAGACTTTTTTTTTAATACCTAGAGGACAATTTCAGGTACATGAATTCAGTATATTTTAAAATGTTTTCATTTCCAGTGTTGACTTTCTGGATAGCACCTATTTTATTAAATTTGCCTTGGCTCTCCCCTTGGTAAAGGTCAACTACCTCTGGAATAAACAATTTCTTTTACATTGTTATCCCAAAGTCGGTTCCCAAAGGCTGATCCTCTTTTCTTATTAGTGTCCACATGATTGCTTTCAGCTGCCCTTCAGTGATCGTTAACCTTGATGCTAATCATTTCCTGGAGTTCAGAGATTTCCATTCTCCTTAGCATAGTGCCTAAGGCACTTGACTGCTAACCAGAAGGCTGGCGGTTCAAACCCACAAGCCACTCCTGGGAAGGAAGTTTGGGCAATCCTACTTCTGTAGTGATACTGCCTCAGAAACCCAAGGAGGGGTTCCTATGAGTCAGGGCGGACTTGACGGCACATAACAACAACAACAACTATGGCTATCACCATACTGGTTTCCATGGTAAAAGAACGGTAGGAAGGCCCTGCATACTGGCCTCAGTTCCACAAAGTACCACTGAAACAGGCTGTCTTGGGTAACAGATTTTACCGAAGGTTTAGGAACCGTCAGAGGGAATTGCAAAATAGGAAAATCATTATTCCCAGAGAACAAGGAAAGAAGTATAAAAGTCATTCCTCACAAGGTCCCCTTCATCAGCATATCTTAGTCTTTGTCTTATTCCCTGTCACCATATCTTACTTCCTTCCTTTTTCTAGAATGACCCTCTCTGCCATCCTTTGTGGTCAAAATCTTTATATAGGAAATCTCACTCTATCTCCTTCCTGTCTTCCCATCACACTGCAAACTGAGTTATAGTTTCCAGAAGCAAAGGTGATCAGATCACTTCCCTGCTTAAAATTCTACCTGTAGTCAGTCCCTTTTACCCACAGACATAATGGAGATCTCTTAGATTCATTCAAAGCTCTTCAAAATTTGGCTCTATTCTTTCTGCCTTCCATTTTCTACCACTAACTGAAACAGACCCTACCTTTCTGCCACAGTGAATGCCTAGTAGCTCCCTATTCTGGGCAGGCCTTTTCCGAACCCCTAACCTTTGAAAATACTGTTCATATCTGGAAACTGAGGTGCTCAATCCATTTTTCTTCCCTACTATGACTAGAGTGCAGCTGCTTATAGTAATAGTGAGGCTGGATATAATGGTAATATTGGGGGCAGTGTTCATGGTATCCCTTCCAAATACTAATCTCAAACATACCCCTCAAAACACACATACACATTCCACACACACACAGGTATCAGGCTGGCCTCGAATATATTAACCACACACACACAACAAAACTCATACCATCAAGTCGATTCAACTCATAGCAACACTTCTGTGGGTTTCTGTGGCAGGATCTCTATGGAAGTAGATTGCCCAGGCTTCCTTCTGAGGAGTGGCTGGTGGGTTTGAACCTCCAGCCTTCTGGTTAGCAGTCAAATGCTTTAGGCACTAGGCCACCAGAGCTCCCATATTAGCCACACCACATAATATATAGAGGGAAAATGGCAATGCATGAGAGTTACATAGATAGACTATTCACTATCTCACCCTCATGAGATTATTCTTCAACTGTTTTAATTGCCTATAAACTAATTATGTGATATTAGGGAAATCTTTTCTTATTGATGATTATATGTGGTTGGTCCCAATATAGGATTTCATTGGCCTTGTGGTTTGCCCTCTCTCCCTCCCTCCACGTCTACCTTCATTTCTCTTTCCACTCTACTTCTTTCCCTTTCTTCCTTTATTTCATCATGTGTGGGTTTCTCCCAGATGCCCAATGTCTTATGGATTGTGAAGGATTCTGAAGTAGGTGTGGTCCCAAATTCAAGGTTCCTACATTACACCTGAGGAGCCCAGGTACACAAAGATAAGGAAAGGATGACAAAAGTTGCTGTTATATATGATAGAGAGAATAAGGGTTACAGAATTCAGAGAAAAGAGTACTTCTGAGGGACAGTCATGGAGGATATGAGCTTGAAGGGAGAATGCAGGGAATTAATAGCCCTGCAGTCAGTGAAGTGGAAAAGAAACACACACTTTCCAGGGGAGGTACAGAAAGCAGGGCCAGGAAGTTGGAATATGTTTGGGATGTCAGTTTAGCAATGTTTGGGAGGGATTTATCTGAATCAATTTAAACTTTATATCATAAAAAAATAGATAGGTGGAGTTCATTTTTTTTTTTTTTTTTTAAATACATAGACATATCAAGAAAGACTTGAAGTAGTTAAGTGTGTGTTGAGTGGCTAGGCAGCTGGATGCAGTATTCCCCATGATGAGGCTGGTAATCAACTCCATGGTGGAATCTACTGTGAGCAGCTGAGCAGTTTAGGGATGTGGTCTGCTTCTTGTGTATAAGGAGAAGCCTTGGGGAACGGTTTCTAGTTTATGGCACACTTGAACCCTCCATGTAGCTGTGACATTGTTCAGCAGCCTGCCATGCTGTGCTGACCTTGGGACTTTCAATGGATTTGAATTAATGGCCTGCTGTGTGGTTTGGTAACATTGGGACTATGCATTGTTACTTGTCAACCTTGAGTTTGTCAGCCTCAGCAGCCAGCAGCTGTCTAAGTGAAGAAAAGCCTCCAGCTTCAGTGGGCTGGGAGGAGGAGGCAGAGCTGAAGCCCAAGGTTGAAGGGCTTTCACCCAGCCCCTAGAGCCTGGTACTTTGAACTCAGACTTAAAGTCTCTGAACTGTTAGAGAATAAACTTCTGTTTCTTCAAGCCATCCCACTGGAGGTACATTCTTGTCAAAGTGGCACTAGGTAACCAAAACAAGACTGTTTTACTTTCTTTTTAAAATTCTACTGGTAGCACATTCATCAATCCAATAGTGATGAGTACATTTTTTTTTCCTTTGATTTCATTTGCTCATCTGATGATATCCTTTGAATGCCCATGTTCATTAAACACTGTGCCGGGATCTGTCTACTGGAGGCCCTGCATCAGAATTAAGTATTTCTGAATTGTATGGAGTATTATAGATCAAACCTCTAAGCTTTCTGAAAGCATCTTTACTCTGTATTTTCACATTTTGATAGGCTCCTAAATGAGAGATTTTCATTCCATCTGTTATTGAGCTTGCCACCACTTTGACTAAAGACATGGAGAAGAAAAATTTAAACTTGGTTTTACTATGTTAGCCAGATTTATTGAGTTTATATGTGAACTAATCTAACATCTATTTTGGCCATTCAGAATAGTAACTTATTCATAGCAGTGGGTTGTCATATCTATTTTGCTTTAGCAGAGTACAAAATAGAGTGACCTATTCATTCTCTCTAGTTTTTCAGTAGGGGCATAGTTGTCTGCTCCTAACTTCACTTTATCAGTGGATATTCCTTATATATATTTTAGGCAGACTCAAAATAATCTAGTAACTCCCCAGTTGTTCTCATCAGTGGACAGAATGGAGTCTGCTCTGTGTTCACAGACACAGTTTCAAGGCCAGTGTCAACTTTCCAATTGACTATATACTATTCAAAATGGTTCAATTAGGTTCTCATTTGTTTTTAAAGGTAAAATAATGATCTGGAACTAATCGTGTGTTCTAGGAAACAGTAGATGGGGAAGATTGCAAAGGAATATTTTGGTTATGATCTCGTGCTGAGGAAGTTTGAATCAAGGTTAATCATCTGCTTAGTGTCATCCTTCCACTTGGCTAAGTGCCTGCCTGATGCTGGGAGACCTGTGAGAGACTGAGGATAAATGAGGCTGAGGATGATTGAGTATGGATCTTCTCTTGCTACTTTTTTCATTTATTTGTGGAATAGCACCTGGCACTTTAATAGCATCTTTAATCAGAGTGACTCAAACTGCTTTCTAAATAACTGCATTATTCTTATTATATAAACAGGAAGTGAAAGACAATTAAAGTGATTTGCCCAAAGTCACAGAAATGACAACAGAGCTGGAAACTGTTCTTAGAGAGCCCTAAATCTCCACTTTGACCTCAAATTGAGAGGTACCTGTATTGGATACAGTGGAGGCTGGAAGTCACAGGCTGGTGTCATGGATTGAATTGTGCCCCTAAAATTATATGTCAATTTAGCTAGGCCATGATTCTTATTGGCAGTTATGTAATTTGGCAGTTATATAATTTGGCAGTTATGCAATGATGTAATTACTTTCACGATGTGATCTGATATGATCAGCCAAGCAGTTGTGAGATGATTAGGGTGGGATGCAGCACTCTTACTCAGGTCACAGCCCGGATCTGATATAAGGGGAGTCTTCCTGGGACGTGGCCTATAACATATTTTATCTTACAAAAGATAAAAGAGAGTCAATCCAGCAGAGAGAGGAGGGACCTACTACCACCAAGAAAGAAGAGCCAGGAGTGGGGTACATCCTTTGGGCCCAGGGTCCCCCTCATGGGAACTTCCTAGACCCAGGGAAAAATTAATAACAAGGACCTTCCCTTAGAAACAACAGAGTGAAAGACTTCCCCCAGAGCTGGTGCACTGAATCCAAACTTTTAGCCATCTAAACTGTGAAAGAATAAATTTCTGTTTGTTAAAGCCATTTATGGTATTTCTGTTATAGCAGCACTAGGTAACTAAAACAACTGGTTTGCACTAAACTAGTGCTGTGAGAAAGGGCAATTTACTCATGTTCCCTGGGCTTTGGTTTTCCTTCTTTTTATAATGAACAGTGACCAGGTTTTCTTTCAAATTCTTGGTAGCAACACATTTGTATGTAATGGCTTCAAAAACATTAAACTCATTACTTATGAAATAATAGCAACCTCCTGGGCAGAATGTGAATGAAATTTATCTCTTTTTTCAATGGAAAAATTTTCAAGAAAATGACATTCTTAATTAAATAAAAAACAACTTCTTTTGAGCATTTGTATGTGTTCTCATGGGAGGTCTAACTGGTGTTTTATTGATCATTTATTTTTATCCATTTGCCCCATTTTATCGAACCCCTAATATGTTCAGAACCCTGTGCCAGGTACTTTTGGAATACAGAAATAAATAAAATACAATTCTTGTCCTCTGGGCTCTTACAACTATTAGAAGAATCCGTGTCTTCTGGGTTCTTACAACCATTAGGAAAGGATCATAAACAAAACACTTAGTAGAATGCAACAAATCAAAAAACCAAACCCACTGCCACTGAGTCCATTTTGACTCCTAGTAACCCCCTTTGGGTTTCCAAGGTGGTAAATCTTTACAGAGGTAGATTGCCCAGTCTTCTTTCCATGAAGTGGCTGGTGGGTTTGAACCACCAACCTTCTGGTTAACCGTCAAATGCCTTAGGCACTGCACCACCAGAGCTTCTTTAGTAGAACTCAAGGAAGGATTAAATAGCTACGAAAAGGTAAAAGTAGAGGATTGAGGACATGCCTCAATAGAATTTTGGAGTCAGGAAACTTGGATGTTAATTCTGACTACCATTTATTTGGCTGTAACATATCAGCTCACACAGATTCTCTAAACTCTAGTTTTATCCTCTGTTGTTGTGTACCACTGAGTTAATCATGCTTCATATAGATATGACAGAGTAATGCTTCCCGATATGGTTCCATAATTCAGGGGTTTGAACTAACCAGCCGCCTTGCAAGAGAAAACTGAGGCAGCCTGCTTTTGTAAAGATTTATAGCCTTGGAAACGCTATGGGGCAATTCTACTCTGGCCTGTGGGGTTAATATGAGTCAGAATTGACTCGATGGTACTGGGTTTGGTTTTGGTTTGGTGTTTATGAAACCAGATCACAAGGTCTTTTCTTCTGAGGAGTTGCTGGTGGGTTTGAACTGTCAACTTTCTGCTTGGCAGCTGAACACTTAACCATTTCACAACCAGGGCTCCTTATGTTATCTGTTAAGTGAAACTAATAATAACACCTCTTTCATACAATATAATGAGACAACTGAAAAATGCTGTGCGAGATAAATTCCTTTATAAAATGTGGTAAGGCTGGGAGTTGGAAAAAAATCTATGTGAAGGTGACATTTGAATAAAGACTGGAAATCTCAGTAACTGGAATAACTGTCAATAACTGGGAAAGGGAAATGAGAAATAGTGCATAAAAAGCCACATA
>NW_006921748.1:5221015-5224990 GCF_000298275.1 Orycteropus afer afer
GTGTATCTACTTGAGGTAAATGTTAACTCACATGCCTGTATTTTGTTTGGCTGGAAACCACAGGTGTGTGTTCAATTCCAGACCTGAAGGGCAGCTAGGGGCCATAGTCTCAGTGGTTCCACCAGGGTCTATCGGACCAGCAAATCTGGTCCCCAACTTTTTTTTTTTTCTCCAAATGATTTTGAGTTTTGTTCCACATTGTTCTCCTTCTCTATCCAGGAGATCCCCTTCCAAGTTGTTGACAGTGGTAGCCGGGCACCATCTAGTTCTTCTGGTCTCATAGTCGTATAGGCTGCAGATCAGATGGTGTATCAGTCACTAGGACTAATTGTTTTCATGAACTTTTGGTTTTCTTCATTCTTCTTTGCTCTGGACGAGGAGAGACCCATCGTTGCATATAGATGGCAGCTTGTAATCTTTTAAGATCCCAGTCGCTGCTCACCAAAGTAGGAGGTGGAACAATGTTTTGTGTAGTATGTTATGCAAATTGAGCTTGATGTCCCCTATGACTATGGTCCCAAACCCACAGGTTCAACTATTCAGTCCCTCTGGGTAGCTGGCTGTGACCAAGCTGTGACTACAACCTTGCCAAAAATGGGTAATTTTTATGGTATGTAAATTTTACCTCAATAAAATCATTAAAAATTCTGAGAAAATAGTAAGAAAAAAGAGGCAAAATACAAAGGACCATTAAAATTGATTGATAGAAATGTAGTACACTCTATTAAGGTAATACTTAGATGAGAAAACAAATATTACTGTTAATTGCTTTGAAAGAATCCTCCATAGAAAAAGTGGGTTTCTGAAGTGGTTATAAAAGAATGTGCATTTGGGTTGAATGTTGAAAGAATAAATAGAATTTCTTCAAGATCCTTTAATAATTTGAACCAAATTAAACTCCTAAACATATTTTATTATTTTCTTTTGGGTGCTGAAGCTTTGGTTAGAATCCCCCACCCCCTGTACACACTGTTTATTAAACATTATTTGATGTTCATCACCCATATATCCTAGAATATAACATCTTTTAAGAAGGCAATTGACAGTAAGTCTGATGGCTTATGTTTTTGTATTCCACAACAAGGTGCCCAGTACAGTACATATCTTAGTGCTTAATAAAAATCACCTTGGGCTGCTTAACTGATCAGTTCATGGCAAGTCAGGAGATAAGCAAAGGCATAATGATCAGGTGGGGTGATGACCTGGTGCTTGTGAAAGAAGAGATTGGATACACAGGTATATTCCAACTAGGAACACTCTTGTAAGCCAGGAAGAAGAGTTTGGTAATTGAGGTTGCTAGATGGGAAACAAAAGAATGGCTGATCCAGGTGGTATTTTTAGAAAACAATCCTGGAAGCACTGTGGGAATTAGATTGGAAGTGGGGAGATTGCAACCAATAAGATATTTTACTTTTATTACCCATTTAAAGATCAATTTGCCTTTATGGATCACCTGGTTCATTGTTTGTCTTGGTTTAAATTCTACTTCCTGTAAATCATTTGTTTCTTTGTGATTCTCCTTTGGAACTAATTTGAGCAGGCTGAGCACTTTAGAAAAGTTGCTCTAGTAGCATTCTCTGGAGCAAGACAATTAGTTTGTTCATGAATTTTATTTCCTTTTTGCTATCACTGTAGCAAGAGGCAGTAATGGGAAGTAGAATTACTTTTAAAATATTGACTCAGATTAGATACTGCTTTGTTGCTACAAAACTTATTCATAGATGAAACCTGAATATCATGTCTATAATATGTTAGGAGCTCTGGTGCCATAGTGCCTAAGGCATTTGACTGCTAATCAGAAAGTTGGTAGTTCAAACTTCCGTAAAGATTTACTGCCTTGGAAAGCCAAAGGGGGTTGCTATGAGTCAGAAATGACTTGATGAGAGTGAGGGTTTTTTTTTGTTTTGTTTTGTTTTTGTTTTTTGGTTTTATAATACTTTGGTTCTTTCTGGGTTTACAGGGGCAGTTTCTTGTACATAACAGTAAACCATAAAGATCTGCTATTAACAGTAACATTGTGAGTTACTGCTTTTCAGTCTGACCTGCATCACATCTGACATCCCCAAATCGATGTCCTGAGCACCATGGGATCCAAGCACCAGCAGGGAGTGTGATCAAGTCAGTATCAATAACCATAGTACATAAGCTCACATCCAGACATACATTTTCCTTCATTCTCTATATGAAATTGTGAGCTGAATACTCTCCTATTTTGAAGGTAATTGAAGTTTGTGGAGCAAAAGGACTATTAGTGCTACACAAATCACTCTGATGTTGCAATAGACAGCTCCAACAACTCCAGCTGGAGCCCATAAAAATCTGGAAGCCTTGTGCTCCCTGAGACCAAAAGGTGGGAAGATGCACATTGACCTCTTTCAGAGTGAAGGGAAAAAATTCTGCAAAACAAAAAGGATCTAAAACATCTTCCATACGTATACTCTCCATCATTCAGTAAGAGCTGAATGTGAGAATGACTTAAACAGCCTATTGCAGAATTGGATTTGATTAAAATGCACAGCAACAGCAAAGATACATGAACAGCCTTTTGAGGAGTGAAGGCTTTCACATTGGCTCATCTTTTCCCACATCACTTCAATTAATTTGGCTAAACAGGTTGACCAAAACTTTTTATCTCCTGTTAAATTTGGCAAAACTCCGGAAATCAAAGTTCTACAGAAGGACTAAGGTAGATCAGTTTTGACCCAAAGTAGAGCAGTTCTTGAAACACTCAAGTAGCACTTACCCAATAATCTACTGATTTAGTAAATGAAAATCCTAGTGGTTTAGAATCATGTTGAAAAGCCAATTGTCATTTTTAAAATGTGTGTTTGTTGTTGTTGTTGTTGTTATGTGCCTTCGAGTCATCTCCGACTCATAGTCACCCCTCCTTGGGTTTCTGAGGCAGTATCACTATGGAAGTAGATTGCCCAACCTTTCTTCTGAGGAGTGGCTGGTGGGTTTGAACCGCCAGCCTTCTGGTTAGCAGTGAAGTGCTTTAGGCACTATGCTACCAGATGCCACAAAATATCAAGTTAGGTCCACACTTGGGTATCAAAAGCAACAACTGTATGGTGAATACTGAGTGTGCAGACTGCCAATGTAGAAATAACCCCCAGGAAAATGAAGTCTATGAATTTTACCTCAAGGGGATCACTTGTTCCTAGCTATCACACAGATGTCACTGGAGGATTAAAGAGGGAAGGCTCATGAAGTTCACCTGGGAGAGGAAATAAATCAATAACTTCAGAAACAAATGAAGTGTGTGGGAGTGTGAAGGGGTTTGGTGATTCAGGAGATTGTTCTAGAAAGTCTCAAGCTGCCTCAATGACCCACGAGGTAGTGGCAATACAGAGGATCACTACCAGCAAAACTGTGGGGGGAACTGGGAAAATGCCTAAGCACTGAGCATCCATGTTACTGAAAATTAACCACCAATAATTCATCTCCTTGACATAAGCTTTGCTGTGTGATGCTGTTATATTAATAATACTTCATGGAAGGGTAACAAAAGGGTAAAAACTCCACGAGTCTTTAGATAGGACTTAGTCCAATATCTCACTTTACAGAAGAGGAAACTGAGGCCCAGAAAAAAGATTGACATATAATGAGTATTGAGTAATGAGAAGACTGTGATTTACCACTATCCTCAAGTTCATGGTTAGCAGCTGGTCACTTAGTAACAATACCAATAAAGATAAAAGCTAACATTGACTATTTACTATGTTCAACACTCTGTTTAAAAGATTTTGTTTGATTAAATTAATTTTGTACTTACTATGATACCACAGGGGAGCTCTGGTGATATAGTGCCTAAGGCATTTACTGCTAATGAGAAGGCTGGTGGTTCAAACCCACCAGCCACTTCTTGGAAGGAAGATTGGGCAATCTACTTCTGTGGAGACACCACCTCAGAAACCCATGGAGGGGTCACTATGAGTCAGAATCAACTCAATGGCAGTGAGTGAGTTAGTTCAT
>NW_006921748.1:5226330-5227865 GCF_000298275.1 Orycteropus afer afer
AAGGGCACACCCAGGCAAGTGCCTTCGTTCTTTGTGTGAGCATAGTTTATTTTCAATCACACTCTTCCTGAGGGTAAACTTTCCCTCCTTAGGATTGTCCCAGAACTTGTCTACGCAGAGCCACAATGTTGGTTTAAGGGTAAGAAAGCTCTCAAATGGTATCTGAAACTTATATCAAGTCTCAAAATGGAGTAAGGGCTCCCATTGTAGAACATAGCTTTCAGCAAACCAAGTGCTTTAGAATTTGAGCTCTAATACAGTAGGAACTGACAGACAGCACATAATAATAACAATATTCAGCATTCAGAAAGTACTAACCACTGAACAATACAACCCTTTGTAGAAGAATACAGCCTATTTCCAAACGTTTTCTGTCAAGTGTGGAGCTGAGCTCTGGAGAGCTGAGCTGCTAAGTGTCCAAGTACTTGATTAAGACAATTCAAAATGAAAGTCACAGTCAAACCTTTAATCACTTACTACAATAGCATAAGCAAGAAGGTAAGCAGGAGGAATTGGTTCCATTGGTTCAATGTTCCATTTTTTCTTATGAAATGGTGCCAGGTAAGGATCAGTGCAGTGGTGACAGGTAGATCAGTGCAGATGTGTGGATCATCTCACTGCTGAAGAAGCTTTGTTGGGGGGAGGGACTGGGGGAAGTAGAAGAAGAAAGAAGGGCTAGGAATAGAATAGTTCTGAGTGCTGAGATGGTGTGGGGAGACATATCTTCAAGGCCCACCCCAACCCACCTCCTCTAGGGGGTGACTGGGCAAAGCCTTGGCTGCCTCCTCCCAAAGAGACCTCCAAATAGAAGTGGCTGGGCTAGGAATAAGCAGCTCTGGTGGCACAATGCCTAAGGCATTTGACTGCTAACCAGAAGGTTGGCAGTTCAAACCCACCAGCATCTCCATGGAAGGAAAGATGAGGCAATCCACTTCCACAAAGATATACTGACTTGGAAACTCAATGAGGGTCACTATGAAACAGAATCAACTTGATGGCAGTGGGTTTGTGTTGGGCTAGGAATGTTGATACTCATAAGAGTATGACTAGTCAGGGGCTGGAAACCTTGAGTGCGGCACCCTTCACAGACTGCAATACATTGTTGTGCACAAAATCTGGTTGGGTATGCGAGCTTTCCCTGTGAGCCTACCAGCTAAAATCTTTGTAATTGCCTATGGTCTGTCCTGAAAGATCATGCATAGGTTTATGGCCAGGAGTCACCAACTCACTTTCTTCTCAGATGCTCAATGTTTAGAGTTGCTATTGCCAATGCTGAAGAATACTTATATGGCCTTGATCTTTAACAGTTTAATATTAATTATTTATATTAATTGCTTTTCTTATCTAAAGAGAGACTCAGATCTAAAAGAGGTGCTGGAGTTAGATGGCTGAGTAGGAGAGAGTGACATAAGGAAGTCTAGGATTTCTCAAGACTAATTATTCACTGTGTCACAAGTTTTCTTGTGACCAGTGCCCCAGTCTTGTTTTGTGGAAAAACAGCAGATTATAGAGAGAAATCTTATCTAAGAGGCTGT
>NW_006921748.1:5229415-5236645 GCF_000298275.1 Orycteropus afer afer
CAACACACACATAAAACACCAGAAAGTCAGCCAAAGTCAGCCAAACTTCCATGATGTAGTTTGTCGTTTGGTTTGGTGAAGGGAAACGATTGATTTGCAGTGAGTTTCAACCAGTTTGTAGAATCCTCCAGACCTAAGGCTGTCATCTGCAGGCACTGCTGTTTGAAGGCGTTGGCGCTGGAAATTTCCACGCACATGGGCCCATGGGCCAGCAGATGGCGGTGTTTCTTAGTCTTATACCAAGATATCGGGCCAGAGGGCATTATAGATGCAGGGTGTGTTCATCAGATGGCTGTTAAATCAGCTCAAAATCTGTGAAGGCACGGTGGATCAGCTCTTATTTATTTATTTTTACTTAGAGCTGATGAATTCAGTAAAATTCCATAATGGGACAATGAACATTGTGTTTGTGTTGAGCACAGAAGCAGAAGACGACCTGAATCTGAGATGGTTGGGTAGCTTGTTTTTCTCTCTCTCAGTTGCTTTGTAAAATGAGATTCCTCTCACACTGCCTTCTGAAATTCTGGATTTAGTCAATGAGGGACTAAAGGGCACACTGGCAGGAGCTTTGTTCATTTTCTTTTCCATTTCTCTAAGAGCAGGCTCCTCCCCCAGCATCAGCCACTTTGCCCCCAGCTTCTGGGTCAGGGTAAGGCTATTCAGGAATGAGAGGTAGGGAGGGAGAACTCCCAGGTGGCCTCTTCTGCGCTGCAAACTCAGCTACACAGGAGAATTGGAGAAGAAACCACTCAGTCCTCTCTAAGGGCCGCAAATGTTGCCCTGAGGGCCAAACTCTGCCTGGAGAGAGGCAGATCTGTTTTAAGCAAAGAGAGAGAGAGACAGTAATTGATTTTAAAATACTGCTTGTTTTGTGTGCTGACCCATTATGGGAGGTGGATTCCTGGGACCTATAGAAGCCACCATCCCATTGTGACTGTGACAAAGTGAATTTCTTTCCTCATTTGTAGTAGTAGCCTTTTGAAGGATATCCTCCAACTGTATTTCTAATTCTATTTTCCTGAACTTGTGAATTGCAGCCCTATCTGAGCAGGGGCATTTTTAGATGACAGAGCTCTACCTTTCCCAATTAAATCAGAATCTTTAAGAGGCGGGAGCCTCAGAATTTAACTTCCCAAGTGATTCTAGTATTCAGGCAGCTTGAGAAGTGTTGCTCTGATCAGACATTGTCAAAATGAGGTCCCAGGACCAGCGACATCAGCATCTCCCGAGAACTAATTGTTATTGTTAGGTGTCGCTGAGTTTGTTGCAACTCATAATGAGCCCATGAACAACAGGGAGACATGCTGCCCAGTCCTGTGCCATTTTCACAGTCATTGCTATATTTAAGCCCATTGGGCAGCAATTGTCTCAATCCATCTCGCTGAGGGTCTTCTTCATTTTTTGCTAACCCTCTATTTCCATAAGAATGATGTCCTTCTCCAAGGATTGGTCTTTCCTGGTAACATGTCCAAAATACTTGAGACAAAGTCTCACCATCCTCGCTTCTCAGGACCATTCCAGCTGTACTTCTCCTAAGACAGATATGTTCATTCTTCTGGCAATCCATGGTACACTGAGTATTCTTCACCAACTGAATAGTTCAAATGCATCGATTCTTCTTTGTCATTCCTTATTCATCATCTAACTTTCTCATATATGAGACAATTGAAAAGACCATGGCTTGGGTCAGAAGCACCTTAGTCTTCAAACTGCTATCTTTGCTTTCAATACCACAAAGAGTCCACCGTGGGTGACTCTGATGGTATTTGAAATACTGGTGACATAGCTTCTAGCATCACGGCAACATAAAAGTCATCACAGTATAACAAACTGACAAACAAGTGAGAACTAATGAGAAATGTAAATTATTAGCTCCCTCCCTGTCAAAATCAGAAACTCAAGGAGTAGAACCCAGCAGTCTGACAAACCCTCTGCATGCTTTTGATTCCTGGTAACGTTTGAAACCTATCGTGGGACATTGGAGTGTGAGGTGTCCCCATACCTTTTGCAGTTAGGTGGGGCCAAATGGGTAGTTCTGACAATGGACTATGGGCAGAAATGTTCTATCTAATATCCTGCCCTAAGTTTTTAATTGTTGGTGTGAAACTTTCCATCTTTTCTAACCAAGGAGAGGGTGTGATTCTAATAGCTATTGATAGAACACAAGGCCACATCTGTTATCTTGGGCCCCCGAGGTGTCCCATGGACTTCCTGTAGCAAAAGAAAAATAAAAGCTAAAAAACCTTTCTTGTGTTAAATGACAGAACTTTTGTAAATGTTCCTCCTGTATTGTCTGCTCTACCTTGATTAATGTGTCATTAATGCCATAGGTAGAAGTGTTTGGTTGGATTAGTTCAGGTAGGAAGAGAAGCTAAAGAAATGGGATTCAAGACAGGTGCATTTAATGGAACCACAAGACTGTGTGGAAGGTGTATGATGTGGGAGTGGAATGAAGACCTAGATATTTGGAGAGAAAGTTGGGGCAGGCAGGCCATGAGAGATAGGTGGAATCTGATACTATCCAGAGATCCAAAACTTAACTTTCTCCATTTCACAGCTCCGCTAAGAGGATCTATTTGAGTCTAACAGTAGGAAGGAGCTGGGTAAGTAATGTGATTAAGGCATTTGGCTGCTAATTAAAAGGTCAGTTGAATCCACCAGCCACCTACAGAAGAAAGACAAGGCAGTTTGCTTCTGTAAACATGTACCACTTTGGAAATCCAATGCATAATGCATTTGTCCTTCCAGTTTCCCCTTCAGTTTGCTTGTGTCCTTTGCCTAGTAACCGTCCTTCACCTTTTCATACTTTTGTGACATGTATTTACTGCCCTGGTTAAAAACCTGTGCCTTTGATCCTTTATATGTATCTTGCTCTTTCTTACCTTTGTCCATTTACTCAAAATTACACTGTTGTCCTTTTGCCTCATTACTATATGGCCTTCAGGATCTTTGCTTATAAACAATAAATGCTTGCCTCTCATTTCTCAAGGGATCACTCTGTGATTTAGTCCATCTTTAAATTAGGAATGCTCAACAAGAGCTGTCGTTACACCTGCACATGAGTGTTCCCCTCTGGAGCTGGCGTTGAAGATCTCCCCAGAGTTGATCTTATTGGGTCATTAAGATGGATGAAATAACCATATTGACTCTTCAGTGGGCTGGTTATTTCAGTCATTTTAATGAGAGAATTAGATCGACCTTAAGGCACTTGAAATCCTTATTTGATGATTGACCTAGAAGCAATCAATCTGTTCATGTTACTCTATATGAATCCTCTGCTTCGTTTAGTCAGTCTTACCCCCCTAAACATGAGCTCTGCAACACACACACACACACACACACACACGCACACACACAGATAGAGACAGAGAGAGGGTTCCAGAAAGCTGTGGAGCAGTTAGTTTATAGGACAAGGTTTGACCCTGTACTTTATTAGCTGAAGGATGTTTTATTTAACTGCTCTGAGCTTCAGTTTCCTAAGAATCCTGTGTAAGACAACAAATTAGACCAGTTTTGGTAAACTGGAATTCTTTACTACTTACTGTTTTCATACCTTTGCTCAAGCTATTTGGAATGCCCTCCTATCCTTCCTGTGTACCCAAATTCTACCCCTTTGACAATGCCAGCTCAAGCCACAAATCCACTTCGTGATTTCTCTGGTCATTCCATGACTTATGGCATATTATTCCTTTTGTTTGTGTCATTGTCTTAGTTGTTATGTAGACTCTTGGAATAGTAGAGTTGGCAAGGACTTTAGATCTTGTCTCACCCCTACCGCTTTTGTTTTTCAAATGATAAAACTAGGGCTCACTGTGATCAATTATTTGCCCAAAGAAAGAGACCAAATCGTGAGACTTTCCTGCCTTTTTCCAGTGACTATCACTGAGTGTGCAATGAAGAGAGGGTGACAGCCCAGTTTTCACTGAAGCCATGGGCCATGCCAGATCTATTGAAGAATGCTTTTTGTTGTCTATTTTTTGGAGACAAACAAGTAAATAATACCATCTGCTCCACTCCACAGAGCCATGAACCAACTGAGAAACAAGAATCCTAGCTCATCCCAGGGGTCCTTATTGAGCTAGTCACTGGTGTCGGGTTTAAGGTCTTTGGTACTAAAGGCTACAAGGAAGATACTTAGGAACTAAGAGTGCTGTTCTATCTATATTTTGGAGCACAAGGACCAGTACTTTGGAGTATCATTAGCTAGTGGAAAGAGCAGTGGACTATCAAGGTGGTGGCGATGGTTAGGAAATGGGGGTTCTTTCATAGCTCTATTTATCACGGGAATCAAACAGGTGGATATTATTGATAAAGCTAGATTAAAGAACACAGTGCAGATTTACAGCTATAACTGCACATATTAATAGTTTCTCTATGTCTGGATCTTGGGATGATTCTCCTTACCCTCACATGGAGGGAGAGTGTGAGCATACAGAGCAAATGACCTTCTGCAGTATCCCTGCCTCATCTCTGTGAGCCCTAGAAGCAACAGCAGAATAAAGGGCCTCCCAAGGCAGACTTGGGTCCTTGCCCAGGTGATCTCACCCCCATGGAAGAATGGAGCAGAACAGACAACTGTCATGCATGCAAGCTGGCTTATGAGACAGATCCCAAAAAGTATGAGCCAGGACCACCCTATTCTTCTACCTCACCTCATCAGCCAAACTAGTTATTCTTCATTCTTTTGCAAGGAATTAATGAGGGGATTCCCTTTCTAATATTTCTGAAAGTGTGGAAATTGCTAATTTGTGGACTAAAAGAGAGACACTAGGGGGAGGGAATGGATCAGTGTCATTTCTCCCATGTTGCCCTTGACTTTTCTGGGTTCTGCCAGCTTTTTTGCATGGCAGTCAGCCTATTTACTTCTTGCTCTGCCTGCAATTTTGGAGTCCCATAGCTCTAGGCAGAAGCTCTCGTAGCATAATGCCTAAGGCACTTGACTCCTAACCAGAAGGCTGGCAGTTCAAACCCTCCAGCCACTCCTCGGAAGGAAGGTTGGGCAATCTTCTTCCGTAGAGGTACTGCCTTGGAAGCCCAAGGAGGGGTCGCTATGAGTCAGGTCTGACTCAATGGTACGTAACAACAACAACAACAACAATAATAGCTCTAAGGCATCTGCCAGAGCCAGAAAAGAATTGCCATTCTTCCACTGGTGTTTGATAATACTCTGCCCAAAACCAAAAATGAGGCTTGAATGTCATTCTGTCTCTTTATTTGATGCTGAGAACTTAACAAAAGGTTACCATAGAGAATAACAGGATATTATAGAGAAAGAAAGAAATGTACTTCCTAGAGGATGTGGACTGATTTTGTGGCCTGCTTATCATCACCTAATTAACTTAAATGGAAGAGCTAGTTGGAAAGGTCCCAGAGACTCTGTTTTTCCCTAATCAGGTCCTAGGTCCTAGCTACTGGAGTCACTATTTTGTAAAGCCATGAGTAACACTGCAAAATTAACATTCCCCCCGATGTTTCTGTGCCCCAGAGAGCATGCGCTTTTATGTGTAAATGTCACAGAATGAAAATCACAGGAACCCTAGTCCATCTCAGCAATACTTATTGAGCCAATCACTGGTGTGAATTTTGGGTCTTTGGCACTTCTCATAATGAGAAGGACAACACCTATTAGTTCCTAGGTACTTTTTTTATAACATCCAGTAGACATTTTAAGGCAGTGTTAGCTAGTGGAGAGAGCAGTGGACTGTGTGGTAGTGGTAGTGGTCAGGAGACATGGGTTCTATCATGTCTCTATCACATTCTCCATAACCTCAGATGAGCCCCTGCATCTTTTGGCTCTGTTAAGTGATAGTAAATTCCTTTCCATCCCTGAGATTGTATGGTTTGAGGTCTCCAACCTCATATGGCCATATGCAAAAGCAACAGGTACACACACATATGAACACTGAAAGCAGCTGCATTTACAAATGGCATTGTGAAGAGGACAGACTAAGTAGAAAGAGTCCGGGGCTGTGGTCTTCATTCGGTCATAAACTACCTGGCACAGCTTCGATAAGTCTATAATTTTCTAGAAAACATTTCTGTTCTCTCTACCTGGCCTTTCAGATGCCAGTTAATTTATATTTCTTCAATTCTGGAAACTCACTGCTATACAAGAGCATAGTGCATGGGCTACAGGCATAGTGATTCACAAGAGAGGAACCTCTCGTATTAAAAAGATCCCAAGCTGGAGGTAGGAGAGCTGGGTTCTACAGCTGTCACTGACTGTGTGCCTTGATTGCTTAGGAAAGATATAAATAGCAGCTACTTTTCCATGCTCTAGTGATCTATATCTGCCTTATGCTAAATATTTCATGTCAAAGATTGAACTGCTGAACTAGCCGTGCCATTTAAATAAACCCTATTATTGTGTTTTTAACTTTGCCAGGCACAGTGAGGTTAAGTGCTTTGCTTGATGTCAAATGTATAATTCATGGCAGAGTGAAGTTCTAACCCAGTTTTCTACCCAATATGTGAGTTAAGTTTTTTTTCTTTCTTACTATTATCCATGTCGTATATATTGTCCACAAGCTATATGTATAGCTTTTTTTGCACTGAGTATTTCCTGAAACATCTGTATTGTATCATTAACTATTATTTACTGAGTGCTCACTGTGTGTCCAACATTGTACTAGCTACTTTACATATATGTCATCATGTAATACTGTTCTTGAAACTGTGCTATGAGATTATGTTTTATTATTCCTCATTTACTAACATGGGAGTGGAGCCTCAGGGAAGATAAAAACAACAGAACTCATAAGTAGGCAGTTAGGATTTAAATTTCCATCTCCTCATGACAAAGTCCACACTCTTAATCCCTGTGCCACATTTATTCATTCATTCTGCCAAGTGTTAATTACATACTTAGTATGTGCCAGGCAGTATAAAGCAACAAGGAAAACAACCCAAAAATCATCTAGCCCCATTTTAAGTCCAACTTTACCAAGACCCCCTTGTCAAAGGGACTTTCAGTGGGAATTCTGAGCAAAACTCAGCTTTTGGTGCCAGAGATCCTGCAGTTACAGTTGAGCTTTAGAAATGTGTCAAGTGTGAGGCTAGGGAGCTACATGGATATACAGAGGTTTGTCTGCCCTAGCCATTTGTGGAAGGGAATGTAACTTATATAGAAGACTGCAAGGCTCCAATATTTCTGCCTTAAAAAGATATTCAAGGGAAGTAGGATTATGTCCACATGACCAAAAATTATTGGTTGATCAGTGAAATGGAGAA
>NW_006921748.1:5237510-5239477 GCF_000298275.1 Orycteropus afer afer
TTTTTTTTTTGACAAGTCAACTTTAAGGTGATGCTGCTTTCTTCTGTCAGGAGATGTCTGGATTTCTTTTTATGAAATCAACAGCCATTGACACTTAATGCCTTCATCCATTAATTCAGTTGGGGTTTCTTTATGGTGATATTTTAAATTCTTTTTTTCCCCCTACTTATTACCTAGAATACTTCTATGAAGAGGAACTTCTCTTTATTAACTATTTGATAATCCTGTGGTTCTGTCTGTGTAGGAAATCTTAGATAAACACTTAACCCTCTCTGTTTATTTACAAAATAGTACAACGAGAGAAAAAAATTTGTCAAATCATACATTTATCTTTTGACCCAGTAATTCTAATCCCAGGAATCCATCCCATAGTTCAATTGCAAAAGCAGAAAAAGTCACATATATGAGGGATTCATTTCCAGACTCTTTGTAACAGGAAGAGATTAGATACAAGATAAATGTGTATTGATAGGGGACACATCAGATCTTGTCCAAAAGGCACAGGAACTAACTTGAAGAGTTTTCAAAACAATGATTTGAATCACTAGCATATTCAACAATGTATTTCAGTAAGTTTTAAAAATATAATTAGTAACTCACAGCTTTAAACATATTTGAATACATTTGGTTCAAACTCATCAACTTCTTAAGGGGAGAAAGATATGGCACTCTGCTTCTGTGAAGATTTACAGCCTTGGAAACCCTACGGGGCAATTCTAGTCTATCCTATAGGGTCACTATGAGTTATTGACTTGATGGCAAGGGGTTTGGTTTTCATTCATTCTAGCTACTATTCTTATCAATGATCAAAATGTCTTATTGTTGGCCAGTGAGAAACTCTTCAAGCTGGTTTCCATGTCCTTTTGGCAAGACCTGATTTGTCTCTCGTTGATGGACATTTATCTTGTGTCTAATCTCCTGTTATTACTAATAGTCAAGAAATGAATCTCTTGTATATCTATCTTTTTACATTTTTGCCATTCAACTATGGGATAGATTCCTGAAGTTGGGATTACTGAGTCAAAAGGTAAGTGTAGGTTTTGCCAAATTCTCTTCTATCATGATTGTACTATTTTTTATTCCAATTCAAAATGTATTAGAGTACTTGCTTCCTCACAGGCTCACCTACAGAATGTACTATGAACTTTATGTTTTTTCTAATTTATATGTGAGAAATGATATTTCATTTTGGTTTTAAATTCCAGTTCCCTAATTGTCAGCAAGCCTAAGAGCCATTTGAATTCTATTTCTGTGGACTGTATTCATTTCTGCAGGACATTTTCTTGGGGGCAGTTTTGGGTTGTTGGGCTTTTATTATCTACTTCACACACTGCTTACCTGTCAGACATGTTACTCATTTCTCTGTTACAAAAGTTATCCCTTTGCGTTTTCACTGCCCTTATTTTATTCTATGAAATTCAGTAACAAATCCTCTTTGACCAGGCATAACCAAAATTATCTTCTTTAGTTACAAGGACCAAAATCATAACAATAATCATAACAATAAGGTGTATAGTTGCAAAAATATATTCTCAGTGTGTTTGGATTCAGACTGGACAAATAGTTTAATATTTAATTTTATTCTACCTCATCAGTTTTTAAAAAATCATAGATCTGATTAGGTGTAGTCAGACTGACTCATTGAAAACTCACATTTTTTGGCTTAACTAAAAGTTCAACTTCTAATATATTTTTTGTATGTACTTAAAATTTAGTAAATAAGTAACCCTTTTGGCTTGGTTCCATTCGTGTCAATGATGAGAACAATTCCCTTGTCAAGCAAACCATTCAACTCTTCTTGTCTTTGAGAAGTTGGTAATTGTGGCCAATACGCTGGTAATTGTGGCCCAACTCCTACCACCGTACAGGGTTTTGTGATTATTACATAGGACTTAAATTTTAGAAAGGTATTATAGAAGTGTGACATATGGTGTGAGCATGTTCAAGGCATAAAACTGGTAACTAAA
>NW_006921748.1:5242771-5243343 GCF_000298275.1 Orycteropus afer afer
AAAAAAAATTAAGCATGTTTGGGTACAACTTACCCCAAGGGAAAAAACTTTCAAATTTTATGAAGTTTCACAAAATGTGAAGTTTATTAGTGAAAGTTGACCATCAAAAAAGATGGGAGGATTACACAGACTTACTGTACTGATTTTTTTAAAAAACATATTTGAGTCAGAAAATAACTGGCTAACATATTTGGCTGCAATCAAAAGGCTATTCTAACCACCAGCCACTTTTCAGGAGAAAGATGAGCCAGTCTGCTCCTGTAAAGAGTGGCAGCCTTGGAAAGCATCAGTTCTACTCTGTCCTACAGGGTCATTACGGGTTGGAATGGACTCGATGGCAGTGGGTTTTTTTCTTTTTTGTATCTATATAGTCTGAACATCAGGTTATAATTTATTGGAAATTCTATTTATTATTTATTAGAAACTCAGAGTAAAAGAAGTTTATGCAACACAGTTTCTGCTAGAAGGGTGGAGGAGGTTCTTGTAGCTTGCCTCTTAATGACATCAGGAAGGAAGGCCTGATCAACAGTGTGTTGCATCATTCATGGTGACAAGCTCATGGTAGGGTAATG
>NW_006921748.1:5246383-5246897 GCF_000298275.1 Orycteropus afer afer
ATACAGTCAGCTTTATATAGAATTAATATCCAAGATGCTGAGATAATGTAAGCTGCTCCTAACAATTGATCACAATTCATTTTAAATTAGTGAATTCATTTAAATGAACTAATTGGGTCATTATTTACACATAGTTGGCTCCAAATTTTATTGGGAATAAAATAATACAGTTAGGGCTGGCAATTTTGGCATATCCATAATTTAGGACAAGAGATAGCCCATTTTCTCTCTCCCCATATTGCAACCCCATAATTTCTCCAATTATGACTGTACAGCAAAGTCAACACGATGCTGAGTTGTTGGCAAATAAATGAGGGATGCTGAATTATAGCATTTGCCCAGCTCCAAGACAATTGCATTTTATAATGGGGCAATAGTGACATGTATTGCTGAGTGAGGGTAATACCAGAACACCAGCTAAACCCAGGATACAGGGGAAGCCCACACACCTTAGGAAAACCCCTGATCTGACCTCTATTAGCCTGTCTGGTGCCTCTAACCTTTATTGTTTCCT
>NW_006921748.1:5248032-5249891 GCF_000298275.1 Orycteropus afer afer
ACTCCCTTCTTGATTTTAAACCATGTAGTGTCCCCTTGTTCTGTTCGAACGACAGCCTCCTGGTCAAGGTACAGATTCCTCATGATGAATAACAAAGAAACACTGTTTGATAAAGTAATAACTAGTCTTTTATGGGAATATGATAACTGTCAGACAATGTGTGTAGCAGACAATGGAGCAGGCTCTGGCAGCCCCCAGCTCTGCAGTGTTAACCCTTTAGTTGCTGCATTGTGAGGATATTATAGAGGTACATGGGGAGAGTTTGGAGTAGCCAAGGACCATGGATATTTCCCAAACAGTTTGCAAGTATTTTAATATTTTAGGTAGACTGTCAGTCCTGGATATAAGAAAGTATCATTGTTGCTAGAACTCAGGTATCTCAGACTTTTCCAGACTGTGACTACAGCCATGCCTCTTTTTGACATCAAATTACTACGACACAATTCCTCATGCTGCAAGCCTACCAAAATTCAGCCTTTTATTCTCTTCTCCTCCCCAAATGTCTTTGGATATGTGCAAGATGGTGATGCATTGAATTTCAGAGATGCTTTCAGGTGGTGATTTCCTATTGCAGCCAGCCATCTTGCTGCTGACTTCCCACATCATTCTTCGGCAGTTGTTTCTGCTACTGCAAAACCACCTTTCCCTCAGACAGCTGCTGCTCGCTCTGCATCCCATTGTTTCTGGTGTAGACCAGGACTTGACAATAATTCCATATAATGAAGGCTAAGGATAACTGCTATTGTTTATAAGACTTTACAAAAAGTTAAAGGAAACATGGAGAAATCAAAAGCTGGAAACTGAAAACTCAGAATCTATTGGCTGTGGATTTCTCTACGGGAATCTCGAATGAGTCCTTACTCCTGAGCTCTGGCTTGTTGCAGAGACCAACAGTTGCCTATCGGTAGCTTTTGTGCAGGGCTCTTGTCAAAGTCTGTAACTGAGTGGTAAGCCCAGAGGGAGGAAAAGTCTTTTTTCTTTCCCTCCAGAGCTGATATGTTCTGCTTTGCTAACCTCTTCCCAATGAGTTAAGATCATCCCCAGTTTCTACATTTTCCTAAAGTGGGACAACCTGGTCATGAATCACCACACAGTGAAATGCCAGAAGTCCACTCTAGGTTGCCCTGGGCCCAGCACTGTTCAATCCCTTCCAAAGTCTCTTTCTCAGCCTAAAATGAAGACAGGATGACCACTGAATATACCTTCTGCTTCAATATGGTCTCTCCTAGTTTCCTGTAAGCATTATTGAAAAAAGAGCACATATGCACATACCTTAAGAGAGAACAATGACTTTCAATATAGGTTTAATGTAGAGAAGGAAACATAAAAAGCACACCAAAAACCAAACTCATTGCTGGTGAATAAAATCCAACTCATAGTGACCCCTTCTTGGGTTTTTGACAAATTACTCTATAGAAATAGATTGCCCAGTATACAAGAATTATACCCTTTTGCAACACACAGATAGAGAGAATACAACATCTGAGTCTCAAGCACCTGTATTTAGATTTCTTCACATCCTTCAGTTCTTCCTCCAAATGATGGGAAGGCAGTAGTCTTAGATCTGAATGACTAAAATCATACATCAGAGTGACCCCTTTTAGAAGAAGCAGACTGTTTATATCAGTTGATATGACTGTCTCTCTTAGCTTCCAAACCACCCCTCCAATAAAAACTAAAATACCTCTCTTTACCAGGTATTTCATGACACTGATGAATTTGGTTATTAAAAAAAAGTTACAGATATAGATAAAATTTTAATAGAATTGTTTTCTCCTTGGTTACATGTAATGTGGAATGGTGGTGTGTATAAGACACAGAGTGTACCTAAGAATGAAAATGTCTAAGAGCCATGGTGG
>NW_006921748.1:5251031-5251587 GCF_000298275.1 Orycteropus afer afer
CTACAACCTTGTCCCTTGTCGACTCTACTATTCCCTTGGGAATGCTTACAGAACATACAAGTACATTTGTAGAACCATTGTCTGCCAACCCTATACGTGCTCTCGGGTACACTCCCTGCTACATAGACATACTTAATAGTTCAGCCTGTCTACCCATCTATCCACCCATTTACCTTGTTTGGCTTCACTGACAATGCAGTGTTGTACATGCAAAAGGGTTCATCTTTGTTGTCTGTACCTCCCATGTACCTCTCTATGTCTTCCTCTTCATCAATGCCACCATGCTGACCACTCACATTTGGTGCACTGCTCTTCTCTTCACCCAAATCAATACTTATCTCTCGCTATCCCTGGTAACCAATGAAGCAAATTTCCTTCCACAGATAAACCGTTCCTTGACTTTACAATAGCAGACTAATACAATATTTGTACTTCTGTAATTGACTTATTAAACTCAGCATAATGTCCTCTAAGTTCATCCACATTATGCAGTGTTTTGCAGATTCTACATTATTCTTTAGGGTTGCATAGTATTCCATTGTGTGTGTGGACCACA
>NW_006921748.1:5253193-5257075 GCF_000298275.1 Orycteropus afer afer
TTTGGATGTTGATCTTGTATCCTGCCATGATGCTAAATCTCTCAATTAGTTCCAGTATATTTTTGACTGAGTCTTTTGGGTTTTCTAGGTATAGGTTCATATTATCAGCAAATAGGGATAGTTTGACTTCTTCCTTACCAATCTGATGCCAAAAAGAAGGATTTTTGAAGTTATTATTTTGGTTCTGTAAGTTTCAAAGTCTCAAGTCTTGAAGGACTCTAGATGCCCTGCTCTCAACCCCTCCTTGCGTTTCTGAGGCAGTATCACTACAGAAGCAGATTGCCCAACATCTTTCTGAGGAGTGGCTGGTGGGTTTGAACCACCAGCTTTCTGGTTAGCAGTCAAATGCCTTAGGTACTATGCCACCAGAGCTTCTAGAAGGATTATATAGAGAGTGTTTATTTGTCTTAATTAAAATCTAAAGCAAACAGAAAAGAGAACCCAGCCAACTATACACTGGTGCTTAAAGTGTCTGTCTGGTAATGACAGACAAATACTCCAGTTCAAATTTCTGTGGCCAAAGCAAGTCACATAGTTATGCCAAGTTCAACCGTGAAAGAATATACAGTGAAAACTGTGAGAGACAGTACTTGACAGGACTACCCTGTTTTTCTGGGTCTCACAAGTTTTCCACCTTTGCTGTCTATTTAGTGGAAAATATTTTGGTTTTCCTTCTCTGACAGTTTTCTGCCTTCAACAGGTTCAGGTTTTTGCAGGTTTTACAGTATAATCCTCCCAGGTATTTTGCACCTTGCCAGAGAGAAAAGTGCAAAATATGGGTGACCAGAGACACAATCTACTACACAGGTAAATTGACTTTTAAACAGTCCCTCATAGAAAACAGAGTGGGCGCGTCCTCAGAGTTTACTTGACCCCCCGTGCAGTCAACATCTCCATAACTGAGATACCCCTCTGCCCCAGACAAACTGCCTCCTAGTTCTATTGTGTGTCTGATTGGACTTGGGAGAGCTGATAAAGCCATAATCTGTGAGACAATTTCTACAGAGAAATTCAGTCTGGAACAACTTCCAGTCAGCTTCTTTTTTCTCACTTTAGTCAAGAAGAAAACAATCTGACAAAAGGGGTAAAAAAAACACAAAGTCAAAATGACAGCAAGGAATGAAAGAATCAGGCCAGCAGTGATGTATGAAATGTGCTGCTTTTGATTTTCCATGTAGGAAACACTTAAAATTGATTTTCAATATTTCCATCAATATTCTTAGCCACTATGGTCTATTTCCTGAGACAGGATGGATATCCTGTCTTCCTCCACTCTCCCTCCATCTCCCCTCCTCTCTTCCCTTCATAGTTAACACACTAGCTGTCTTTCAAATGCAGTTTTAAAAATAGACTATTTGCATATTAACCTAGCTACAACAGAGGGCTTCAGAACACCTAAGAATGTAGTAGAGTTTAGGCTTCAATGTAACATGGTCCTCTGAATCTCTGACTTGTGGTAAAATGTGAAGTGACATTTCACAGAAGGAGAAAGCTTCTATTTTTATGTTATTGTTTATAGCTGTCCCCTGGGAGGAAGTGGTGCCTTGTCCAGGGGCTTCTCAGATGTAGCCTGGAATCCTGTCAGGTTAGAGACCTACCCCCTGGAGGTATTTCAGATGTCAGTCAGTCACTCCCTGGGGCCTTCCTAATGAATGACTGGTCCTCTTTGCTGGGCTGGTTAAATCAGTTGGATGTAGCATGGGACTAATTAGGTCAAGGTCAAGGGCTGAATTTTCTAGGTTTTTCTCAAAGTAGTCACCCCTCCCCTCTGTAATGCAGAGAGTATTTCAGCATGTGTGGTGAGACAGAGTGAACTTTTTCATATATAAAGGATTAGCTTCACTTTAATGGGATGAGGATAGAGTTTACAGCAAGTATTGGCTCATTTTAGCTGCTGCTGTGCAATGCTGACAACAGTTCATTCATGGTGCTGTCCACTGCTGCTCAGTGTTCATGATCATTGAATGCAATTGGTAATGATCAACCAGACTTTTCCCTATACAGTGCCAGCTAAACCACATACTCCTCTGGGTGATACTGGTAGGGTCATTTGCTTCAGCACAAACCGAATGGGCTAAGTCTTCCCCTAATTCAGTAGCAGGAGGTTGTTTCCTTCCAGCATCTCTCCATCTTCTACAGCATGACCTTGACTGAACCCTACAGAAATACTTCTCTGAAAACACTTAGATCCTGAGAAATTGCACATTCTGTAAATTAATGTTACCTTCCTCTCTTTCTAGTGAATATACTATGGGACTTATCCATTTAGCTCACAAATTTCATTTGTGCTATGAATACTTTGATTGTAAGTCTAGAGAAGGCACAACCCAAAACAATTAGCTGATTTTCCTCTATCACTTGCTAAAATGTTGTCAGGACAGGAGATATATATTAAGTAATAATATAAATTGTCAAGTAAGGCTTTGCCAATGAATGTCTAAATTCTCCTATTTTACCTTCCTCTCTGTAAACCATCATCATTCTTGTACTAGTGGCCTGAGCTTATTTTATTGAACATTATGGCCAAACATTATATTTGAGATGGTGAGTGTATTTCTCTGGAAGCCAAGCACTTTGTGAGTCATTCTTCAATCTATTGTCTTTATATGCCAGAAGGACACTGCTCTGTTATCATAAAACTTCTGATTGCAAGGAGGTTACTTAATGGTATTTGCATTTTACTCATTAATAGAATTGGATGAAGGATGCTAATGCCTTGTTCTGTTCAAGGGTGAGTAATATTAGTGAGACAATGGCAGAAGATGATGACCTTAGACTCAGGAAGTCCACGGTTTTTTGAATATGTCACAAAGCTCTTTGTGCTTAACTTTTATAACCTGAATAATGTGTGTAATAAAGAATCAGGCAAGATGTTTAGCTTTTCATGTCTTTTCTTTAAAAAACTTTCAAAATAGGTGGTGGATCTGAGATAATAAGCATATTGTGTCATCCGTCTATAACAAAGACCTGAGAACTAAGTGAAACTCACAGATCATTATCCTGGAACCCTGACCTTCAAGTGAAGGATAAAGTGGATGGAACACTGATTGTAAGAAGAAACTAAATGAAAGCAGTGAACAAGGAGAGATATGGAGTTGTGCTTTGCCAGGTGGCCTGGCACAACATTCTCATTTTGCCTCATTGCAAGCAATGTTATAGGAGAGGAACAAAGGAAGGGAACTTCATGGAATCCCCGATAAGACAGAGACACTGTATAGACAAATCTGATAAAGTAAGATGAGGAGGACATGAGTTAGATCTAAGGAGAGGGAGTGAAAAAAAGATGATAACTCCAGACACTCAGGTGACCACAGAGCAGAGAAGAAGCCAGTAAATAGAGATAGGACCACTCACAAGCAGTGGTCCCTGGTTATTTGAGTTGGGGACCCATGCATTAGGGAAGGCCTGTAAGGTGCCAACTTGAGATATTGGACTCAAGACAGCCCCCTACTTGCACTGAGTTGAGGTTGGAACTAGATAACTGGCTGCACTCACCCAGGAGTATATCAGAGCCAATGCCAGTGACCAGCAATCAGAGAAGTGTGATCCCCTGCTTTACCATCCACACCTTCCTGGTGACCAGAAGTGTGGCTGCTTCATGCACCTAGCAGCCTGTGATAACCCTCCTGGCAGCAATCCTCCACCCAGTGATACAGTTGGCCTTCCTACCCCACTCCCGCCATTGGCTCCTTGCTGCTCCATGTCTCTAGTGGCTGGTGATATATTCCTGTGAATCAATCAACACATGCCGATTGCCTATGTGATCAGCAAGGTGTGCCCTCATGGGCCATGCATGTTGCACCCTCAGCCTCTGCAGTCAATAGCACGGAGATCAGGTGCCACACATCTACTGCTGCATGCTCCTGTGGATTGAGTATTGTG
>NW_006921748.1:5257780-5258910 GCF_000298275.1 Orycteropus afer afer
TGTGGAGAGATTGAAACCCTCATACACTGCAAGTGGGATTATAAAATGGTATAACCATTGTGGAAAACAATGTGGTGCCTCCTTAAAAGTTAGAAACAGAATACCATTTGAACCAGAAATTCTACCAGGTATATATCCTAGAGAAATAAGAGCAGTGATACAAATAGATATGTGCACATCCTTGTTCATCACAGCATTAGGCACAATAGCAAAAAGTTAGAAACAAGTGCTCATCAATGGATGAATGGATAAACAAAGTAAGGTGCATGCACACAATGGAATAATACACAGTGCTAAAGAATAATGAAGAGTTCATGGAACACTTCTAATATTGATGATCTTGGAGAACATTATGCTGATTGAAATAAATCAATCATAAGTGGACAAATATTTTATGAGACCACTATTAAAAAAATCAAGAAAAGGTTTACACAGGAAAAGAAACATTCCTTAATAATTACCAGTGATGAGAGGGGAAGGGAAAAAATATCACTAATTATAAAGTAGATATCTATTAACTTAGCTAAAGAGAAAAGTGATATATAACAAGAGGGAGCTCAGCATAAAACCAAGGCAAAGGAAGATACTGGGAGTTGCACAAAAAATAAAAGACAACAAAGGTAAATATTATTATATACATAATCCTGCAATAGCAGTAATAACAAACAATAATCTACAAATAGATACATAAGTAGACATGCAAGCTGAACAGATGTGGAAGGTGAATGAGAGTATACTCATGAGTATATATTGAGCATATATAGGTATAACAGTCAGATGCCCTAGGTACAACGCTGACAGAATTCCCTTATATATGTGTAACAGTATATTTCCACATATGTATTGGTATATGCTGCAGATATGTCCATAGACATATAGTAAAGCACACAGGGGACAACGTTCTAAAAACCTCTTAGCCATAACCAAACACCTTGAAGGAATGGGTCCTGACCTTGGAGATTTAGGACCATGGTCCTGGGGGACATCTAGGACAATTGGCTTAATGTAGTCCCCAAAGACAATGCTCTATATCCTACTTTGGTGAGTAGTGGCTGGGTTCTTGAAAGCTAGTATGATTGTTAAGATTGTCTGTCAACTTGGCTGAACCAGGATTCTGAGTGGTGTAGGCA
>NW_006921748.1:5260065-5260757 GCF_000298275.1 Orycteropus afer afer
CGAATAAGCAAAGCACTATTGCAGAAGAATGAAATGGGAAGTCTTACAGTCTCAGATCTCAAAAGCTACTATACAGCCATAGTTGTCAAAACTGCCTGGTACTGGTACAACAGACATATAGACAAGTGGAAGAGAATTGAGAACCCAGAAATAGATCCATCATCCTATGTTCAGCTGATTTTTGACAAAGAACTGAAATCCATTAAATGGGGAAGAAATGGTCTCTTTGACAACTGATGGTGGCAAAACTGTATATCCATTTGCAGAAAAATGAAACAAGAGCCGTACCTCACACCATACACAAAAACTAACACAAGAAGGATCAAAGACTTAAATGTGAACCCTAAAACTATAAAGTTCCTCAAGGAAAAAATAGGGGAAAATTTAGGGGCCCTAATATACGCCATAAATAGACTGTCAAGCATAATCCAAAATGCACAAACAGCTGAAGATAAACTAGATGAATGGGACCTTCTGAAAATTAAATTTTTATGTGCTTTTGTGCTTCCAAAGACTTCTCCAAAAGAGTCAAAAGAGAACCTATAGATTGGGAAAAAATATTTGGCAACAACATATCTGACAAGTGACTAATTTCTAAAATTGATAGAAATCTCCAGTACCTCAACAACAAAAAGATTACCAATCCAATTAAAAAATGGGCAGAAGACATGAATAGACACTTCACCAAGGAG
>NW_006921748.1:5260857-5263241 GCF_000298275.1 Orycteropus afer afer
AACAGCCACCTAAGATGTAACTGTCGGCCTCTCCCCATCTGGAGGAAAGAAGAGCAAAGGTAATAATAATAATAAAACTCCAGTAAACAATTGGTCCAAAGAACTAATGGACCACATGAATCATGGTCTCCACTACACTGAGAACAGAAGAACTAGATGGTATCTGACTACAACTACTGATTACTCTGATCAGGATCATAATAGAAGGTCCTGGGCAGAGTGGTAGGGAAGAAAATGTCAAACAAAATTCAAAATCATAAAAAAGACCAGACTTACTAGACTGATCTATAAAATGCTCCAGGGAGAAATGCACTTTATAGAACAATTAACCATACAAGACAAAAAGGGCATCATTTACCCAAAAACAAAGTTCAGAGGCAGGAAAGGCCATGAAAGACGGATGAATGGAAATGGGGAAACAAGGGAGGAAGTGTGAAACAGGTATTACATTATGGGAATTGTAACTGATGTCATGAAACACAATATATATAAACTGTTGAATGGAAAACTAATTTGCTCTGTATACTTTCACTCAAACCATAATAAAAAGTTCAAAAAAATCTTTTATTTGCACATAAATTTTTTTTAAAAAGGTTCAAAATACCCTTAAATGTAAGGTATAATTATGTCTGTGTCTTGCATCTAATGATTATAAGCATTTTTCTCATTTATTAACAGGCCTTCCTCCAAAGCCAATCTGATCTCATTGGCCCTTTGCCATCTGCAAGTGCTGTCCTAGATGAGCTTGAACCTGGAGTGCCCACCAACCCACTTTTCTCCTTCCTCACACCTACAATGAAGAGAACAAAAGGTCAAAAGAGCCTTTTATGCATAGTTATTAAGATATCTGTTTTGAGCTAATTGAATAGTTTATGTCATATTTAATTTCACTATATTCTACATTCTTAAACAATGCTGTGGAGGGATGAAGATAAGTTATGTATAAATATGAAATTGGAATGTGGATGTAAAAAGGCAGTGAGCAAACAGGAGGCTCATGATTGCAGCATCGTTTTCGGCAAAGCTGCTGAAATTCATGAAAAGCCCATCACCTCTCCAGGAAATACTGAATTCACTAACATTTTAATTCTTCTAGAGATTTAAAGAAAAAAATCAATCAGGTCTGCAGTGGGGCCAGTCTCTAATGCTGTATTATGCAATCTGATAGATTGTAATCATGTGCAGCTATTAAATTTAAATTTATTAAAGTTAAATTAAATTTAAAACTCTGTTCTTCAGTCACACAAGTGAAATCTCGAGTGCTCGATAGATACACACAGTTTGTGGCTACAGAACTGGACAGTGCATATATAGAACATTTCCATCATTGCAGAAAGTTCTGTTGGATAGTGCTGCTCTAGAAAATTGAAGAATTATAGCCTTCATACTGATGACAAGTGCACATTAGATAAATGCCCATACTTTTATGGGGATAATTTTTTTTCTTTGAGTTTGATGTAAGCAATTGTTGTTTGAGTATTTGTAAGTATAGAATATGGTAAATCAATGATTTCACGTTAAATTTAGAAGAGAAGGAAGAATGGGTAGGGTATTGATGTTAATAGAATGCTGCCTATGAGTATTAAATGTTGTGCTACCAAACCAAAAAAAATCAAAACCCATTGATATCAAGTCAATTTGACTCATAGTGACCTAACAGAATAGAGTAGAAATGCCCTATAGGGTTGCCAAGGCTGTAATCTTTAAGGAGGGAGCTCTGGGGGAAGCAGACTGCTACATCTTTCTTCCATGCAGTGGCTGGTAGGTTTGAATCACTAAAATATTCCATTTAGGAGCCCACAAGCCTCTTTAGATGTTATACTAGGTGTCTTAAATATTACCAGGCAGCAGACCTATCAGAGAGGTTTTATAATTATTCTCATTTTTTACAATTACTAAGTGGTAGAGAAGTTCAAATTCAGCTTTGTCCAATACCAAAGGTACTCCTCCTAACCATTAAATACATAGCACATACACACACACAACTTTGTTATTGTGTCTTAAAAATAAATATCAACCCCATGAGTATTTACCAGGCTCGAAGCATAAAATATTAGACTTATGTTTGCATGACTTGTGTGGACCTAAGGGCTGAATTAAAAAAAAAAAAAAACAACTACTAAAGCAGGAGTGGGGCAAAATCTGCCTTGATTAAAACTCCCTTTTTCTATTTGGAAAATCCTCCCTTTAGGGAAAGATAAAAAAAGAAAAAAAATCAGAGTAAAATGCATGTAGATTAATTTGGTATTCAAAGAAACCAGAGCAAGAGAGATATAAAAATGAAAACACCAAAAATATTCAGCTGTTTGCTTTAATTTCCTGGTAGTGGAGAGCTTCCATGTACTTGTCACACACCACTTGAGAGATTCAGCTCCAGAGAAAAC
>NW_006921748.1:5263341-5265044 GCF_000298275.1 Orycteropus afer afer
CATAGCAGCACTATTTGCAATAGCACAATGATGGAAACAATCTAGGTGCCCATCAACAGAAGAATGGATAACTAAACTATGGTAAATACACACACTGGAAGACTATGCAACTCTAAAGAATAATGTAGAATCTGCAAAACACCATATAACATGGATGAACTTGGAGGACATTATGCTGAGTGAAGTACGTTAATCAGAGAAGGACAAATATAGTATTAGTTCATCACTGTAAAAAGTCAAGAAAAGGTTTATATATGAAAGGAAACTTTGTTGGTTACCAGGGGTGTGAGGGGAGGGGAAGGAACAGTGGGAAAAAAAAAAAAGTTTTGACCATGTCACTTTAGTTTTGTGTATTTTACTGTACATAAATTATATTTCAATAAAGTATATTTTTAAAAAATGTGACACTGTAAATATAATTTAGCACCTCATACATGTGATGATGGCACAATACAACAGCACAGCCACTTTGTGGGATTCAGATGTGTTACCTTTGTTAATGACAGATGAGTTTATTTTAGTTCTTTTAAAAGACTTTCTGGAGTCATGCTGGCTAGATGCACCCTTGAAACTATAGCCTTCAGAAAATCTTTAAATCTTAAACCCATATCTCCTGAAGTCTTCTTAAAACCAAATAATTGTTTCACTTAACTAGAAAAAATATCTGCCTTGAGTATTATGCTCTTTTAAGAACTATCTATATGGGATCAAATTGACAACAGCAACTCCAAAGATTAGGTAGGAACCTTAGGGAAGAGTGAATTTATGTTAATGGGGGACAAACAACTCAGAAAAAGAAGGTGAGAAACAACTCAGAAAAGGAGGGTGCGAATGGTTGTACAACTCAAAGAATGTAATCAATGTTACTGAATGTGCATGTGGAAACGACTGAATTGATGTCTGTTTTGCTGTGTATATTCTCAAAAGCAACAGAAAAAGGAAAATTGTTTAAGAAAATGTTAACCGTAAGAGGAATTCTGCTTCAAGGAAGATGGAGTAGATCTACCCCACTTCTTAAGGTAATTGGGAGAAACAAACATGAGAATACAACTTTTCAAGATTCCCCATGAAGTTATCTACTCAGTATGCCTGTTTGTGGGGCTGCTTCTGAAGGTATTTGAAGTCTTTCTTAAGTATTCTTGGAGACAAATGTATCCCATATCCTACAGTCACCAAAATTCAGCACTAAATCTTACAGGGTACTGAATGGGATATGTTTGCAATTTGTTTGAGGCCACAGCACAGCTGCATAACATTTTATAGTCCCATTTCTTACAGCAGGGTTTCTCATTTTGAAAGAGACTCATTAAAAATCCTATTAAGCTGTTAAGCGTCTACAAGGTGATTGTGGGGTTGTAATTACAAATGCTTTCTTCATGGCCAACATTTAGGGAGAGGACCATTCCCACCTTCAGAAAGAAAATTTGGTTTTTAGTTTTTCCTCCCAAATATAACTACCTAACTTTCAACTTTGTCCTTTTTGGAAAAAGATAGGTCTCATAATGATGCTAACTGTGAAGAGGAGAATTGGCTTACTGAGGGAAAATTACAGCTCCTTACATACTCCCTGAACTTTTCTTTAGTGTATCAGTTTGCAGAAGAGGTGGCTGCGGACTTTCCATATTCTCAAGCGTAGAATTTTTCTGGAATGTCCCAATGCTGCTCACAACATTGCTCAAGTCTGCCTCAGTCTGACAGTGGGA
>NW_006921748.1:5266099-5266869 GCF_000298275.1 Orycteropus afer afer
GAATGGAATTGTAGCTATAGGTATATGGGTTAGGATTTACAATGCGCATCTGTGGTGAACACAATTCAAGCCATAACCATGCTCAAAGAGATAGAAATAATTGTGTGCAACTTTCTCTCTCATAGCAGGAAACTGGAGAACAAGGAGGTAGCATGCCCTATGAAGCAACTTGGTGATCAGTAATAAACTGGGGCCAGACCCTGCTTATCCGACTTCCAGACCACACCCTGTGGCTATCTCAGCTCCACGTGAAGAGCTTTCTCACATTTTAAAACTTTAAATATGAAAAGGAAGTCAGTTTCCATTGGAGAGAACAGAATGAACATGGGTCTCAGGAACTTTGATGATTTGACAGGACACAGAGCAAGTCCTACATTAATAAAGACCCAGGGATAAAATCTTTTGTATCTATCTACCCAGTGTATTTAACATATACATTGTTGTTGTTGTAACCAAAGCAATTGAGCAGGCAAGAAGCATACTGAGAAATCAATATCCCTTGCCGCTTAATAATGACATATCATTTCATAAAAATGGAATGCCACAGCATGGTGGCAGCTGATGCCATTTGTTCTTGATGGTGACAGTCTGTAGGGTTTAAGAACACACTAGGCATAGAAAGCACATGCTTTTCAAGTCCCTTCCAACAGGTGGATGTTTACCAAGAAACACACCTTATTTTGAGCAGCCTAGCAGGATCCACTCAAACACAAGAGACTGTCAATGTTTTACAAGTCATTATAATGTATCTCATTTTCCTTGGTGCTAGC
>NW_006921748.1:5291149-5305214 GCF_000298275.1 Orycteropus afer afer
TGTAAATTTTGGAGGATAATACCTTCTTCATGATGTGCCTGTGATGAATACATGCCTACGTGTAGTGGACATTTGACAAGTTTTTTTTTTTTTTTGCCTGTCTAGAATGCTTTAAACATCCTCACTATGCTTGGGAGATGTGTAACCTTATCAATCTTTTCTCTCCATAGAAAAGCCCAGAAAACTCATGACCCAGCCTCTGTGGATAACAAAATGGAGGCTCTGTTGATTATGCAAATTTGGTTAGACTGGTTTAGAATGGAAAAGCTCCCTTCTAAATCTTTGCTTCCTTTAGAAAGTAAAGAAATTCCTCTCCTTTAGAAAGTTTAAAAACAAGCAAAATAACTCACTGCCATGGAGTCAAGTCCGATTCATAGCAACCCCTATTGGGTTTCTGAGGCTATAAATCTTTACAGAAATAGATCATCCCATCTTCCTTCTGCAGAGCTGTTGGTGGGTGTGAACTTCTGACATTCTAGGTAGCAGCCAACTGCCTTATTCATTACACCACCAGAGCTCCTTTAGAAGGTAAGGAAATACTATTTGGTGTTGACAAATGTGGTTACTGAGTCTGGCTCATAGCGACCCCCACTAGGCTTTTGAGGTGGTAAATCTTTACGGAAGTAGATGGCCCCATCCTCCTTCCATGAAGTGGCTGGTGAGTCTGAACCACCAACCTTCTGGTTAGCAGTCAAATGCCTTAGGCAGTGTGCCACCTAGAGGTAAAATCAAGTTACTAGTCTAGAATTGATATTGTTGCTGGTAACATTTGTGGTTACTGTTGAGTTCCTGATGGTTCCTTCTTAAACCAGACACCCTGGTTAAGTGCTTGGCAGTGCATTGGCTAACCTATTTTTTCTCTTCTTAAGCCTGTGCTGAGTCATATTTTCAGTCCTCATATTTTCTGAAGAAGTGTCTGCAAGTATGTATTTGTGTGTTTCCTTCTTGAACCCAACATCTAGTCCATTTGGATTGTGATTGAGTCCATTGCTGAATTCTGCCCATAAGGATCCTTGAGGGACATCTTAGGATAGCCTCAAAACACCTCCTCCCCCTAGCAGGTGAGATTTACGTTAGCCAGCCATGCGTTCTCTCCCGACTGAAATGAGAAACTTCCAGATTATCCTCAGCCAAAGCTGTGGTCTGTTGGTATGACTTTGCCTGTTTTGACCTGAGTATTTTATCTGTTATATTCCTGAGTAGTTTATCTCATGTACTCCTTTAAGCTTCCTCACCATCTTTGTAGAGAGACTGGTAGTTCCACTTCTTACACCAACCAGTTTCCTTGTAATCATTATTCAGATCCCACCCTTGAGAGGGTGCCTGTGATTTTGTTTTCCTGGTTGTACTCTGATCTATTTGAGGGCTCCCTAATAAGGAGCTCTGGTAGCATAGTGCCTAAGGCACTTGACTGCTAACCAGGAGGCTGGCGGTTCAAACCCACCAGCCACTCCTCGGAAGGAAGTTTGGGCAATCCTACTTCCGTAGTGATAACTGCCTCGGAAACCCAAGGAGGGGTCGCTATGAGTCGGGGGCCGATTGGACGGCAAATAACAACAACAAAACCAAGTGGTATATTATTCTCCATCTAGGGGATCTCTGACAACTCATGAAACATTCTGAACTTTTATACTTTAGTAGGATCTGAGAAATCAAATTTATTCCCTGCACTTTTCAAGTCTACTAGGGTAAAAATTAACTTTGCAATTAGAAGTTTGCTTTGACACTTAAATGAGCTTTCACTGCAGGAATGGCTTTGAAAAGAAATGTGGCTCATTATGATTGATAGATGGGGCGGGGCTTGTTAGCAAGCTCCTTCCTTCAGAAGTTAATGGAAGAACATCGTGTTCAGGGAATCACTGTTGGTAATTGAGGCAATCAGAGGTTGCAAAGTAGGTGAGCTGTGAACAAATGAACTCCTGAATGACAGCAGGGAACAATGTGTGGCCTCAATATTTATTCTTTGTAACCATGTCAGAACTCTCTCTTCTATTTTAAAGCAGATGAAACTATCATCAGTGGATAAAACTGGATTTAATAGGCAAGAACTACAAGCTTATGATTTTCTGAACTGAGTATTTTTCTAAGGATAATGAGAGAAATAAATACAGGCAAGCGACTCCCATAGATTTTTCATTTTGCTACTTTCTAGAAAGTAGATCTCACTGAATAATCCAGTAAAATGGAATATCCTACCAGAGTACCAAACCCACTGCCATTGAGTCAGATCCAACTCATAGCAAGCCCTGCTTGGGTTTCTGAGGCAGTATCACTACTGAAGTAGATTGCCCAATCTTCCTTCTGAGCAGTGGCTGGTGGGTTTGAACTGCCAGCTTCTGGTTAGCAGTTAAATGCCTTGGGCACTATGCCACCAGAGCTCTCAACCCTAGATACTCCACACTTGGCTTAAAGTTTATCAACACTTTCTGGTTGTTTTTCTCATTTATTCCATATTCCTTAGGTTTCACAGCTCAAAAGATCATTTAGTAATGACATTTAAGTGGCATTTTAAATAATGTGTTCACAGAATAGGCCAAGATATTATATAATGGTTGTAAATTGGAAGCAGTCAAAGGCAAATATCAGCCTTAATTTGTGTGATTGCTGGGCTAAAAGAATGCTTTGGGTCTAAATAATCCTTCTACAAATGAGGGACAATAACGTGAGTCACAATTCCTCTCTCTGGGACCATGAATGACCTTGCATAAATGTTCATCAAGAAAAAGCCACCTCTTGATTAGCAGCCAAATGCCCTAACCACTACTCCACCAGAGCTCATTTTTTTTCTTTTTTTCTTTTGTATTTTGGTTGAGTTCTTTCAGCTTCTTCACAGGTATTCCTAATTCTAGACTCCCTTTTCTTCAATTATTTTGCATGTTAATAACAATTATTCTAATGTAAGGGTCAGGACCTCTGACCTCTGGTGGTATAGTGGTTAAGGCACTTGGCTGTTAACCAAAAAGGTCCATGCTTTGAACCCACCAGATGCCCTCAGAAGAAAGATAAGGCAGTCTGCTTCTGTAAAGATTTACAGCCTTGGAAATCCAATGGGGTTCTCTATGAGTCAGAATCAAATCAATGACAGTGAGTTTGGTTTTTGGAGTGCAAGGATACTACTGTGTAAAATATTTCACAGTCTTGAACTCACCCTAATATTAATTTTGAACATAACTACATTTATTATATCAATCCTATATATGCTAAGAGAGAGACAGAGAGAGAGAGAGAAAGAGAGACTCAGGGAGGTTAAGTAACTGCCCAAAGTCAGACATCTAGAACAAGGCTTAGCAAGGATTAAAATCCAGTTCTGATGGGCACATAAATCTCTGAATTTGTGTAACACACTGCCTCCTCCTAGCATTTTCAGTTCTGCTATAGTGAGTTTTGCTTGATTTTTGTTAATTAATTTCTCTTGGGTTCCAGAGATTACCCTCAAAACTGATGTATTTATTAACAAGCTCTAGTGCCTAAGGCACCTGACTGCTAACCACCAACCACTCCTCGGATGGAAGATGGGGCAATCTACTTCCGTAGTGATACTGCCTCAGAAACCCAAGGAGGGACCGCTGTGAGTCGGGTCCGACTTGACGGCACATAACGACAACAACAACAACAATATTTTACCAATTATGGACAAGAAGCTCTCTGAAAATAACTGAGCATTTTTTCATGTCTGCTACTTCAAGTTTCATTTGCCCATAATTATACAGTCTCGTAAGGACCTCTAGTGGCATAGTGGTTAACATATTTGGCTGCTAATTAAAAAGTTGGTGGTTCAAACCTGCTAGTTGCTCTGTGGGAGAAAGATGAGGCAGTCTGCTTCCATAAGGATTTATAGCCTTGGAAACCTGTTCTGCTCTGTGGGTTTGGTCTTTGTTTATATTCTTTTTAGGAGATTGTTTGCATTAAAAGAAAAGATAGATGCAAAATAGGTATTGAATTTTTTGTGTCCTTCTTCATCTGCTCACATTATCCAATTAGGAATTGCTGCTGACATCTGTGACCCCAGTATTCCCAGATTTTGCCATGCCTGTTACCGAGATTTCTCTATGATTGTCCCACTGGCACTTGACTAAGAAATATGTTGCAGTCTGCTTCCATAAAGATTTACAGCCTTGGAAACCCTGTGCGGCAGTTCTCCTCTAGCCTATAGGGTGGCCATGAGTTGGAATTGACTGTATGGTGATGAGTTTGAGTTTGGTTTGGGATGTGACCTGGCAAACCTGCTGAAGCTCACATTTAGGCTGCACATCAAGAGTAAATATGTAAACAGCACAGTCAATAACTAGTATCAGATTAATTCCTTTTAACATAAATAAATAAAACCTTCCTAAGCTTGAACTCTGTTCTCTCTCTGGAGGCACTCTTCTTGAATTAAGACGGATTCATTTGCCTTCTGAGCATGCTTATGTTAACATGGGATTGGATGCAATATTCACTGGAATGCATTTAATGTCATTATTTTGTTTGTTTCTTCTTGTTTGAAACACAGGTTGAGAGCAGTATTTGTCATAAAAGGATTTTTATTCCCATGACATTGTCTGGGCATTTATCTTAGCAGAGTGATGGACCATGTGACATGTTACTATTTGTCTGTGGGATAAGATTCAATGGAATCCACAAAGCTGTTCATGAGAAAAATGCTCTGTTAAACCCAGTTAGACCAACCCAGCATATATACCTAGCCCTTTAATTCTTGGCAATCACCAACTACTCTCTTGTGAATCCCAGTCTTGCTATTTTCAAAGAGGTTTTTATTAAAATTGAGCTAAATATAGTCCCGTATTCACCATCTGTTATAACCTGGACCACTGCTAGTATATTTATCAACTACCTTAGATATTCTTTCTTACTGAAACATACTTTAGGAATAATGGAGATATCTCTTTCATGGACTATTTTTATTAAAACATATTGGGTGACAATATGGTATTCTGCTACATCAACATTTGGAGTATTGCATCAGCAGGAAAAATATTTAAGTTTTCCCAGCTGATTGGCTTTCCCCTATGTGTGCTCCAATGGCCTTTTTGCATCTATCCATATGATATTTAAACTTCAGTTTGAATGGTTGGCAGCTTAGCCAAACACATCTGCATGTTTTGTTGATCCAACCAGAAATATTTAGAAAAAGTAAACTCTTAGTTGGGGGCAGTTCAGTGGTAGAATTCTCACCTTCCATGTAGGAGACTCAGGTTCAATACCTGGCCAATAGATCTCATATGCAGCCACCACAGGTCTGTCAGTGGAGGTTTGCATATTGCTCCAGACAAAGATAGACTAGGAAGAAAGGCCTGGCAATCCACATCCAAAAATCAGCCAATGACCACCCTATGGATGACAACAACCCATCATGGGGACAGCACAGAACCAGGCATCTTTCATTCCATTGTGTGTGAGTCAGAGCTGACTCAGTGACAGCTGTCAACAGCAATGACTTTCATTTATCCAGGAAAGTGGTTAGGAAAAAGAACATTCTGATCAACTGAATAATCTGCTTACTCGGAGATTATTATATGTTATACTTAAACTGTCATTTTCTAAAGGAATAGCATGCAATGAAATCAATGTACTACTAAAACATCATTGACTTTATTATTGCCAATTTAATCAGCTTCCAAAACCTTAGAGTCATCATTCAATACATAAATTTGAACTACCCAGAACCCTAGAAACAGGAAAGATGTTGGAGTTGGGTTGTGTTTATTCATTCTAGGATGTATCCTTGAAGTCCCCCCTACCCCCAATAAATTCCTGAGAACAGATATTTGACCTCTAATTCAGGCAAAGAAAATGGTGTGATAAAAGTTTAGCTTTCTCTTGAAGATATAGGTAATTTAGACTACTCAGAGCCCCACAACGGAACAGGAGGAAATGTCTTCTTTTATGGTCACAGAGCATATGAAAGATAAACCAAAAAACCCAAACCCACTGCCATTAAGTCAATTCTGACTCATAGCAACCCCCATTGGGTTTCCAAGGTGGTAAATTTTTATGGAAGTAGGTTGTCCCATCTTCCTTCCATGGAGCAGCCAGTGGATTTGAACTGCCAGCCTTCTGGTTAGCAGTCAAATGCCTTAGGTGCTGTGCCACCAGAGCTCCTTATATGAAAGATAGTAAGCTTAAATCATAGGCTAACAGGAAGATGTAAACAATAGTTGTTATTTTATGTAACATCCATCAAGAAGGAAGAGATCCATTAAAATATGAATTGCTTTTCTAGTCCTCTCCCAAGCTGCCTCTCACAAGCCTTACTCAATAAACATTCTAGGAAACAGCAACTATTCTGATATTCAACTTAAACATGTGTCCACATAATGCATTTTAAAACCTAATGTGTGTGTTTTGGATAAGTCTTTGAATTATTATGATTTCATTTCTAGGAATAGTAATATTTCACTTTAACATTAGAACCTATTTCCCATCCTTGCTCTCATTTAGTTTTCATCCGTAGCTTGAGGTGCTGTGGCATAAAGTTTGAAAAAAAAAAAAAAACAGGCAGGAAAGAAGAGTTTGAGAATCTACCAGGTAGGAAGAGGCAGGATACCCAGCAAGAAATAGAAACAAACACACTATTATCATCCCCTTAATGACCCAGAACAATGACATTTGACATTACATTTCATTACACATGTGCAGTTTTATTTAAGCCACATATTAGATTTTGTTCTACTTATTTGTTTTCCCTAACAAAATTTTATTGACCATCTAATACATGCTAGGCACTGTTCTCTCTGTTAGAATGGCTATCACCTGTGATAAAAAGTATCACTGTCAATTGCCATTTTTGAGCTCTTACATTGTACAAAGAATTGCATAATAATCTGTTATAATAATTTATTTGATTCCTACAACCATATGAAATAACCACTATTTATAGCACTAGTATCCAGATAAGAAAACTGAGGGTTAGTAAGTTGAAGTAACTTTTCCAGGGTTTTATGTTTCCAGGGTTTTGTGTTGGAACATCCTGTTTTAACCTCAGAGCTGAACTTTTAGCGGTGGTGCTCTACTGCTTTTAAAGTGGATAGAGGTTTAATTTAGTCACTATACTTATTCTAAAAAGGATCCATTCACAATAGCATTGTTCTTCTTTTGCCAACCAGGGAATTGAATTAGTTTTATGTGATAATTAAGAATGTAATCAACTGCCCAAATGCCTGTGTTGGCTATTTCTGTTACTATTATGGTATTATTGACAAACGTGTCTGGTGAGGGAGCATTTTCTGACCAGGTTGTGGGTCTCCTAACACAACCAATGCTCTTTCTTTAGAGGAGAAATAGAAGGGACTGCTTCATTCTTTTGGAGGCACTATTCCAACTCATCAAGTTTATCCATGTATTTACTATTAGTAATTTGAGAAACAAAATAGATTCAGCTTTCCTAAAATGGGTAAAATGGGGACCAATTAATGACTAAAATACAAAATGACTTCAAAATAGTATCAGTGCAGAAATAGACCTATGATTTTGTGACATTTGGTGAAATGCAAATATTCTGTCATTTCAGTTAACCCATTTAGTATCATCATTTCATGCTTTCAGGCTAGGGACATCACATACTACTTTCAGATAATAACCTAAAAGAGTAAGATATTTATCTTCCCAGAATATTGAACAATACTGAGTAATATTTTTTAATGAGCTACTATCTTCATCTGACTGAAGAGGGATATCAGTCAAAATGAGGAGATAAAAGAAAATTGATATGGTCAACGAAAGCAAGAAATTGACAAACACTCAGGGCCTGTAAACCATCCATTAGTTCTATGAAAAATAACCCCTCTATTCTGTCTGGGTTGTATGATGCACACCCCCACCTCCTCCTTAGCAAAATGCATTCTGGTTTCCAATGACAAGATCCTTTTAATGCCTTATAGGGGTTTTGCTACACTTTATTTTTAAACATAAAACAACAAGCACACTGGCCTGGAGAAGTGTTCATTTTTAGCAAGGCTGCCTTTTAATTCAGGTATAACACAAGCGCCGAAGACTCTTCTAAACTTTTCCTGGTAGATATTTTCAGATCTATTTATCATGGTCACAGCATGAAGTAGTTTCTGATTTATGTGGTGAGTTTCAGACTTTTGGTATTTTCTCTCTTGCCCCCAATCCATCAGGAAGCAGGTCTGCATCACATTTAACACCAATATAGCACTGTCGATAATGCCTCAGTACCCAGCGTGCATAACAAGGAGGGCCCTGACGGAGATGGAGGGCTTGGGATGTGAGCTGGAAGTCTAAGCAGCCTGAACAGAAAGACTTTTTGAATTTATATGCTTTTGTATATATAGGAAGGAGAATAATGTGCTATGCTGAATTAGAAAGCCAGAGGAGATCTTGCGTAGAAATGGAGAATCAGAGCAAAACCCATGGATTTGGTATTGTTTAAACAAAATACTTTCGAGAGGTTTTCCTGAAAGGGAGACAAGGTTCTTCAGAAGTCAAGGAGGGTTTCAGAAGTCTGCACAATAAACCTCAATATTGTCAGATTCCCGTTACCTGACACAACCCTGCCATATTAATCAATACACTTCATGCCTTGGTCACTGCCTTGCAGGTACTTTAGCAAAACAACTCAGGCCAATTTCAGTTCTGCTAGAATGAACCTTCACAACAAAACTCATAATTAATAGTTCATGGGCTGGTCCTATTTTACAGGCCACACTTTGAATTATAGAATTTATGTTATAGGATTCAAGTTGCTAATATTTAGTTTAGGAGTTTTGCATTTATATTTCTGTATTAGATTGGCTGTTTTTAAAATTTTTTACCTATTTGTCAAATTATTTCATGAAGGTGATGCTGGCTTTCTGAAATGATTCAGAAGTGTCCTGCCTTCTTCTGTTCTCTTGAGGAATTTGTGTATTACTGGAATTATTTGGAGCATTTGCAAGTGAAGACATCTGGACATAGAGTTTTTTTTTTACATGAAAACACTTAAAATTACAGACTGTGAGACAAAGATCTTGGTTTGGCCCTTTGACTCTGGTTTCTGAAAATAACCCAAACATTCAAGATGCCTTTGTTTTTAAAAATACCAGGGACAAGGAGAGGCTACACAGGCCCCACATCTGGCAAATTAACTTCAGGAAGGGAAGGGGGATCTGACAGCAGTCATGCACTTTCATCCATTGAATCAATCGTAACTATGTATTAAGGCCCAAATACTGAATATTCACTAGGGTCCCAATGAATAGGTGACTTGGGACCTTGGAACACTCTTTTAAGTCCTCCTGGATAGGTGAGAACATCCATTGGTGAGAGAGGGAAAAGCTTATCACTGGGGACTATAGAAGACCCATGCCAGAAACTCCCAGATCTTTTTAATTTAATTAATTAATTGATTTTTTTTTTTATTGTGCTTTAGGTGCAAGTTTACAGAGCGGTTTTCTACATTCAATGTTGTGTGTACATTTAGTTTTACTCCCCATTTACTATCCTCAACCCTAACCCAGTCTCCTCCCCTCCCTACCCAGTAATACGCCCCCCCATGCCCCTCGTAGTTTGCGCTCCTGTGTGTCCTGCATGTCCTCCATGCAAAGGTTGCCCCTCTGCTGCCCCTTGGTCGATTGCTCGAAGGGATGCATTTCCATAGAGTATGTGGGTGCACCACCCTGAGTTGAGTGGTCTGCATGTACATCTTGTTTACTATTGGGTTGAGAGCCAGCCCCTGGGAGTGAGTTTTATTCCAGGCCCAGAATGTATCCCAGGGCCATAGTATTGGGGTCTCACCAGACTCCATCTGACCAGTAATTCTGGTCATTATTGAGTTTTTGAATTTTGTTCTGCATTTTTCCTCCCACTCTATCCAGGATCTCCAGTTTTGCTACTTTCCTAAGTGGTTGGCATTGGTAGTCAGGCACCATCTAGTTCTTCTGGTCTTGAGGGCTATCATGTCCTAGGTCTGATGCTTCCAAATACCCTTTTTTTTTTTCTACTCTTCTTTGCTTCCGATGATAGGAAACCATTAGCTGCATCTTATATGGCTGCTTGAAAACTTTTAAGACCCCAGTCATTACTCATCAATGTAGGATGAGGAACAAGACTTTTATGTATTTCGTTGTGCCAATTGAGTCTGGTGTCCTCCAGTACTATGGTCCTGAGAGAGTAGATATATTGAATCTCTCTCCCACAGTGTCTGGTTGTCTGTGAGGGATTACTCTATGCCTGTCTTCTATTGTTTCCGTAAGGATTACAGGTATTTTGTATCACTGGTATCTGTGCAAGATTAGCCTCTGCTGAATCTATCCTTGGTCTAGAGTATACTCCTGTTCACTGATCCCCACCTGATCCTCTAAGATGTCTATGTGTTTATCTGTAGCCTGGTGTTTGGTGTTAATGGTAATGCACTATTGTGGACACAATGTCGGTATTAGCATCTGTCGTTTATCTACTATGAGAAACTCCCAGATCTTGCCTGATGCTTGTATCCTTCCTGGTTATAATACATGAATAACATAAGTAAGATTAACAGTCTCTGTGAATTTTGTGAGTCATTATAGAGAATGAATGAACTTACAGGAGCAAAGAGACAGCAGGGCCTGGCAGAACAGAGTCAATGTGTGTAAACCCAGCTCTGTGGACTGGGCAATGAAGAAAGGCTGATGAAGTTCATGAAGAAGGGTAGAGTTCTAGCCTGTGACAAAGTCCTAGGGGATTAGAGGGTCAAAGAGATAGGAATTACCGTAGAAGTTACTGATGACGAGGATCTTGGAGATGTGGGAATGTGAAGCCTTGATCTATTTCCAGCTGGATTTTGGATTTTTACCACACAGTAGTGATAAAGGTGGGGTTTGCCCACCTTGTCCCTTTTACAGTGTCGAAGTTGGTAGTAACAGCATCATTCCTGAACAGATTCAAATTCTTTAATAGGTATACACATATCCATATCTAAAATTTCTTCTTGTATCAGTTTTGTTAAATTACACTTTTACAGAAATCATTTCATTAGGATTTTTAAATTTATTGACTTAAAGTAATTCAAAAGAGTCTTTTATTGTGTTTGAAATAAGAAAAGCGTTCTACTTTCTTAACATTAATTGTCTGTGCCTTGATCAGTGTCACAGGGCTTTATCAAATGTATTTAGTTTTTTCAAAGAACAATATTTGACCTTGTTGACCCTCACTATTACATGTTTGTTTTCTATTTCATTGATTCATGCATCTCATTATTATTTGCTTACTTCTACTGTCTTTAGGTTTAATTTGTTCCACTCAACCTTCAGCCACCCTCAGGGGAAAAGTAGTCCCAAATGTCAAGCTCTGTGTTTTGACCTGATATATTTTACTATCTTGAGAGCTGTTCAATAATTTAAGGTGATATATTTAAATATCATCTCCAGATTTTCCAGTTGTCCCATGATGGGACTTTGGACAAAGTTATCTAATCCACTAGTCCCAGAAGTGTAAGTCCTCAATTGTTTATTTTTCTTATGTTTTATGGACTGTATTTTTCTTCTTTCTTTCTTTTATTTCTGAAAACCTTCCCAGTGATGGCTGGATAGAATTCAATTCTCCTGTAAAAAATAATAATAGCAATAATAAATAAATTAATTAAATAAAACCTTTTAAAGATAATGAGTTGGAAGGGGGGAAGGAGTGAGTAGCTAGACAGATGAGGCCATTAATTCCTGTTATTGGCTTACACCTGCTTTTATGCTCACCATCAAAGAATTGAAGGTATTTTTCAGAATCAAGTTTGGTAAGTTACTGGACAAAACTTTTTCTGGACAGAAATAAGGTTTACTTCTGAACATTCTCTTTCAGAGCTACTCACCTGATTCTGAAAACATTTCCTAAGAAAGTGACAGAGAAAAGTAAGAAAGAAACTTACTGCTGAAATAAGTCTATGATATCCTAAACTGAATGTTTTGAATGATGGTAGCCATGTAGATGTGTCCATCAGAGGGTGTTGCTTCAGGGGGAGTGCTCCTTCATTGTAAGTGCTGGCTACTGTGTACTTGCACTGCTTATACTTAACAGTGATATCAGCACTTAGCCCAGGGCCTGGCTCATAATACATATTTCCCAACTATCTTGTCTTCTTAAAATATTACTGCTCAAAAAGAGGGAAAACAAAGATTGCTTTATGTGTATTGTCTGCATTGCTATCTTAATCAGATTTAATAGTAAGAAAAGTATACCATCCATTGAAAGGGGGAATAATATGTTCAGTCCTTGCTGCTTTAAATCACTTCTTAGCTGCTTTCTTGAGAGCCCCATCTGCCCTCCTAGCCCATCTGCTGTTGTTACCACTTAGTCAGACACTTGCCAAATTCAAAATCTGAACTGAGAGTGGGGAGGGGATGTGAGATCATGGTTTTTGATTAATAAATGTTGTGATTGACTCATAAACACAAAGCAAGATGCTCAGCTTGAAATCAAGGCCCACCTTGAATAGAACATGGAGACAATTTGGTCCAGGAATGCCATGTCAGAATGGTTAAGAGAAGACACACCTATGGCAGATGTTCATGGTTTTTGCTGGTCATTCATTTGCTTAGAGACAAACTCTCCCTTGTTAAAGAGGCCAATGATCAAATTATTAACTGCTTAATCTCCAATACAATTAAAAATAAAATAGGCAGAATTTCCTCTAGTTTTCCAGTAGATGAAAATGTGAGAATCCTTGTATTGGTTGATTTAGCACTGATATCCATTAACATTCAAAAGAGAATCTTAACAGATGGCTTGAATGGACTTAGGAAAGGAAATCATTTACATAGTCTTCAGTTTGGAAAGAGCCATAGCAACTATCCAGATGGGTCTCTTTGTTTTATAGCCTGGAATACCCAAGTCCGAAGAGGTCAAAGGAGTTATTGAGCCCAATCTGTAGGGATTATGAAACACTCTTTACGCACTGGTCTTTTGTCCGGTGGAGTATAGCACATCCTTACAATATATTCTCAGTCTACCTGCAGTCCATGGCTCTGAGCATTGGAAACTCTATATAGAAGCTTCAGCTGGTACCTTCCCCACCTGACAAATTATTACTCTAGTTTGGAACCTTTAGCTGTAAGATGGCTGTCAACATCTACTTCAACATTATCAATGATGAGATAGTCTCTTTTGGACAACCCATTTTACCAGGCAGTTTTAATTTTTCTTTAGGGAAAACATCTGCCTTTTAAATCCAACTCATTACTTATTTTATCATGTGGAGATATATGGTATAAAGCTAGTTCTTTTTCTAACTCATAGTCTCTTAAATATAGGAGAAACTAGTTATGATGGATTCAGCTCTGACACATGGTGACCCCATGTGTGTCAGAGTAGAACTGGGCTTCACAGGGTTTTCACTGTGCGATTTTTTAGAAGTGCCATTCTTCTGAGGTAACTTTGGATAGACTCAGACCTCCAAACCGTGTATTGGCATCAAAGAGTATTAACCATCTGCTTCATCAAGGGACTCCCAACAGTATTAACCATCCGCCTTGTCAAGAGACTTCCATAGTCTAAGGACAGGTTACAGTTCATAAGAGAAAAATCTCTATTTTCATGTCCATATTTTTTTTCAACAACATTTCTCTAAGAAGGAAAAATGATCTCAACTTAACAGATTTGTCATCTGTGGAAGGTTTACTAGAAGAAGATTACAGCAGTTACAAATATCCCTTCTGGTTCAAGATGGCAAACACCTGAGTAAATAGCCATTTGTGTGTAAAATATGTGTATATATAGCTTTGACATGAGTCAAGATTCTGATGTGATTTTTAATAGCATAAACTTAGGCTTTGTTACTAGCAAAATATGTATGTATATATACATATATGGCAGCTTTGGTAGTGTAGTGCCAAAGGCACTTGACTGCTAACCAGGAGGCTGGCAGTTCAAACCCACCAGCCACTCCTCAGAAGGAAGATGAAGCAATCTACTCCTGTAGTGATACTGCCTTGGAAACCCAAGGAGGGGTTGCTATGAGTCGGGTCAGACTCCATGTCACATAACAACAACAACATATATACATATGTTTAAGCATAGGTACTGAAACAAGGCAGGCTTGTGCTTACTCACTGATCTGCACTGAACACGTTCCCTTGTTACCCTACCGAGAGGGACCAGG
>NW_006921748.1:5309355-5316097 GCF_000298275.1 Orycteropus afer afer
ACACATATATATATACATATATACATAATATTTGCTAGTTTAAGCAAAAGAGACATTCCACTGAATGAATTAGTGGGATGACTTCTAGAATATTATGATTTCATATTCAAGAGAAATCTTGATAAATAGGTAAGAATCCATAGTGAAGCCAAAAAGAATAACTAGTGCATCTGGAAACCATATTACTTGAAGAATAATAGATTGAATGAGAAATATTTGACTAAGAAAAAAATAAAATTACAAGAGAGACATTGTAATTCCCTTCCCATTCACTACAGTACAACTCACAGTAACCGAAAGATGAAAACAGCCTACATGTCCATCACCACATTAATGGATTAACAAAATGTGACACTTACATACAATGGAATATTATTCAGCCATAAGGAGAAATAAGTTCTGATACATGTTACAATATAGATGAACCTTGAAAACATTATGCTGAGTGAAATAAGTCAGTCAGAAAAGGACAAATAGTGTATGATCCTACTTATATGAAATATCCAGGATAAGCAAGTGCATAGAGGACAGAGTTTATTGGTGTTTATAAGAAGTGAGCAGGAAGGAGGGGGACAGGAAGACTAAATGTTTAGGGGATACTGAGCTTCTGTCAAGTGGGATGGAAAAACTGGGAAACAGAAAAGGGTAATGGTTGAACCACATGATGAATGTAATTAGTGTTACTAAGCTGTACATCTGAAGAATGTTGAGATGACAAAAAAATTTTGTTACATACATATTTATCCAATGAAGACAATGCAATACTACCACTTAAAAGTTGGACTTAATTTGTGTAGCTTCAAAGAAAAGAATAAAGACCCTCAGTAAGAAAGTATAGTAAGCAATTTTTTTATTAGTATAAATAATAATAAAAAAAATAATTCTTAAAAATTAAATATACCTGTAGGATAATGTTTAAATCCCTCAAACAGAGGCCATAATTCCTTGCTTGAGTACAGTAAAGAAGATGTCTTTTAAGGGAAGATGTACATTATGTTTCATCCAGCTAATGTGCTAAGATAAGAAATCACAAAGGATCTATGTAAAATGTACTCTTGATTCTGTGCACTTTAAAAAGCAGAACAAAGTTTCTTAAAATGTTATACTCTAGTTCAAGAGTTAAAATATAAAAATATGAACATCTACTGTATTATAAGCTTTTTGGAGGACCCAGTTATGAGAATGGTATTATCATAACGGGCTAAAAAAGTCAAAAAAGCATTCATGGGAAGAGACTTGGGGGGACGGGCAGGGGGAGAAAGGAATGGTAAGAGAAATAGAAAGGGGAGATGTGAGGCAGATGAAGGGTGGAAGTGTGACTACCCATTCTGGGCATCAGCTGGTCAGAGAGAAGTCTGTCTAGGTTGGAGGGCTGATTTGGGAGAACTGTGACTACACCAATGGAGAGATGATGTAAACACATCACAGTATTGCTTGAAAGACACATTTAAGAGTAGGAGCTCTTTTTTTCACGTACAGTTGTAAACTATTTTATGAATTTGCTTGAATAGGGAAATAGAATGAGGAAAATGGAACTGAAAGGGAAATGTATGGATGTACTTGAATAAAGAAAACTTGCAAACAGCGAACACAGTGAAATAGGCTGTACTCTGGAAGAAGAATAGACAGAGTTCTTGCAAAGGCAAATATGCTGTAAGTTGCTTCAACCACTTCAGGCATCAACAATTGCTTTGACACTCATTTAGCAACTTGTCTATGTCAAATAATGAGAGTTACTTCTGTAGAGCCTTTAGCAACCTAGCAACCACAGAACCTTAACGATGTTGTTTATCATCTCCTTGTCCAGCTTAATGACGCATGGTTCTATTGTTTCTTAGACTGAACTGGGAAAAAAAAATCTATTGGAATACACAGGAATATTAAATTTTCCAAAATAGACAACACTATTAAGCTGCTAAGTCTAAGAACTTGTTTTTATCACTAATTAGTTTCTAGAATTGTCAAACACGTGTATTGTCTTGCCACTATTTTTAGGGACTTGGTAAATTTTACAAGACTGAAAATTAAACAACTATAAAAAATTCTTTCTACTTATCATAATTTCTGAGCACAAGTAAATAAATAGAATTTAATTCTATTTACATTTGCTGTGGAGATACAAATGTTGTTTTCTAATTTGGTCAAATTATCACCATGATGCAACTTTTTCTTGCTAGGAAAATAGGCTTCCACTTGATTAATCTTATATTAAATTTCCTAGAATAGGAAATATTAAATTTAAATATAAGGGAGAAAGTATCAATTAGGACAGACTTGTCAAAGACAAACTGTTTTATATGTTTTTCCATTAAAACTTTAACAATGCTCAAGTAACATAAGAAGTGTTAAAATACAAAAAAAAAAAAAAAAAGAGAGAGAGACAAAATAGTCCAAGCATGGCTTAGCTAGATTCTCTGCTCAAAGTGTCGCAAGACGGCAATCAAAGCATTGACCAGCCTGAATTCTTGTCTGGGTTGTCTGGGAAAGAATCCACTTCTAAACTCATTGAGAACACTGGGAAAATTAATTTTCTTGAGGCCGTGTGACTGAGAGCTTCTTAGAGGCTGTACTCAGGCCTTCTTCCTACGCAGTTCACAATGTGGCTATTTACTTCGTTAAAGCCAGCAGAAGACTCTCTCTCTCTCCAATCTGTTAAAAAGCACTCATGTAACAAGTAATCATGGGAATGACATCCCATTACCTTTGCCATATTTTATTGGCTAGAGGCAAGTCACAGCTCCAGCCCCCACCATGGAGAGGAGATCATGTGGACCTCTTAGAATTCTGTCTATCACGGGCACTAAGGTTGCTCCCAGCAGCTATAAGCCATGCAAAACCAAAAAAACAAAGCAAAAAAAAAAAAAAGTGTATTTTTTAAAAATACATTTGCAATTTATATATTATATAGTATGCTGTCCATGGCATAGAAAGCTCTGCTCATAGTTCTTCTGCTTGGAGTACACACTGCTAATCTGAGGTTGTCACTGTGATCTATTCTCAGTTTCATATCGCCCATTTTACAACTACAAAATAGCAAAAGAAAAAGAAAAGAGAGACTAAAGACTTCTTAAACAGTAATGATAGAGAGGAAAAGATGGAAATATTGTTGAGATAAGAAAAATCTGTTTGCCAAAATTGCCGACTGAAGTTTTCCAACCTCATCTGATCTCTCCTCAAGGATCCAATCTTCTTTCCTTAATTTTCTTCAAATCAATTGAATACAGTTTTGTCAAGCTCCTTGCAATAAAGTTTTTGCTTTAAAGGAAATAATCATCTAGTTTGGAAAACCAAGAACCTCTTAACTATTTTTAATGTAGATTTGTTTTAAATTAGATTACTTTACTGTGCCATTGACATATAAATGGGTTGTAACATCCTCTCTTATCCCTCAAAACTCCTAATAGTCTTTGCTTATATTAACCCCAATTAAAATATGATTAATGCAATTTCAGGAGAATGTAGGCAAAATATTTTTTAAATGGACCAACTAGCTTAACATAAATTAAGGAGATAGGAATTTATTAACCAGGCTTCACAGAACAATTTCTAGATTGTGGCAGCTGGTCCCATATATATGTCTTGCTCAGCTGGAGTCATGAGCTTGGGGGGGGGGTCTATAAATGCTCTTCTACTACTCATTTGCCAAGAAATAATTTTAGCAAAACCTATAGTTGAGGAGGCCTAGTGGCTCAGTGGTTAAGCTCTCCTCTGCTAAACACAAGATTGGCTGTTTGAACCCACCAGCCTCCTTGTGGGAGAAAGATGTGGCAGTCTGCTTCTGTAAAGATTTATAGCCTCAGACCATATGGCAGTGGTGTTACTGGGGGGGGTGCAGACTGTACCACCTGACACTGTCAAAGGAGGTGACATCAAAAAGACCCCAGGGTCTGTCATGGTGGATGACATGGCAGAGGAGGAGCCACCTAAGCAGTTAGGTCACTAGGGTTGGTGTTACTCATCACCCAGTGCAAGAACTTGTCAACATGCCCTCCCCTCATCAACTGCTAGTCAGGGTGCAGGCAGGTGGGCTATGGTGCCCCCCATTGGGTAGAGAGGATGGTCTGCACTTTGGCCAATGGGAGAGGAGAGGAGCTATGAGGAGCTAGGAGAGGGAGCGGGATCATGGGGTATGGGGTCATGAGGGGTGGAGCTGTGTGGCTGTGCTTGGCCTTATGTGGAGCAAGGCCAGGTTAGGCCACTCTACTTATGGTGGTGTTGGATGGCACACATGGGATGGGGTGATGACACCATAAATTATCCCACTGGGTGACACCAACCCTAGTGATGTCCCTGTCTATGGGCAGTTCTACTCTGTCCTGTAAGGTTGCTATGAGTTGGAATCTACTGAACAGCAATGGATTTGTTGGGGACAGGTATAGCTAGAGTAAACCACATAATGAGAAGCAGGGAAATTCTTTCTCTCTCTTTCAATTAGGGGTCTGAAACATATTCAGAGAAGAAAGACATAATTTCTGGTCTGTGATGTTGTCCACTTTTATTACATAAGCAACCCTGAAATTAATTTATTACTTATACACTGGGCAAAGAAAAACCTGAAAAAATGTTAACTTTTTTAGTCTCTAAGCTCTGTTTTGCTCTACATGACTCCTAGCAATATTAATGCCTTATTAATAAGATTCCAGTAATTTTTTTTTCATAGTCCAGATTAATTTGCTTGTAATGTTTGTTAAATTACAGCACCTAACTTAAATTTTATAGTTGGTTGTTCAAAGTTCAAGCTTGTTTGATTTTAATTTAAAAAGGAGAGAGAATATTTATTGTGCAATTGACTTCTCTTACAGCTGTGATTACAGAGCAAGGGTACTGGTGTGATGGAATTTCCTAGAAAGGCCAGCTGCCCACCAGAACATCTCCTTCATACTGCTTCTTATAATAGCTGAAATTCTGTCACTGCCCCCCATTGGGTAGAGAGGAGAGTCTGCACTTTGGCCAATGGGAGAGGAGAGGAGCTATAAGGAGTTAGTAGGCGGAGAGGGATCATGGGGTATGGGGTCATGACAGGTAGAGGTGTACAGCTATGCTTGGCCTTATGTGGGGCAAGGCCAAAGGCCAGGTTAGGCCACTCTGCTTATGGTGGAGTTGGATGGCACACATGGGAGAGGGTGATGACATTAATTCATTCTTTTCATACTCATTCAATAATTATTTTGATTATTGTACGTGTCCACTTTTTTGCAAGGAGTTAGAGGTAGTGAGGGTAGAAATGGGTACACAGCATTGATAAGGTAGAGAGCCTGATATTGTATGGCTCAAAATGAGGATGGTAGAAACAAATTCTAGTTTTAATAGAACATGATGAATTATAGAATTATGAGAAGAGTATAAAACACTGTGACAAAGACATTTTCCACTGCTAATGGGAATTTGAGGAGTGCTGGTTGTGCAATAGTTGAAAGTTCAGCTGCTAACCAAAAGCTTAGTGGTTCAAACTCACCCAGCAGCTCACCATGACAGAGACGTGGTGATCTGCTTTGATAAATATTACAGCCTAGGTAAATAAACATTACAATAATGACCAGAATTGCTGGTCAGATGGAGTCTGGTGGGACTCCCAAGACTATGGCCCCAGGATACACATGCCCTGGGACTGGGATAAAACTCACTCCCAAAGGCTGGCCCTCAGCCCAACAGTAAGTAAGACTTACATGCAGAACACTCAACCCAGGGTGATGTACCCATCTACTCTACAGAGATACATTCCTTGGAGCAATTGGCAATGTAACACCAGAAGGACAACTGTCACACAGAGAAAAAGCAGGACACAATGGAGTGCATAACTAAGAAGGGCACGGGGGGGGGGGCAGGTGTGTGGGGGTGTTGGGTGGTTTTGTTACTGGGAAGGGAAAGGAGAGTGGGTTAGGTTTGGGGATGGTAATTGGGGAGTGAAATCAAATGTACACCAAATGTTGGCTGTAAAACAAGTTCTGCTCTGTAAATTTGCACCTAGAGCACAATTAAAAAAAAAAAAAAAATTACAGCCTAGGAAACCCTGTGGGGGTCATTCACTCTGTCAGATGAGGTTTCTATGAATTGAAATTGACTTGTTGGCATCTAACAACAATAACAACAAAGGAAGGGTCAGCTCACTCTGCCTAAGAGAGATCGAAAGCCTTCTCAGAGAAAGTTGGAATTCAGTAGGTATTGAAGGAGTAGAAGAAAATTCCACTAGAATACACTAGCCAGGCAAAAGCACACAAGTGTGGCAGAATGAGGTATGTGCAACGGATGGAAAAGGGCTCTGTGAGATACTGGAAATCAAGGGGTGAGGGGCAGGAGCATTTTGGTCAACAGGGTGAGATCAGTTTGTGAAAGTCTTGAATATAAGGTACCATGAGTGCCTTTTTTTTTTTTTTTAACTGAAGAAATATATATGCCTTGAGGAAGAAATGGAGTAATCAAAGGATGAGATTGAATGAGAAGCAAAATGCCTGAGGCGGTGTAAGGGTTCTGTTTATGAAAATGAAGGAGACAGACAGGAAGGAATGAAGCAAGGCTAAATAGAGATGAGTTTTGAGCTTGCAGGATGAAAAGTAGGAGATTCATTATTTGAAAATTTGTTTTCATAGTCTTCATTAAACAAAAAACAAAACCAAAGCTGCTACCATCAAGTCAGTTCTGACTTTAGTAACGCCATAGGACAGAGTTTCCAAGGCTTTAATCCTTACACAAGCAGAATGCACATCTTTTGCCCCTGGAGTGACTGATGTGTTAGCAGTAGAAT
>NW_006921748.1:5316437-5319520 GCF_000298275.1 Orycteropus afer afer
GAGGAATTCACTGAAGAGTGTTAGAAATCAAGAACCTTTAAGAATGGTGGTTTGGACAAGTGCCTGCAGCACTAAAGGTGATAGCAAGTCGTGGCTGGCAATGTGTCAGGGAGACTCTAAAAGGACCTAAAAGGAAAGATGCATGCCTTGAAGGATAAAATTCAACTCTTAAAAAAAAAAAAAAAAAAAAAACTTTTTAAGAGCTGGTTTTAGATTGTAAGATACAGCATTGTCTGTATTTCATAAGAGACATCATTGCCTACAAAACCCTTAGGAGACTTACACACTAATGTGCTGGTGGTCCTTGTCAGCCTGTCTGAAGGATGAGTGCCCCATTAAGACTCTTGCTGGATAATAGGAAATCAGCCAAGGTGTTTGGTCACAGAGGGAGTTCAGTAAGCTCTTCTTGTCTTAACTATCATTTCTGCTGGTAACCAGCGTTGGAAGGGGTTATGCAGTTACGGGAGAAACCTCTACACAACTATTTTGGACTATTGATGCAGCTTGCATGGCTATAGAACTACGAGCAAACAGGACTTAAGAGGCTCCAAGCACTCTTTATATTTTTTTATGAATCCTCTGGATTTCATGCAAAAGAAGAAAAAACCTCTTTAACTAAACATTAGATTTTAATATGGTATCGAAAGAGAAGAAGTTGGTGTGAACAGGATAAATGTGACTACTTTTGGAGTGTTCTAGTTTTGCCAGAAAGTCTGTATTGATATCCTAGTTTCATCAATTACAGGCATTTTACTTGCTTGTTTGTTTTTGTTTTGTCTTTGGGGCAGTAAGAACTTAGTAAGATAATGTACCTGAGAAACCTTTGTAAGCATAAAAGTTGTATGCATGTATTAACACATTATGCAGTTCTGGTGGTGTAGTGGTTAACTTGGGTGCTAACCAAAAGGTCAGTGATTTGAATGCACCAGCCACTCCACAGGAAAAAGATAAGACAGTCTGCTTCTGTAAAGATTTACAGCCTTGGAAATCCAATGGGGCATTTCTACTCAGTACTGTAGTGTCACTATGAGTGGGGATGGACTCACTGGTAATGAGTTTTAGTGGGTAGAAACACATTAGTGTTCATAGTACCAGTTTTGTTTGTGACACACTACAATATCATGTGCCACCTCTAACACAAATGTGTCATAAATTGTCAGTCTCAAACTTAGATGCAAACAGAATTCATATTTCATATTTTTAAAATCAAGTTTATTTTTACTATAAAAGTAATGCCTGCTTATTATAGAAAGTTTACTACATAAAAAAAATAGAGAAAAAAGTCATGTTTCTATCACTCAGAACTAACACATTCAGATGTGTTTTTCTCTAGAGATTTCCTGTGAAAATGTGTAATTTGTTTGTTTTACATAGTTGTGATCATAATTTATATAATTTTGAATTCTGACTTTTTCATTTAACACTGTAACATAAGGATGTTCTCATGTTATTTTAACCTTTTAGAAGAATCTTTTTTAGTAACTTCATAAAATTTCAACCATTGGATGTCATAGTTTGCTTACAAGTCTCATAAGAAATTTAAGATGGGTCCATGTTTTTTTGCCATTATAATGTGATCCTAGGTTCGGGTATTTTAATTTGTTCTCACATTAGGATATAATTGATTTTACAGATGCAGAAGTCAGAATGAGGTGGATAATCATGAGGAAGGTACAGAAAATGAAGCTTGGTAAAAATATTTTTGTCCTTATTACCTTCATAATTCAGAAGAATATCTCTCATCAAATGGAATTATCTAGCTCAAGGGTTGATGGACTTTCTCTGTAAAGGGCCATGTTGTTGGTGTTGTTATGTGCCATTGAGTCAGACCCGACTCACAACGACCCCTCCTTGGGTTTCTGAGGTGGTATCACTACGGAAGTATGTATTTTAGGCTTTGCATGGCACATGGTCTCTGTTGCAACTAATCACCTCTACTATTTAGCACAAAAGCAGCCATAGTCCAAATCTAAAGGAATGGTTGTGGCTGTGTTCCAATAAAACTTTACAAAAGCAAATATTGGGTCAAATTTGGCCCTAAGTAGAAGTTTATGTATCCCTGCTCTTGCTTATGGTTTTAGCTATCTGCATCACTTTGAGTGAGTGTGCTATGTGGACCTCAGAATGTGGATATCAAGGGAGACAGATAATATTATTTAGAGGGTAAGGTCCTTGAAGTGACTGCCTTGTCATGTACTCTGGAGAAAGGAGTGCATATTATAGGTAGGGGCCATCTTCACGTGTTCATCTGCTTAACAAATGCTTACATAGTACTTTTCTTTTTTTCTTTCTTTATTATGATTTCAGTGAGAGTTCACAGAGCAAATTCATTTTTCATACAACAGGTCATACGTATTTTATTTTATGACATTGATTGTAATCTTCATAATGTAGCACTTTGCTCTCTTCTCCTGTCCTCCCTGTGGTTACCTTTTCCCGTGTCCTTTTTTTTTTTTTTTTTTTTATTGTGATTTGGGTGCAAATTTATCTCTTTGTGCAAATATTGCCCTTCTGACCTCCCATGGTTGACTGTTCTAAGGAGTGTATCTACCTGGTATAAATGTTCGCCTTATATGCTTGTCCATTTTTTGGCCAGAAGCCATGGGAGAGAGTTCAATTCCCAGTCCAAACGGTGACTAGGGGCCATAGTTTTGGGGGTTTCTTCAGTCTCTATCAGATGAGTAAACCTGGTCTTTTTTATGATTTTGAATTTTGTTCCACATTTTTCTCTCATTCTATCCAGGATCTCCTGCACGGATTGCTTTCTGAGTGGTTAACAGTGGTAGCTGGGCACCATTTAGTCCTGGCCTCAGGGTCATGTAGGCTGAGGATTGCATGCATGGTCCACTGCATTATTATTGCACTAATTATTTTCATGTGCTTTTGGTTTTCTTTATTCTTCTTTACTCTGGATGAGGAGAATCCGTTGTTACATCTAGATGGCCACTTGCAAGCTTTTAAGACCCCAGTAGCTATTCAATAGGCACTTGACTGCTAACCAGAAAGCTGGCGGTTCAAACCCACCAGCCACTCCTCGGAAGGAAGATGGGGCAATCTACTTCCGTAGTGATACTGCCTCAGAA
>NW_006921748.1:5319665-5320595 GCF_000298275.1 Orycteropus afer afer
TGGCTCCATGGGGGTGGTAGACTGTGGCCAAGAAGTTATTATAGGGTTTACATATGGAAGGAAATTTTCTTTGTTGGTTACCAGGGATGGGAAGGTAGGGGAGAGAAAATTGTTAGGTAAATAAGAGACAAGTATTGATTTGAGTGAAGGGAAAGGCAGTATATCAAAAGGGAGTTATGAAGGAAAAGGAAGACATGGAGAGGTGCACAAGAGGTACAGACAACAAAAATAAACATTTTCACATACACAATACTGCATTATTATTTATAACAAACATTAATCTATGGGTGGATACATTGGTCACTCTCTCACTGCCTGAGTGGCATCTGACTCATAGTGACCCCTCCTTGGGTTTCTGAGATGGTATCACCATGGAAGTAGATTGCCCAATCTTCCTTTCTGGGAGTGGCTAGTGGGTTTGAACCAACAGCCTTCTGGTTAGCAGTCGAATGACAGGCACAATGCCACCACAGTGGATACATAGATAGAAAGTTCAAATGATCAGATATGTTTATGCAAAATAGGAAACTACTCATGCCCATATATAAATTAAACTCAATAAAACAAACTCACTGCCACTGAGTACATTCCAACTCATAGCAACCCCATTGGGTTTCCAAAGCTGTAAATCTTTACAGAAGTAGACTGTCTAATTTTCCTCCTGTGGAGTAGCTAGTATGTTTGAACCACCGACCTTCTGGTTAGCAGCCAAATGTCTTGGCCAGTACATCACCAGAACTCCTTATATATAAACTTGGCAGATGATATTTCTACATATGTATTTGCATGTGCTATAAGAATGGAGGTGTAGTGCCTAAGGCATTTAACTGCTAACCAGAAGTCTGGCAGTTCAAACCCACCAGCCATTCCATGGAAGGAAGAATGGGCAATCTACTCTTGTAGAGATATCACCTCGAAAACCCAAGGAGG
>NW_006921748.1:5322346-5323625 GCF_000298275.1 Orycteropus afer afer
TGGTGGGTTTGAACTGCCAGCCTTCTGGTTAGCAGCCATGTGCCTTAGGCACTACACTACCAGAGCTCCCAACAAACTAGTTAGGTTGTTGTAAAGCTAACCAGTGGTCATCAAGATTCTCCAAATCTCCCCACATGACTCTAATGTGCAGCCCTTGTGCTAGTCTGAAATTTGTCCTCTGACCAGTGTTTGAGAAAAGGCTTAGAAGAATTTGAAGATTTCTTTCCCCCATCATTAAGAGTACATAATTTCACATTATTATCTCATCATAATATGATCGAATGTGTCTTTTAGGTCTATGGGTAATGATGGTTATCCAAAGTCTTGTTCAAATTATTTGTTACTTCTGGGTCCATCTTATTTCTCCTTACGACTTTGAGAATGTGATGTAATTCTCAATGTTTTAGTAAATGGCTCTGAAAAATATTTTGAGCCTAGTAGAATCCATAATTTATCTAAAGACCTTCCCTTGAAAATGAAAATGTAAATGTAAATGTAGCATATTAGAGATAACCATATTTTTGGAACATTTCAAGTAATATACTGAAGTAATGCTGGAGAGCAGAGTCTTTTGTTGATTCTTTAAAATGGAATTCAGTCAGAAGACCTATATTTGTATCTCTGAGACTGGAAAATTCAAAATTCATTGATAAATCAATGAAAATTCAGTTTATATTCATTGATATTACGAAAGGCACCACGTTCTGTGAGAAGGATATTATAAAACTTGGAGAAGTTTAAAACCTAACCCATGATAAAACTTAACATATGAAACATAAGGTAGTAAATTCCGAGTGCCAACTGTTACAGCAGGGATGATCTGTGGACAAGTGGTAATTAGAAATGCCTTCAATAGGACAAATTTCTCAAAGTGAGGCCTTCAGCCTCACTTTTTATCAGAACTCCTGGAGTGCTTGTTAAGAATGCATTTTCCTGCACACATCCAAACCTACTCAGCCTGGCTCTCTTAGATGGGACCTGGGAATCTGTCCTTTAAACAGGTTTCCCAAGTGTTTATTGTGTTCAAAACTAGAATACTGTCTATGTAGTAGATGCCATATGTACTAGGCCTTATAAGATGGGTTGGAGCCAACAGTAATAAGAATTAACATTTATTGAACACCGAGCATCACTTCTAATGCTATATGTCTGTTGTTGTTGTTGTTGTTGTTATGTTGTTGTTGTTGTTATGTTGTTGTTGTTGTTATTTGCCGTCGAGTAGACCCCGACTCATAGTGACCCCTCCTTGGGTTTCCGAGGCAGTATCACTACGGAAGTA
>NW_006921748.1:5324375-5327202 GCF_000298275.1 Orycteropus afer afer
CTATGAGTCGGGTCCGACTCGAGGGCACATAACAACAACATACACATATAACATATGTTGCTTTCTGGTACCAGGACTGAAGCCCTTTGGAGCTTCTTTGCAATGTGTACTAAAGGCCTTCTTCACTGAGAACAATCTAATTTCCTATGGATGGATTTTGTCTAATATTTCTTCTGCTCCATCTGCTGCCTTGTAGGGAATGCCTAATGCTGTGAAAAATCAATTAAATAAACAAAACAAAAAAATTAAACCCAAGTGTGGAAAACAGAAAAGGACTATTTAGAGAAAGACTTAACTCTGGTGCCAAAAGTAGGTCTATGAGGAAGCATATCAGGCATTGTTATGACTCACGGATAATATTACAACTGAGAAATCAAGTTTTATATATATATGTATATATAAATTCCCCATCCCCCAAAACAATTTTTGTTGAGACAGAATGAAGAACAGCAAGACCAGCATATTAAAACTATAGAAGAGTCGATGAACAAAATACAACAGTAAGACACAGAAGAGGAAAGTTGATATTTTCTACTCTTCCCATTAAATAATTCTCAAGGATTTCAACAGAGAGAACTACTGGAAAGAATCCAAAGAGCTACAACTGTTATTAACACTGTATCCTTAGCTATAATAGGAATTATAATTTCATCTTGGTAAAGACTTGGAGACAAGCTAGGAAAAAATTCTCAGTGGGAGAGAATTAGGATCCAGCCTCTAGTCACAGAAAGGAGTTCAGCCAATGTTTGGAGGACATTGAGGGATGGAGAAAATTGCATAGAGAAGACAGAGTTTAAGACCCTGGACCAGTGTTAAGAGTTTCCAGGGAGGTAAGGTATAGCAGATCTGCCCCTAGCATCCTGAGCGCAAAGAAGGTTTAACAAGAAAACAGGTTATCATGAGGATAGCTACCCAATTTGGGAAAGTTAAATGAAGAAGCACATGCAGTTTAGAAAGCTGAAACTACACATGAGATATGACCACGTTGATATAATTGCAGTGGAACCTATACTTATGCACCAAATCTCACAATTTAAGTTGCTAGTCTTCCCTCTCTCCTTTGAGACTGTCATCAGGTAAATTTATAGAAAAGCAAAAGAATTTTTCCTTCAAAGAGAGGAAAGCAAGTATTTTAGAAGTGTTTTGGTCTTGAACAAATACTATATTCTTGTAGGAATTCTGAGAGTCATTATGGGAAATAATGAGGGGGCTGGTAGAGGCAGGACAGAAGCAGAGACCAGAAGATGGCATGCAGGGAAGAATTGCACCTCATGGCAGAAGAGGGGCTGGGACAGCGCTAGGTAAGATCAGCACGGCCCTCTCCCGGTGCTGTGTAGTCACACATTGTGCAGGCCAAAGAAGTTATTTATGGACAGCCAAATGTGGCAAAGGATGAGGCAGAGTCAACCACTTGACAATGTAGTAAACACATTAAAACCTCCTTTATTGCATTGATTTACAGAGATTCTTATTTCTGCTTGGAAACAAGAAGCACATTAAGGCAGAAAAAATTCTGATTAAACAATGCTTGCAATTGCTGCTTACTTGGTTTTGTCCTGAATACACCTACAGGTGTTATCTGTACCCATATATAGAGGATGCTTTATTTAAAGACCAGATGTCAACTAGATAAGGAGCTCTGGTGGCATAGTAGATAAAGCAGTTGGCTGCTAACCAGGTCAGTGGCTCAAACTCACCAGCCACTCTGCAGAAGGAAGATGGGGCGATCTACTTCAGTAAAGATTTACAACCTTGAAAACCCAATGGGGATTACTATGAGTCAGAATCAACTTGTTGGGAGTGAGTGTGGTTTTTGGCTAGGTCAACTAGATGGATTGACACAGTAACTACAGCAACAGGCTCCAACACAGAAGCAATTGTGAGCAGGTGCAAGGCTGGACAGTATATTGTTCTGTTGTACATAGGGTTGTTGTGAGTCATAACCAATTCAATGGCACTTAACAACAGCAGCAACAATGTCAACAATAGGATTATTTGTGTAGAGTAATTAAACGTATGATGATCACAGAAGAACTTGGCTTTTTGCATGGATTTGAATTGTCTTATGAAAAGAATGGTTTGAATTATGTGCTGAAATAAGGGAGAGAGTTTAGCTGTCCAACCAACATGTATATTTCAATGCATCAGGTCTGCTCTGTCTTCTTCTTTGCATGAAGTGCAGTTGGAAGACTTGGATAAACTCCAGGCATCTAATATCACCCTACTGTATGTTCCAACTTACTACAGCTTTAATTTCCTGAATCATGAATTGATTTCCTGAATCATACATTTATGTAGAATACCAGAGCAATGATGCAATATAGTTTGTTTTGGTCACAAAGTTTTTTAATAATTTCATTCAACAATTTTAAAGTCTTGAAGAATTATGACATATCCTTTAAAAGTTTATATAATACTCTATTATATTAAAAGAGGAAAATTAAACATCTAGGCTGCTATTATAAATTTAGGGATTCTCCAGTGTCTTACAACAAACTCTTAGAGAATATCAAGGATCTGTTTTAGAAGATAGGAGCTCTAGTGGCATAGTGCCTGTGATAGTTGGAGCTGTGTGTCAACTTGGCTGGACCCCAGTTCTGTTTGGTTGTTCCCATGATGGGATCAAATGACTGAGTTCTGAGTGGCCAGTCTGCCCAAGGGGAGTTTCCCTAGGGGTGTGGCCTGTTTGCAATGATATCTAAGGACAATCTGGAAGAACGGCATTCCTTCCTTAAAGAATTGGAACCCTGTGGTGCGAACTACAGACTTCCTTGAGTGAGCGGCTCACCGCTCGGCCTGGAGATCTCGGATTCATCTTTTATTGGAA
>NW_006921748.1:5327707-5330357 GCF_000298275.1 Orycteropus afer afer
CGGAAACCCAAGGAGGGGTCACTATGAGTCGGGTCCGACTTGACGGCACACAACAACAACATTATAGAAGATGGAAGTAATACACTGAGTCACTGTACCAAAAAGAAATTGGCCATTGTTCAAATATTTCAGAAGGTAGCATATGACCAAGAACAATGGTATTGAAGGAAGAAGTCCAAGCTGCAATGAAGGCATTAGCAAAATACAAGACTCCAGGAATTAACAGAATACCAATTGAGATGTTTCAAAAAAATGGCTGCAATGCCAAAAGTGCTCACTCATCTACACCAAGAAATTTGTAAGACAGTTATCTGGCCACCTGACTGGAAAATAACCATATTTGTTTCCATTCCAAAGATTATTCAATCAATGCAGAAATTATTGAACAATATCAATAACACAAACAAGAAAAATTTTGCTGAAGATATTTCAAAAATGATTGCAGAAGTACATCCACTGGTAACTGTCAGATATTCAAAGTGAATTCAGAACAGAACTTGGAACAAGGGATATTATTGCTGCTGTAAGACAGATCTTGGCTGAAAGCAGAGAATACCAGAAAGATGTTTATCTGTGTTTTATTGACCATGCAAAGGTATTTGATAATGTGGATCATAACAAATTATGGATAATATTTCAGATAATGGTAATTCGAGAACACTTAATTGTGCTCATGCAGAACTTGTACATAGACCAAGTGGCAACCATTAGAACAGAACAAGGGAGTACTCTGTGGTTTAAAATCAGGAAAGATGTGTGGGAGGGTTATATCCTTTCACAATACTTACTCAATCCATATTTTGAGGAAATAATCTGAGAAACTGGACTACATGAAGAAGAAATGACATCAGAATTGGAGGAAGACTCATTACCAATCTGCAATATGTAGATGACAGAATGTTCCTTGATGAAAGTGAAAAAGAATTTATTCATAAAGGTCTAAGACTGCAAACTTCAGTATCAATTACACCTCAACATAAGACAAACAAAAATCCTCACAACTGGACCAATAAGCAATATAATGATAAGTGGAGAAAATATTGAAGTTGTCAAAGATTTCACTTTACTTGGATCCATAATCAACACCCAAGAACAATCAAGAAATCAAATGATATATTACATCAGGCAAATCTCCTGCAAAAGACCCATTTAATACGTTAAAAAGAAAAGATGTCACTTTGAGGCCTAAGGTGCACCAGATCCAATCCATGGTGCTTTCAATCACCTCACATGCATATGAAAACTAGATAAAGAAGAAGGAAGACCAAAGAAAAACTGATGCCTTTGAGTTATGATGTTGGTGAAGAATATTGAATAGACTACAACTTCCAGAAGAACAAACAAATCTGTCTTGGAAGAAGTACACCCAAAAGGCTCCTTAGATGTGAGCATGGCAAGATCTCATCTCATGTACTTTGGACATGTTATCAGAAGGGCCAAGCCCCTAGAAAAGGTTATCGTGCTTGATAAAGTAGTGAGTCAGCAAAATAGAGGAAGGGCTTCAATGAGATGGGTTGCCACAGTGGCTACAGCAATGGGCTCAAACATAGTAGTGATTGTGAGGATGACACAGGTCTGGACACTCTTTTGTTCTGTTGTACATAGGGTCTCTGTGAGTCAGAACTGACTCACCAGCACCTAACAACAATATATAGAGCCCCTGAGTGGTGAGTTTAGGTGGTGCAAACAGTTAAGCACTCAGATAGTAACTGAAAGGTTGGCAGTTGGAACCTACCAAGAGGCACCTTGGAAGAAAGGCCTGGAAATCCGCTGCCAAAGGATCAGAGTCATGAATACCTGATGGAGCACACAGTTTTACTCTGCAACACATGGGGTCGCCAGAAGTCATAACAAACTTGAAGGTAACTGACTTACCGTAACTCCACTTATCTTATGAATTACTTTATAAAGCAAACTACTGATACTGTGATGTAGGGTTCATTTTCAGAAATCCTCTTATGAATTTTAGTATGACAGGAATATATATTCTTTTTAGAAAATGCTGACAAAAAAATCTCAAAGATAGTTACTTTAAACAACTTGAAATGTATAATTTCATTTATTAAATATTTTTATAGAAAACTAAATCACTCAATGGGTGCCTACTATTTGTAACTTAGATTTTTCATTTAATAATATGTCAAGAACATATTTACATACCTAAAAATAATCACTGCATGATAATGGCCAATATTCCATTATATGGTTATACTAAGATTTATTTAAGCAATTCCCTATTTTAGAGCTTTTAAATTATTAAGTATATTATTAACTTCCTTAGATTAAATTATTAGAACACAAAATGATGAATCAAAAAATTATGTTTTCAATTCTTTTAATACAGAAGACAAAATTATTAGAGCAGTTGATACAATTTATTCTCACTTAACAAATATTAAAAAAAAAAAACACACACACATACTGCAGCGGAGTTGAATCCAACTCATAGAGACCTCTCCTTGGGTTTCCAGGGCTGTATCATTACAGAAGTAGATCGCCCAACCTTCCTTCTGAGGAGTGGCTGGTGGGTTTGAACTGCCAGCCTTCTGGTTAGCAGTCAAATGCCTTGTATCAATTTGATAGGCAAGAGGTTACTCATTGTTTTCACTTGTATTACTTTATGTTTCTTATAAGATCTATTTTTTTTTTT
>NW_006921748.1:5332327-5333775 GCF_000298275.1 Orycteropus afer afer
ACTGTGTATTTCAAATCACCATAGAATTTTATGACACTAAATCAGGTTAGAAAATGCCATCATTTCTTCTGTCTGAAAAAGGATTTCACTTGACCTTCACTTTCTTTTTAAGATACCCCTCCTTTCTTTGCCCCTTTCCCTCTTTGTGCTAATGTTCTCCAACGAGTAGCCTTGTACTCTTTGTCAGTCTCCAATTGTTCTTTTCTCTCTCTCTTTCCCTTATGGAGGTATCCTTCACATTCCATCAAATTCATCCATTTTATGTGTACAACTCAGTGGTTTTAGTAAATAAATGTTTGTGGAATGATGCTACTGAATGATATGGAGGACACTTATTCTGTCTGCTCAGATCACCTCAGGTTCCTTTTACCAAGTCTGTAAACCCATACCAAGTCTGTAAACCCATACATCCTCCAGTTTCAGTGAGGCGTCACTGTTAACAAGTGGTAACTGCAACCTTGGGAGGGTCAACCTTCCCTGTCATCTCTGAAACTTGGAGTATCACAGCCAGTGACTGGTAGCTCTGGAAGTATTAAAGTCCTGGTCCCTTATCTCTAGGCGAGACTCTGAGGTGTGATTTATATTCTACAGATCCTATGGGATTAGGAGGGGGCTAGAACTTGCTTGACTTCTTCCCCTTCCTTCTGTTTTCTCCTAAGCCTTTATTGCTTTCTTTTGGGAACACTTTTATTTAATAAATCACTTCTACTTAAACCCTTGGCTCCCAGTCTGCTTCTGGGAGAACGTGACCTTGACAGATGGCCAGATGTCAGAACTGGTCACAGTCATAGGCAGGATTTATGTTACAGGCAAGGAAGGAGTAGGCAGTCTTCATTACCAGCCTGCTATCAAAATTAGAGTCTGAGTTAGTGTGGAGTCCTAGAGAGGAAGATACTCACAGAGAGAGGGAGGAGACAAGGGTCTGAGATGAGCAGTGCGGACACTTCCTTTGAACTGTGATTGAAGCCCTGGGTGCCATCCAGGTTTACCTTCTCTCCAGAGATCGGTTTCTTCTGATGTTTGAGGGCCTGCCTCTGTTGGTGCATATGTAGGTCACTGATGTAAGGTGTTGTGCCCCTCACTGCTCAGTGACAACTCACGTTTGTGTTTGGGTCTCCTCCAAAGTACATTTCGGCAATGTGTGTCTGTGTGTGTGTGGGAGGGAGGGACCTTCTTAGAGTCCTTAGATTCCCGCTTCACTAAAATCCTCTTCCCTCCACCAGGTCTTGCACTAAGTACCTGGTTTCAGGTAACTTAAGAGTTAACTGGATAATTCTGTAATGTATAATATTTGAAAATGGATGGTGGTGATGGTTGCACAGTTTGGTGAATGTACTTAATGTCACTGACTTACGCTTCAAACTGGTTTAAGTGGCACATTTTTTTTCTTATACATATTTTTCATATATATGAGGCACTTACTGATGACGGTTGAAGAATACAGTCTG
>NW_006921748.1:5335865-5337408 GCF_000298275.1 Orycteropus afer afer
TTTTTTTTTCTGTGTTGCTTTTCTCATTATTTCTTCCTCCTTGGCAATCATTCCCCATGATGTCTGGGCTCTTTGAATGGTACTAGGGAAAAAACCTACATGAGACAAAATAAAAAGGGAGCTCTCTTTTTGAATTCAGAAAAAAGTGGAAAACAAAGCTAATTATTGTTATTAATTTGGTATTTACTATGTGTTGCATATTCTAGCAACATTTTACGTACATTGGTTCATCTACTCTCTATAACTGTTAAATATTATTGCCCTAAATGTTATGAGAAAGTAATCCATGGTAAGCACCTTGTCTGTAACTCTACAACTCCAGGTATTTCTGACTGCAAAGTCCCTACTTACCCACTATTTTGTGCCATCTTTCCACACTTAGATCTGATACAGCCCAATAGAAAGCAATTCCCTACATGATATTTGGGAAGGTTTGCAGTGGGAAGCTTTGCTACATGACAGTGACATGCAGACAGGACATACAATACTTTGGTCAGAATGCCAGTTCTGCCACTTATTAACTGTGTGATACTGGATAAGACAAAACAAGACGTGGTAGTTGTACATTAGCTTAGCTGGGCCTGGGTTTGAGTGTCTGGGCAGCTGGCTATAATTATGTCCTAGAGCTGGCACTTTGACTCAGACTTCTAGCCTCCAAAACTGTAAGAGAATAAATCCCTGTTTGTTAAAGCTATCCATTTGTGGTACTTTCTGCTAGAGCAGCACTAGAGAACCAAAACACAAGGTAAGTGTGAAAGCAATGGACACATGCAAGATTATCAGTGATTTAAAACAATCTATTGCTTGTTGCCTAGGGCAAGTCAGTTAACATATTTAGTTTTACTTCCATCTCCTGTAAACCCACTGCCAATGAGTAGGTTCTGATTTAGAGACCCTATGGAATGGAGTAGAACTGTCCCATAGGGTTTCCAAGGTTTTAAATCTTTATGGATGCAGACTACTTCATCGTTTTTTTTCCACAGAGGAGGTGGTGGGTTCAAACCACTAACCTGTTGGTTACCAGCTGAATGCTTTAGCCACTACACCACCACAGCTCCTTTTCCTGTTACGTGAGGCTGATTTTATGCCTGAGCAAACTGAAGTTCAGGGATATTTAGATCTGAGAATTTTGTAGTTTAGAATAATAAATAAGAATTGTGGACCCATATTCATCCTTCAAACTTTCTGAAATAGATGCCAAAGAAAAGGAAAATACTATTAAGTTTCTTTCAAAGGAAATCGCCTGCTTTTAACTATCTTTTTCTTCACGGTCAGTTGTTTTAGTCTTCTACAACATTGTGAAGTAAGCTCTGATGTCCCTTGTTCCACCTCTTCTGAATCTAGCTTGCACCTCTGGAAGTTCTCTGTCAATATACTGCTGCAACCATTTCTGAATTATCTTCAGTAACACCTTACTTGTGTGCAATATTAATGATATTGTTTGATAATTTCCACATTCTGTGAGATCACCTTTCTTTGGAATGGGTACAAATAAGAATCTCTTCCAATCAGTTGGCCAGGGAGCTGTCTTCCAAATCTCTTG
>NW_006921748.1:5338598-5341129 GCF_000298275.1 Orycteropus afer afer
ATGAATGCCATGCCATTCCTCTTCAAACTGTCATTCCTGGCTGGATGTTTGCAGCTGTTTCTCCTCAATTTGAGTCAGCAAATGGAGGTCTTGAAAGCTTTACCTTATCCATATCAGTAAGGCTAGTTTTACTCTGATGATGCAGCTCTTTCCCAGTCATATTTTGAGAGACTTCCAACCTAAGTGGCTCCTCCTGCTCTGTATTGGACAATGTTTCCAGGCTATTCATAAAGTTGCATAGTAATGTATCAGACAGTGTTTTTCTGTGTTCATAAGGTTTTCCCCGGCCAATTCTTTGAGAAGTGGATGGCCTCTTCCTTCTTCCTAGTCTGTCTCAGTCTGCAAGCCACACTGAAACCTGTGCACCACTGCACCCCACTGGGTTTGAAACGCAGGTGGCACAGCCTCAAGTCTCATAGCAATACACCACCACAGTAGGACAAACTGACAGACAATTTTGTCTCCCTTAGCTGTTTGAAACTTCTCCAGCCTCCTCTTACCTGGATCTCTGCCACTACTTCCTTGCTCTGTCCCAGCCCCCCTGGACTTTTTCTCTCCTTTTCCCTGCTTTTCCACCTTCCTGCTTGTGGGGTGTGGTCTGGGTTACCTCCCTTTTCCTGGATCCCTGTGGCTGACTCCTCACTCTCTCCTGGTCCCCCCTGGCATTTTCTCTCCTTTCCCCCACTTTCCCACCTTGCCACTTGTGGGGTGTGGGCTGGGTTCCCTCTTCTTATCTGGATCCCTGCTGCTGACTCTTCGGCAAACATGTAGACACAAGTAAATGAGTCTTGACTTTTATATCTCGGTTTACAAAGTAGGGGCCATTGTTTGGTGAATACATCTGGGTTATGGGCCCAGCTATGTTTTCTTTGTGTATGTCTGTGAAAAGAGAAGGAACATAACATTTTATAAGCACTCATCATGGGTGTGTGGGCTTCATGTTTGTGCTTTCATTTTGAAAAAGAAATCATTATCTGTAGAATGAATGTTGATTGTAAGCCTGAGATGTGATACTTGAGTTCATTTTTTAAGGTGAATACGGTAAGGGAACAGATAATGTTATAACCTTCTAGCTTCTCTTATCGGATGCAGTGTCTTGGAAACATTAATCCTATTCTCAAAGCTAAACTAACAATACTAAAAAGAGACTGCGCTCTACGGTTTTACAATTCTGTGCTTGTTAATAAAGTTTTTCTCTCACTGTGAGCTTCATTTGTTAAATGGAAAAGGAAAATTGAGTTATTTGTGCACTGAAATCTCTAAGTTGCATAATCTAATATTGTAATATAAAAAAACTTGGAATCTGGTCAGTCATCTGGCAAAATTAGAATAAATATCTGCCCCAAATCTTCACTGTTGTGTTGACCATATTGTTCTGATATTCCTAGAACCTCCCCTGTTGATATCTGTTGTGCTAGTGTAACTATTAGGAGCTCTGGTAGCATAGTGGCTAAAGTACTTGACTGCTAACCAGAAGGCTGGTGGTTCAAACCCACCAGCCACTCCTCGGAAGGAAGGTTGGGCAATCTTACTTCTGTAGTGATACTGCCTCGGAAATCCAAGGAGGGGTCGCTATGAGTTGGGGCCGACTTGACGGCACATAACAACAACAACAAGTGTAACTATTAATAGAGTCCCTTTTGCTCTCTGAGAGTCCCAGTCTAGTTGATAATTTGCTTGGTCACCCAGTTGATTCCTAACATTGTTCCTTGTCAGACTCTTGTACTCCTCATAAATGTTTTCTAAATAAGGGCACATTTTGGATCCTTTACCGAGTCCTATATCCTATTTGGTTCTCCTTTCTAACTGACCTGACAGGTGATAAATAAGTAAAACAAATGGCCTCTCAGGAGCTGTTGTCAACTTTGTTCCTACCCAGACCCAGTTTGAGGTGTTTTTTGCTCCTGTCCCCATCTTTCAGGCCTTGAAAGCTGATAGATTTCTGATTTTCTCCTTGAAATATGACATGATGAATTGGTGCAGGGACAAAGGGAGAGAACTATAAAAAAGGACTATCTGGTACAATGGGGCAATTATTTAACAGGGTTGGTCTTTTCTAGGGCAGAAGGCACCATACATGATGACTTCAGGAGTTCAGGGACATTTTGGACCCCATTGTTCTGCTGGATGTCCTTGAACATTTTTTAAACTAAGGACAAAACATTATTTGAGAACTGGAGAACCAGTTTAAATTATAAGCAAGTTTGAGAGTGAGAATTAACTGATATGCAAACCGAGCTTTTATCCAGAGCAACCTGAGTCCTATAAATAGAAATATTGTTCATAGAGGCCATCCAGTTGATTCTGACTCATAGCAACCCTACGTGCAACAGAATGAAACGCTGCCTGTGCCATCCTCACAACGTTTGCCATGCTTGAGCCCATTGTTGCAGCCACTGTGCTAATCTATCTCATTGAAGGGCTTCTTCTTTTTCATAGACACTTCATAAATTGAAATAGAGTGTTTATATCTGGAGAGGTGACAGTTCCTCTATGCTCTGAGCTGGTGCTATGACCAACCAATTCTAGAT